>NC_135235.1:361486487-361799668 GCF_051348905.1 Ranitomeya variabilis | reverse complement strand
TAACTAAGAGGACTGAGGTATATCCACTTTGTGAGAATTTCAATCTCACTTTTTTTTTTGGACACAGAACCCAAACTCAGGCCCAGTGTATTTTACAACGCAATATGAGTGGCAGTAAGTGGCTGGCTGATACACCACTAAGAGGACTGAGGAACATCCACTTTGTGAGAATTTCAATCTCACTTTTTTTTTGGACACAGAACCCAAACTCAGGCCCAGTGTATTTTACAATGCAATGTGAGTGGCAGCAAGTGGCTGGCTGATACACCACAAACAAAGAGGACTGAGGTATATCCACTTTGTGAGAATTTCAATCTCACTTTTTTTTGGACACAGAACCCAAACTCAGGCCCAGTGTATTTTACAACGCAATGTGAGTGGCAGCAAGTGGATGGCTGATACACCATTAACTAAGAGGACTGAGATATTTCCACTTTGTAAGAATTTCAATCTCACTTTTTTTTTTGGACACAGAACCCAAACTCAGGCCCAGTGTATTTTACAACGCATTGTGAGTGGCAGCAAGTGGCTGGCTGATACACCATTAACTAAGAGGACTGAGATATTTCCACTTTGTAAGAATTTCAATCTCACTTTTTTTTTTGGACACAGAACCCAAACTCAGGCCCAGTGTATTTTACAACGCATTGTGAGTGGCAGCAAGTGGCTGGCTGATACACCACTAACTAAGAGGACTGAGGTATATCCACTTTCTGAGAATTTCCATCTCACTTTTTTTTTTGGACACAGAACCCAAACTCAGGCCCAGTGTATTTTACAACGCAATATGAGTGGCAGTAAGTGGCTGGCTGATACACCACTAAGAGGACTGAGGAACATCCACTTTGTGAGAATTTCAATCTCACTTTTTTTTTTTGGACACAGAACCCAAACTCAGGCCCAGTGTATTTTACAACGCAATGTGAGTGGCAGCAAGTGGCTGGCTGATACACCACTAACTAAGAGGACTGAGGTATATCCACTTTCTGAGAATTTCAATCTCACTTTTTTTTTGGACACAGAACCCAAACTCAGGCCCAGTGTATTTTACAATGCAATGTGAGTGGCAGCAAGTGGATGGCTGATACACCATTAACTAAGAGGACTGAGATATTTCCACTTTGTGAGAATTTCAATCTCACTTTTTTTTTTGGACACAGAACCCAAACTCAGGCCCAGTGTATCTTACAATGCAATGTGAGTGGCAGCAAGTGGCTGGCTGATACACCACTAACTAAGAGGACTGAGGTATATCCACTTTGTGAGAATTTCAATCTCACTTTTTGTTTTTTGGACACAGAACCCAAACTGAGGCCGAGTGTATTTTACAACGCAATGTGAGTGGCAGCAAGTGGCTGGCTGATACACCACTAACTAAGAGGACTGAGGTACATCCACTTTGGGAGAATTTCCCTCTCACTTTTTTTTTTGGACACAGAAAACAAACTCAGGCCCAGTGTATTTTACAACGCATTGTGAGTGGCAGCAAGTGGCTGGCTGATACACCATTAACTAAGAGGACTGAGATATTTCCACTTTGTAAGAATTTCAATCTCACTTTTTTTTTTGGACACAGAACCCAAACTCAGGCCCAGTGTATTTTACAACGCATTGTGAGTGGCAGCAAGTGGCTGGCTGATACACCATTAACTAAGAGGACTGAGATATTTCCACTTTGTAAGAATTTCAATCTCACTTTTTTTTTTGGACACAGAACCCAAACTCAGGCCCAGTGTATTTTACAACGCATTGTGAGTGGCAGCAAGTGGCTGGCTGATACACCACTAACTAAGAGGACTGAGGTATATCCACTTTCTGAGAATTTCCATCTCACTTTTTTTTTTGGACACAGAACCCAAACTCAGGCCCAGTGTATTTTACAACGCAATATGAGTGGCAGTAAGTGGCTGGCTGATACACCACTAAGAGGACTGAGGAACATCCACTTTGTGAGAATTTCAATCTCACTTTTTTTTTTTGGACACAGAACCCAAACTCAGGCCCAGTGTATTTTACAATGCAATGTGAGTGGCAGCAAGAGAACCCGTTGAAGCGCCAGACAGGCGCGAAACGGCCGTCGTTCTGCCTGCACCTCTTCTTGTCATGTCGAACACCCCCGTGCCGTGAAGTTTTCTGCACTAATAAATATTTCCTGTAACCGAGACTGGTGAGTGCGGCCGTACCTTCTTTCATCTGTATGAGTGGCAGCAAGTGGCTGGCTGATACACCACTAACTAAGAGGACTGAGGTATATCCACTTTCTGAGAATTTCAATCTCACTTTTTTTTTGGACACAGAACCCAAACTCAGGCCCAGTGTATTTTACAATGCAATGTGAGTGGCAGCAAGTGGATGGCTGATACACCATTAACTAAGAGGACTGAGATATTTCCACTTTGTGAGAATTTCAATCTCACTTTTTTTTTTGGACACAGAACCCAAACTCAGGCCCAGTGTATCTTACAATGCAATGTGAGTGGCAGCAAGTGGCTGGCTGATACACCACTAACTAAGAGGACTGAGGTATATCCACTTTGTGAGAATTTCAATCTCACTTTTTGTTTTTTGGACACAGAACCCAAACTGAGGCCGAGTGTATTTTACAACGCAATGTGAGTGGCAGCAAGTGGCTGGCTGATACACCACTAACTAAGAGGACTGAGGTACATCCACTTTGGGAGAATTTCCCTCTCACTTTTTTTTTTGGACACAGAAAACAAACTCAGACCCAGTGTATTTTACAACGCATTGTGAGTGGCAGCAAGTGGCTGGCTGATACACCACTAACTAAGAGGACTGAGGTATATCCACTTTCTGAGAATTTCCATCTCACTTTTTTTTTTGGACACAGAACCCAAACTCAGGCCCAGTGTATTTTACAACGCAATATGAGTGGCAGTAAGTGGCTGGCTGATACACCACTAAGAGGACTGAGGAACATCCACTTTGTGAGAATTTCAATCTCACTTTTTTTTTTGGACACAGAACCCAAACTCAGGCCCAGTGTATTTTACAATGCAATGTGAGTGGCAGCAAGTGGCTGGCTTATACACCACAAACATAGAGGACTGAGGTATATCCACTTTGTGAGAATTTCAATGTCACTCTTTTTTTGGACACAGAACCCAAACTCAGGCCCAGTGTATTTTACAACGCAATGTGAGTGGCAGCAAGTGGCTGGCTGATACACCACTAACTAAGAGGACTGAGGTATATCCACTTTGTGAGAATTTCAATCTCACTTTTTTTTTTGGACACAGAACCCAAACTCAGGCCCAGTGTATTTTACAACGCAATATGAGTGGCAGTAAGTGGCTGGCTGATACACCACTAAGAGGACTGAGGAACATCCACTTTGTGAGAATTTCAATCTCACTTTTTTTTTGGACACAGAACCCAAACTCAGGCCCAGTGTATTTTACAATGCAATGTGAGTGGCAGCAAGTGGCTGGCTGATACACCACAAACAAAGAGGACTGAGGTATATCCACTTTGTGAGAATTTCAATCTCACTTTTTTTTGGACACAGAACCCAAACTCAGGCCCAGTGTATTTTACAACGCAATGTGAGTGGCAGCAAGTGGATGGCTGATACACCATTAACTAAGAGGACTGAGATATTTCCACTTTGTAAGAATTTCAATCTCACTTTTTTTTTTGGACACAGAACCCAAACTCAGGCCCAGTGTATTTTACAACGCATTGTGAGTGGCAGCAAGTGGCTGGCTGATACACCATTAACTAAGAGGACTGAGATATTTCCACTTTGTAAGAATTTCAATCTCACTTTTTTTTTTGGACACAGAACCCAAACTCAGGCCCAGTGTATTTTACAACGCATTGTGAGTGGCAGCAAGTGGCTGGCTGATACACCACTAACTAAGAGGACTGAGGTATATCCACTTTCTGAGAATTTCCATCTCACTTTTTTTTTTGGACACAGAACCCAAACTCAGGCCCAGTGTATTTTACAACGCAATATGAGTGGCAGTAAGTGGCTGGCTGATACACCACTAAGAGGACTGAGGAACATCCACTTTGTGAGAATTTCAATCTCACTTTTTTTTTTTGGACACAGAACCCAAACTCAGGCCCAGTGTATTTTACAACGCAATGTGAGTGGCAGCAAGTGGCTGGCTGATACACCACTAACTAAGAGGACTGAGGTATATCCACTTTCTGAGAATTTCAATCTCACTTTTTTTTTGGACACAGAACCCAAACTCAGGCCCAGTGTATTTTACAATGCAATGTGAGTGGCAGCAAGTGGATGGCTGATACACCATTAACTAAGAGGACTGAGATATTTCCACTTTGTGAGAATTTCAATCTCACTTTTTTTTTTGGACACAGAACCCAAACTCAGGCCCAGTGTATCTTACAATGCAATGTGAGTGGCAGCAAGTGGCTGGCTGATACACCACTAACTAAGAGGACTGAGGTATATCCACTTTGTGAGAATTTCAATCTCACTTTTTGTTTTTTGGACACAGAACCCAAACTGAGGCCGAGTGTATTTTACAACGCAATGTGAGTGGCAGCAAGTGGCTGGCTGATACACCACTAACTAAGAGGACTGAGGTACATCCACTTTGGGAGAATTTCCCTCTCACTTTTTTTTTTGGACACAGAAAACAAACTCAGACCCAGTGTATTTTACAACGCATTGTGAGTGGCAGCAAGTGGCTGGCTGATACACCACTAACTAAGAGGACTGAGGTATATCCACTTTCTGAGAATTTCCATCTCACTTTTTTTTTTGGACACAGAACCCAAACTCAGGCCCAGTGTATTTTACAACGCAATATGAGTGGCAGTAAGTGGCTGGCTGATACACCACAAACATAGAGGACTGAGGTATATCCACTTTGTGAGAATTTCAATGTCACTCTTTTTTTGGACACAGAACCCAAACTCAGGCCCAGTGTATTTTACAACGCAATGTGAGTGGCAGCAAGTGGCTGGCTGATACACCACTAACTAAGAGGACTGAGGTATATCCACTTTGTGAGAATTTCAATCTCACTTTTTTTTTGGGACACAGAACCCAAACTCAGGCCCAGTGTATTTTACAACGCAATATGAGTGGCAGTAAGTGGCTGGCTGATACACCACTAAGAGGACTGAGGAACATCCACTTTGTGAGAATTTCAATCTCACTTTTTTTTTTGGACACAGAACCCAAACTCAGGCCCAGTGTATTTTACAACGCAATGTGAGTGGCAGCAAGTGGCTGGCTGATACACCACAAACATAGAGGACTGAGGTATATCCACTTTGTGAGAATTTCAATGTCACTCTTTTTTTGGACACAGAACCCAAACTCAGGCCCAGTGTATTTTACAACGCAATGTGAGTGGCAGCAAGTGGCTGGCTGATGCACCACTAACTTAGAGGACTGAGTTATATCCACTTTGTGAGAATTTCAATCTCACTTTTTTTGGGGGGACACAGAACCCAAACTCAGGCCCAGTGTATTTTACAACGCAATGTGACCGTTGAACCGACAAATCCTCCCTCTGCTATCAGTGAATCTGCTGTACCCACTGTTGATAACCGCAGCTCTGACAGCCCCAACCTGCCAGTGCTACCCAGACTCACTAGAAGTGTAGTTAGAAGACAGTGCACTACACCAGCGGTAGCAAGCATAGCGGGTCCTGCTAGGCCAATAGCAACCCCTGTGCTGCGAAGGTCCACACGCAGCACTCAAAATCAAACTCCCCTCCGCTACAAAACTTGGAGGTATTAATAAGGGCTGCTCTTTAGTTAAGAATGTTTTTGTGTGTATTTTTGTTACAGGTTTTAAATGGACAATAGAGTAATGGACGGTGAATTGCTCAAAAACTTTCATAGGGGGGACCCCTTTGTTTACCCGGGGTCCCCGCTGTTCAACCACTGAACTGAGAGTCATAAACTGTGCATGACCTAACTTTTGCAACGTTCAAGAATCCTCACCTCCTGTAAAGGGAAGCATTGTTATGTTCAATTGTTATGCTATTTCAAAAATTTGTGTGTTTTCTGTTAACATGTATTATTGTTCTTGTTTTCCCAGTCCCGGAGTACTGGATTTAACCGGGGGGGAGTGCAGCACCCCAGAGTCCTGGTTGTTGCAGTACTGTGGCCCCGCCACTATGGGGAGCTATGGTACGTCTGATTGCACTAAAGGAGTTTCTCTGACCAGGTAACACCTCACTACACTTCACACTCCGGCCACCAGGGGGGGTGGTCCTATCTAGTAGGCCACTCCTCACACTCTGGTAAAACTGGGGGTTGGACAGGAAGACAGGGAGAAGTAGCTGGGAAGAGCTAGTGAGAGGACCTGTCAGGGATGGGATCCTGGCAGACTCCTCAGAACAGAACTAACCAGTGCACAACGGGAATACAGTAAAGAAGTATTGGGACCAGAAGGAGTCGTGCTGTTAGACCGAGGCAACATCCTTCTGAGGCGCAAACAGTCGGTGGCCGGAACGCCGAGCAAGTAAGAGACTTTAAGTACACTGCAAACCACGGCCGGACAGCTAATTACAGGTTGGCTGTCTCACTTAACACCTAAGCAGACAACGGAGGCAGTTGTGGGAGAGGGGCGACTCTAGGGTCCCGGAAGAACTCCAGGCCTACCCCGTCATACGGGTGCGTCCTACCATATCATCTGGGGGACGGAGAGAACGAACATCAGAGACAGACAGAAACAGTTGTGAGGACTATCCCGGGAGCTCAGCAGGGAAGAACTACAACACATAGCGCTAAGAAGGTAGATACTGATTCCCACCTGTAAAGAGAACTCCTGATGTGCCTTTGGACCGGCCGGTCTCTGACAACCCAGTTAACAGCGCTCTGGACTGAGGTCTCCAAAACCTTCAGTAAAGAGGTAAAGAGACTGCAACCTGGTGTCTTCATTATTTATCGCGACCTGCACCCCACTTATTCCACCGTGACAACCCCAGAACTGAGACCTAGAGGCCCGGCTCCGGGTACCCCTCGGCCCTGCGGCGGTGTGGGGGCGCTCCACACATGTCCCTAACTCAAGTTGTTGGAGGTAGAGCTGGCTGTGGGCTGTTGGTTTGTATTGTGTTTATGAGTTCAGTTTTGGGACTTATTATTTTTTTTTACTCTTATATTAGACCTGGGTCGAAATTGACCCCAACAACACAAATGTTATTATTTTAATAAGAGCATTTTACAGTTTAGTAAAATAGTTTTATTTTATTGCATTTTGTTTTAAAATAAGTTCCAGAAAAAGTAAAAAAGTCTTGCTGCAATAAACTTGTATGTATGTAGAATTTGTATGCATTTAAAACCTAAAATGGGTCGGTCACGACCCTAACACTAGAGCAAGGTACCTTTTGGCTATGCATATTTATACCTTTTGATATATGTTATTATTTATATTGTCATTTATATTATTATACCATCATATATTTATTCAAGTTCCTTTTTGGGCGGTCTCATCATTTGTACCTGGGCTGCACTTTCATACCCCTTATTTTTCTTGTCCGATCCTGTCATTCTTACACATTTCGTCCCCCCTTGTTTTTCCCCCTTTCCCCTTCCCTCTTCCTCAACCTTGCGGCTTGTTTTTCCACGCATGCGCCTTATCAATAGATGTGCGGCCGCACACTGCGCTTGCCTCTACTCCCAAATCTCCCGTCTTGAAGTCTTTCTTCTTGCGCATGCACACTGCATTTCATCCTGACCCTGCTCTTGCGCTTGCGTGGCCTATCTCCACGCTGGCTTCCGGTTCACTCCTGAGAACGCTGCACACCGGTAACTTATCTTACATTCTTATTGCAGCTATATAGACTGGACACATTGCTGGGAAGCTACTTTCCCTGACGAAGCTGCCCAGCAGCAGCAATGCGCGTGGGATCTTCCCACCCCCTTCCCCTTGTCACGCTCAACCCTGTCGCTTTTGGAATTGTACTCCACCTGCATCTCCTTTTATGCATGTGTGCGGACTCTGCCACTCTTCAGGTCCAGATATTCACACCACACTTGGGGTAGGCTTATTCTCTTTGTGCTGGCTCAGCCACTCTGCCTAGCAGGCTTTTTCAGCCATTACCCCATACGTTGATATTACCTGGTCATTTGGCTGCAGATTCTCTTTTCTTTGACAGGGCTACACCGTACCCGTCCATTACCTCACACCACACATTTGCTGGGCATTTGTTTATTATGACAAATTTGGGGACGCCCACTTTTTGTCTCACTATATTTATATCAAAACTATGGTCCAGCGTTATATGTCTCTAATCGCTTCATGTGTAGTGTTTCTTCATGCATGATTGCTGCAATTTATGACAGTCCAAATACAGCTCTCTGGTACAGATTGTCGGGTATGGTTGTATAGCACTAATAGATGTGCATCATTTTCTGATATGTGCATATGGGGAAGGGTGCTTTGGTCATGTTTTTAATTGGTTTTACATTTATGTTTGTGTCCTTGCTGTTTAATAAAATTTGTGTATTTTTTGGTATTTTGTAGCAGGTGTGCACATTTATATGCATTGGCCTTTTTTCTTTGTTGTAGTGTCATTAATAATGCACGCTACGTATGGTCACGTGCACGGAAATCCATGGTATGGCTGAGGCCAACTGTGAAAAACACAGAAATAGTTAGTAGCCACAAATACCTCAGTGACATATTGATGTCATTAATAGGGCTATAATTAACCCATCAAAGATAGAGAAATTAGGTACCCACTCAAAAGCATATATATATGTATATACAGTATATATATTATATATTATATATATATATATATATATATATATATATATATATATATATATCTACTATATAGTTGTCTAAGGGTCACTTCCATCTGTCCTTCTGTCTGTCTGTCACGGTTATTCATTGGTCGCGGCCTCTGTCTGTCATGTAATCCAAAACAGCCACGACCAATCAGCGACGGGCACAGTCTGGCGGAAAAATGGCTATTCCTTCCTCCCCGCATTTAGTGCCCGCTCCCTACTCCCCTCCAGTCAGCACTCACACAGGGTTAATGGCAGCGTTGACCACGGTGTAACGCACTCGGTTAACACTGCTATTAACCCTGTGTGACCAACTTTTTACTATTCATACTGCCTATGCAGCATGAATAGTAAAAAGATCTAATGTTAAAAATAATTAAAACAAATAAAAAATAGTTACATACTCACCCTCCGTTGGCCCCCGGATCGACAACAGGCCTTTCCCGATCGCGACGCTCCGGTAACCGGTCCATGCTGCGATCTCGCGAGATGATGACGAGCGGTCTTGCAAGACCACTATGTCATCATCTTGCGAGACCGCAATGCACTCTTCAGACCGGAGAGCACGAGGAGCATCGGTAACCGGCAGCTTCGATCTGGGCGCCAACGGGGGGTGAGTATGTAAATATTTTTTATTTTAATTCTTTTTTTTTTTAACAGGGATATGTTGTATACTATGTGGCTGGGCAATATACTACGTGGCTGGGCAATATACTACGTGGCTGGGCAATAGCATATTCTAGAATACCCGATGCGTTAGAATCGGGCCACCATGATAGATAGATAGATAGATAGATAGATAGATAGATAGATAGATAGATAGATAGATAGATAGATAGATAGAGAAACAAGAGCAACCAGGTGCAATGAATAAAAAAATATGTTTTATTGAAAGTTCAAAAATATACCAAATAACCACAAATCACCACCAGAAACATAATAAAATGAAACATACGCAGGAAAGAGACAAGGAAGCCAAGGAGTCACTGATTGCTACTGACCAATTTAGCATAATTAGCAGTATCCATTTAAAGTGCTTGTGCAGTAATATATAACAGTGGCAAGAGAGCCCCTCTCAAACGAGATGTCAAAGCCACTACATCCTACCGAAACCCTAGACATGAAGAGGACTTACCGCGGGCAGAAGCAAAAGGACCTCAGGCCAGGTGTTAGAAGATCCCGACGCGTGTTTCGCGTGTTCAGTACACCGCTTTATCAAGGGGAATACAATAATACAGCAGGAAGGAGCTTTTATGGTCACATGGTGGATCACATGGTTTTGAGGAAACCAATCGAAGCGGTTAATGGATTGTGTTACTGGATACCCTGACCCCTAGGGGTCTAAATGAGTCACTGTCATTTGCATCTTTCTTATGATCCATTGTAATATTGGACTAACCCTTAATGTGTTTCCATTTACTTGTCTCTTTTTCCACATTCCCCCACTTATGGTGTTAATTTAATTTTTAATTTGTTATATTTTAATTGTTTTTATTTTTTTGATTTTGTTCAAAATCTTTGCAGCAGGACGCTTTCTGTGGTCCACTTTACATCTATTATGGACATCGGAATTACAGACTCACCATTTATTTGATCACCTACTTAACTGGCTGATGATGCTATCAACAACTGCATAATTATGTATGAGTTTATGTATTGTGCTATTATAAGATTTCTAACTTATCTATGGCATAACTGCGATATGTTCATAATATTACGTCAGAAATTGGTGATTTAGTGATCTGATATAATATTGTTTTATGTGTTACTTGATCGCGACTTTATGGTACTGAAATGGATATTCAGACCTAGTGTCGGTGAGATAGCGGTTGTGCGCATGCGTACCACTACCCTCGCTTTCTCGTGGATGGCGACGCGTCTTCTGGTCTTGCTCACGCGCGTGGGGACATTTCCCCTCCCGTGCATAGGTAGTAACGCCTGACGCCGAGCTGTGCCTTCCAGGACCTGGGAGATGCAGTCCACATGCGCCATTATTTGCCGCTTCGATTGGTTTCCTCATTATCATGTGATTCACCATGTGACCATAGATGGTCATTCCTGCTGTATTATTGTATTCCCCTTGATAAAGCGGTGTAGTCAACACGCGAAAAGCGTGTCGGGGTCTTCTAACACCTGGCCTGGGGTCCTTTTGCTTCTGCCCACAGTAAGTCCTTTCCCTCTCTAGGGTTTCAGTAGGATGTAGTGACTTTGACATCTCCTTTGAGAGGGGCTCTCTTGCCACTGTTATATATTACTGCACAAGCACTTTAGATGGATACTGCTAATTAAGCACAATCGGGCAGTTGCAATCAGTGACCCCTTGGCTTCCTTGTCTCTTTCCTGTGTATGTTTCATTTTATTATGTTTCTGGTGGTGATTTGTGGTTATTTGGTATATTTTTGAACTTTCAATAAAATACCTATTTTTATTCATTGTACCTGGTTGCTCTTGTTTCTCCTTATATATACAGTATATAGTGTATAGTGTGCATGAACAGTACACATAATACACTGACTCACCAGTGACATCTGTAGTTGAAGTCCTTCATCTTCGCTTTTCTTCCTCAACCAGCACAGACTGCTGTAACTTCTAACAGCCAGGATTCGTCTCTGTAAAAAATAGCACACAGTCATCAATAGCTGATCACTTGCAGAGGACTTTCCCCACTTTTTCCTTGACTTCTACACTACGTCAGATGAAGAAGAAAAGCAATGTAGTGTCACCCTACACAGTAACAGGACTTCACTTTTATTCCCTCCATGGAAAACCGTTTCCTAAAAAGTAAACTATTTTACAGTAGTAATAATGTCCCTAATTGGACCCAAAATTATTTGCTCCCCACTTGTCACCATAAACTAATATAGCATGTTCCTCATTCTGGCCCTCGAACAGTAATTAAGCCCCTCATCCTGGCCCCCTTTTATTTAATAATCTCACCCAGCCTGGCCCCCTATATTTTATAATATGCCCCAGTCTGGCCCTCAGTATCTTATAATATGCCCCAGCCTGGCCCCCTATATTTTATAATATGCCCCAGCCTGGCCCCCTATGTCCCTTGTCCAGCCTGGCCCACAGATATCCATCCCGCTTCCCTAGCTATACATACAGGCCCTCATTTGTCCCTTGTCCTGCCCCACCATATATCTCTCCTGGGCCCCATATATCCTTCCTGGTCCCTTGTTCTGGCTCCCCCATATATCCATCCTGCCCCCATATATATATGCATCCTGCCCCCCATATATATGCTTCCTGGTCTCTTGTCCTGCCCCCATGTATCCATCCTGGCCCCATATACAATATATGCATCCTGATCCATTGTCCTGCCCCCCTCCCCCATAAATCCATCTTGGCCCCTCATATACAGTATATGCATACTGGCTGTACCATATATATGCATCCTGGATTCCCATATATCCATCCTGGACCCTTGTCCTGCCCCTCCCCCATATAATCATCCTGGCCCCCCATACATGCATTCTGAACCCCTCATATATATCCATCCTGCTCACTGCTCACATCAATATATCCATCCTGGCCCTCCCTCCATATATCCATCCTGGCCTCCCCTATATATCCATCCTGGCCGCCCCATATATGCATCCTGGCCCACCATATATATTCATCCTGGCTGCCCATATATATGCATCCTGACTCCCCATATCCATCTTGGCACCCCATATATCCATCCTGGTCCCTTGTCCTGCCACCCTCATATATTCATCCTGGCCCCCCATATGTATCCATCCTGGTCCATTGTCCTGCCCCCCATATCTCCATCCTGGCCCCCCATATGTATCCATCCGGCCCCTTGTCCTGCCCCCCATATATCCATCCTGGCCCTCCATATGTATCCATCCTGGCCCCTTGTACTGCCTCCCCATATATCCATCCTGCCCCTCCATGTGTATCCATCCTGGCCCCCAAATGTATCCATCCGGCCCCTTGTCCTGCCCCCATATATCCATCCTGGCCCTCCATATGTATCTGTCCTGGCCCCTTGTCCTGCCTCCCCATATATCCATCCTGGCCCTCCATGTGTATCCATCCTGGACCCAATGTGTATATATCCTGCCACCCCATGTGTATCCATCCTGCCCCAATGTGTATCCATCCTGGCCCCCCATGTGTGTCCATCCTGCCCCCCATGTGTATTCATCCTACCTTTCCATGTGCATCCACCCTGCCCCGCATGTGTATCCATCCTGCCACCCCCATGTGTTTCCATCCTGCCCCCCATGTGTATCCACGCTGTTTCCCTCATGTGTATCCATCTGTAACAGCATGTCTCTTCCTCAGCCTGTGTTCCTAACTGTAATATAATCAGGCCTAGGTCCACCTCACTTGTACTGCATCTAGTGGGGGATTCTGTCTTTGTTCTTCTCAGCATGGGACTCATCCAATACCCAAACCTGTAAGATAAAATGGAGCCGGTAGCTTCTGGCAATGTAGCAACATGTTAAAAGTTGGTGTGCATCTCCATCATTGATGGGCTGAACCCAGGATACAGGACAATAGACTCATGTTTTTGCCGAGTCAGTTGGTGGTGACTTAAAAGGGTTGGGATTAGTGTTGAGCGATACCTTCCGATATCGGAAAGTATCGTATTGGATCGGCCGATATTCAAAAAATATTGGATATCGCCGATACCCGATACCAATGCAAGTCAATGGGACCAAAATATCAGAATTAAAATAAACCCTTTCTTTCCTTGTAGGTTCATTCTACATGAAGGAAAACAACTAAGAATAATGTAGGATGTATTGGGGGAGGTGGCGGAGACATTAAAGGCATAGAGGTTTAGCCCAATCAAATAGAATAGCAGGAATTTTAATTTTTTTTAAAGACGTTCGGAGTTACAAAGATATTGACTATGTTAAGATTTTTTTTATTTTGTCAGATATTGATGTTTCACTACTTCCATGCCCTTCACCTTCTTTTTTACTTCTCCGACACTTTCTTCATCATCCTCAGCAGCAGCATCTTTGACATCAATTTCTTCTTCACCTTATTCATCTTCTTCTTCATCTTCTACCTATTATTTTTTTTGATACATTCTTCATATTCTTTTTATTAAACTATTATTTTTCTTCATATTCTACTTCATCATATTCTTATTTGTGACAGGCATTCCTGTCGTTGTTATGTATAACAGTTTGAAGATTACACCTTCCGTTCTGCCTGTCACAAAAGAGTTACAACAGGATTTGTCCGCGTTCAGTTAGGCCTGCAGCAGCAGGCTTTTTTCAGGGGCACCACAAGGAGGAACGGACTCACCCCCATACACTGCTTAGTCTTCTTCTGCTTATAATTTAGATAATATCTTTTGCTCTGATGTTTAGTCTTATGCTTAATGTTCTTCTGCTCTTTGTTCTGCAGCCTCTTGTTCTTCTGCTTCTCGGTCTTCTGGGTCGTCGTCTTTAGTGCCTTGAACTTGGAAATGTAGCAGAATGTACAAGAAGGCTGAGAAAATGCCGAGAACCAGCTGACGGTATTGGAACCAGGATGGGGAGCAGAAGGTACAAGAGCAAAAGACACTGCCGAGAACCAGCTGACGGTACTGGAACCCGGATGGGTAGCCGAAGGTCCAAGAGCCAATGGAACTACCGAGGACGTTACTGGAACCCGGTTACTAAGCAGGAGGTACCCGTGCCAGAAAGCACTACCAAGGACCACCTGATGTTGGTGGAACTTGGATACCCAGAAGGAGGCACCTAAGCCAAAGGCTCTGCCCCGAACCAGCTGACGGTACTGGAAACAGGATGGGGACCTATTCAAGATTGTCTTCCTAGAGCCCCAACTAGCGGTGTTGGGGCAAAAGGTCAGCAGGGGGAGCAGAGTGTAGGGCGAAGCCTGCACTGGCGGCAGCTTAGTGTCTGTTGTGTCTGCATGGCGTTTGCGGGACACGTTGCCGGCCACACAGCAGGGGAACAGCAGGCGTTGCTGAACCCCCACTGACACATTGGCGGGTGTTTTTCTCTGTGCAGCCAGCACTTCCGAGCACCAACTGGCAGTGTTAGAGCCCAGGGAATCAAGGAGGAGCAGAGTGTAGGCCAAAGCCTGCACTGGAGGCAGCTTAGTGTCTGTTGTTTTGAAAAATAATCCCAAAGTCATTCTTCCTACAAAAATACCATACATGAAGTAGCATTAATGCTAAATTGCATATTATAAAGAGCAGAGCGACTCAAATATATATAATAATACAGGAGTAAAGACGAGTCAGAAGCTCACAATATACAAACGTACACAAAACTTTTATTAAATATCAATATACATAAAACTAGAACTGTTAGTGTGCAAGTGCATACAGTTCTTGGAGCAATCAGTAATGTTTATAAGAATATGAGGTACATGACAAAAATTCCAAATAAGTGAGTGCCGGTAGGTCCCGCCTACACAATTGGGCCAGCACAATATAGTAAATATACCAAATCATACTGCCATAGTAAATTTATAAAAATATCACAGCAGTAAAAATAAATTTAAAGCCTATCTGTATGCTGGTAGCACAAAGGGTTAAATTTGGAAGCACATTATACATCCCTGTGAATGCCAACCACTCCCATTAGCTCCTAATAGAGCCTGAATAGCATGCCGAAAAAGCTGAGAGCAATAGAGGAGTTAAAGGATACCACATGTCCCTGTGGACTCCAACCACTCCCACCTACTCCCAGATAGTTCAGCATGTGCGCATACCAGACTTGTCAAATCATGCCAGCTACTGATGCAAGAGACATGAATAAAACAGTGGCACTGCAGTTAAACGTGATATTTACCCATAGCGTGATAGGCAGGTGTCCCGGGACTCACTCCCCAACGCACGTTTCGGTGCGAGTCCACCTTCTTCAGGGGGTGTGACTTTGGAGGCAACTCATCCCACCCTATATGCCCGGCATGTGTGGTCATATGGTACAAGCGATCCAATCGTAGTGATCGCATCAGTGCAAGCGCTCAGCATAGGTGCAGCAAAGTACCGTATATGCATGAATAGAAACAACCATACAAGTGAGATTGATGCAGCAAAGTACCGTATATGCATGAATAGAAGCAACCATACCATATATGCATAAATAGAAGCAACCATACAATGAGATCAGTGCAGCAAAGTACCGTATATGCAAAGTACCGTATATGCATGAATAGAAGCAACCATACAATGAGATCAGTGCTATAAGGCACAAGGACAGCCCAATGTCAGGCAAAATTCCAGACATAACAGATAAAAACATGCCCACACATCCGTCTGCAACGCAAGACAGGTCACATGAAGCGGCTGGCGCCAAACCGCCACCATGCACCAAATCAAGCAGGGCAGAAGGAGGGGGTACAATGAGCCGTGAATACAAAAATATACCTTTCTTTTTTGATCACCATTGTATAGAAAGCCATAGTGTCTGTTGTGTCTGCGTGGCGTTTGCAGGACACGCTGCCGGCTACACAGCAGGGGAACAGCTGGCATTACTGAACCCCACTGACACATTGGCGGGTGTTTTTCTCTGTGCAGCTAGTGGAGCGCCCCCAGACGCAGGGTCGCTGGGTACTCTGAACAGGGCCTCTCAGTCTCAGTTCTGGGGATGTCACGGTGGCTAGACCCGGTCCGTGACCCTGCTAAGGGGCGTCCAATGAAAGATGTGATGATGATGCGTGGTGCAAGGCGCGATGAATAACGAGGACACAGGGTTGCAGTCTCTTTACCTCTTTACTGAAGGCTTCAGGATCCTCAATCCAGAGTACTGCTAACAGGGCTGGCTGAGACCGGCCAGTCCGAAGGCACATCCAGAGTTCCCTTTGCAGGTGGAAATCAGTGCCTATCTTCTAGCGCCTGTGTGTTGTAGTACCTCCCTGCTGAGCACCATGGGATAGTCCTCACAACTGTTGTGTCTGTGTCTGATGTTCTTCTCTCACAACTCATATCTATTCTGATGTTCTTTCTCCGTCCCCCAGATGATATGGATAGGACGCACCCGTATGATGGGTAGGCCTGGAGTTCTTCCGGGACCCTAGCGTCGCCCCTCTCCCACAATTGCCCCCTATGTCTGCTTAGGTGATTTAGGTGAGACAGCCAACCTAAAATTAACTGTCCTGCCGCTGTTTGAAGTAATGCTTGGAGCTCAATACTTCCTCGGCGTTCCGGCCACCGGCTACGCGCCTCAGTAGGATGTTGCCTCGATCTTACGGCACGGCTCCTAGTGTCTTTATCTCCTTTTTGCTGCGATCTCGATTCTCACTTCTCCACAATAAACTTCTCTTTGTTTCCTTTCTTAGAATGCCGCCGCAACGGGTGCAGGCACGGCTCCGTAACGTTCTGTTCTGTTCGCTAGGCCACTGTCAGGATCCCACCCCTGACAGAGACCCCCCTGAATCTTCCCCTGCAACACCCTCTGCCACAGGATGTTGCCTGGATCCAACCCAGTCAGCTTCTGACTAACTTCCTATCCGGTTCCCAGTTTTACCAGATTGTGAGGAGTGGCATAATACATAGAACCCTTTGCTCCCCCTGGTGGCCAGAGTGTGAAATGTAGTGTGTGACTGTGATACCTGGACAGGTGAACTCCTTAAGTGCCATCAGACGTACCATCACTCCCCTTAGTGGCAGAGCGTCAGTACTGCAACGACCAAGACCCTGGTGTGCTGCACTAGCACTTCCGAGCACCAACTGGCAGTGTTAGATCCCAGGGAATCAAGGAGGAGCAGAATGTAGGCCGAAGCCTGAAATGGAGGCAGTTTAATGTCTGTTGTGTCTGCGTGGCGTTTGCAGGACACGTTGCCGGCTACACAGCAGGGTAACAGCTGGCATTACTGAACCCCACTGACACATTGGCGGGTGTTTTTCTCTGTACAGCTAGTGGAGCACCACCAGACGCAGGGTCGCGGGGTACTCTGAACAGGGCCTCTCAGTCTCAGTTCTGTGGATGTCACGGTGGCTAGACCCGGTCCGTGACCCTGCTAAGGGGCGTCCAATGAAAGATGTGATGATGATGCGTGGTGGAAGTCGCGATGAATAATGAGGACACAGGGTTGCAGTCTCTTTACCTCTTTACTGAAGGCTTCAGGATCCTCAATCCAGAGTACTGCTAACAGGGCTGGCTGAGACCGGCCGGTCCGAAGGCACATCCAGAGTTCCCTTTGCAGGTAGCACTTCCAAGCACCAACTGGCAGTGTTTGAGCCCAGGGAATCAAGGAGGAACAGAGTGTAGGCCGAAGCCTGCACTGGAGGCAGCTTAGTGTCTGTTGTGTCTGCGTGGCGTTTGCAGGACACGTTGCCGGCTACACAGCAGGGGAACAGCTGGCGTTACTGAACCCCACTGACACATTGGCGGGTGTTTTTCTCAGTGCAGCCAGCACTTCTGAGCACCAACTGGCGGTGTTAGAGCCCAGTGACAGCAGGAGGAGCAGAGTGTAGGCCGAAGCCTAATTGGAGCAAATTGAAAGGGAACCCTTAAACCCCCCCCAGGCATTAGTAACTAGAAGAGCCACCTTATGCAGCAGGAATGCTGCACAAGGAAAAGGTGGCTCTTTTAATTATGTTCCTTGCACACGCTGAATGAAACACTTATGAAATGTTTCCCCTCATAACGTGAAACCGTCTCGGAGGCTGGACTTTCCTCCTTAATGAGACGAAGCACAGCTGTCAAACATACACCCTTGCTGCTGGGCGCTGCCTCCTGAGTGTTGATTTTTTGTGTTACGGAGTCTGCGCTGTTGTGTTATCCCTTGGCCATGTGCTGTTACTGCGCATTTCCATGAATCCCAGCCCCGCAGTGTCTTCTGATTTATTTACACTGCAGGGCTGGGATTCATGGCCTTGCGCAGTAAATATCGGCGCCTGTCACTCATGTCCTTACTCCTTCTTCAGACTGTGCGGCATCAGCTGATCCCTTATCTCATACCACGGCCGTGAAGCCGCACAGTCTGAAGAAGGCGGAAGGAGATGAGTGAGAGATACAATGAGATCAGTGCAATAAAGCACAAGGAGAGCCCAATGTCAGGCAAAATGCCAGACATAACAGATAAAAACATGCCCACACATCCATCTGCAACGCAAGACAGGTCACATGAAGCGGCTGGCGCCAAACCGCCACCATGCACCAAATCAAACAGGGCAGACTGAGGGGGTACAATGAGCCATGAATACAAAAATATACCTTTCTATTTTGATCACCATTATATAGAAAGCCATAGTGTCTGTTGTGTCTGCGTGGCGTTTGCAGGACATGTTAACGGCTACACAGCAGGGGAACAGCTGGCGTTACTGAACCCCACTGACACATTGGCGGGTGTTTTTCTCTGGGCAGCTAACACTTCCGAGCACCAACTGGCGGTGTTACAACGCAGGGAATCAAGGAGGAGCAGAGTGGAGGCCGAAGACTGCACTGGAGGCAGCTTAGTGTCTGTTGTGTCTGCATGGCGTTTGCAGGACATGTTGCCAGCTACACAGCAGGGGAACAGCTGGCATTTCTGAACCCCACTGACACATTGGCGGGTGTTTTTCTCTGCAGCTAGCACTTCTGAGCACCAACTGGCGGTGTTAGAGCCCAGGGAATCAAGGAGGAGCAGAGTGTAGGCCGAAGCCTGCACTGAAGGCAGCTTAGTGTCTGTTGTGTCTGCGTGGCGTTTGCAGGACACGTTGTCGGCTACACAGCAGGGGAACAGCTGGCGTTACTGAACCCCACTGACACATTGGCGTGTGTTTTTCTCTGTGCAGCTAGCACTTCCGAGCACCAACTGGCGGTGTTAGAGCCCAGGGAATCAAGGAGGAGCAGAGTGTAGGCCGAAGCCTGCACTGGAGGCAGCTTAAAGTCTGTTGTGTCTGCGTGGCATTTGCAGGACACATTGCCGGCTACACAGCAGGGGAACAGCTGGTATTACTGAACCCCACTGACACAATGGCGGGTGTTTTTCTCTGTGCAGCTAGCACTTCCTAGCACTAACTGGCAGTGTTAGAGCCCAGGGAATCAAGATGAGCAGAGTGTAGGCCGAAGCCTGCACTGGAGGCAGCTTAGTGTCTGTTTTGTCTGCGTGGCGTTTGCAGGACACATTGCCAGCTACACAGTAGAGGAACATCTGGCGTTACTGAACCCCACTGACACATTGGCGGGTGTTTTTCTCTGTGCAGCTAGGACTTCCGAGCACAAACTGGCAGTGTAAGAGCCCAGGTAATCAAGGAGGAGCAGAGGAGCAGAGTGTAGGCCAAAGCCTGCACTGGAGGCAGCTTTGTGTCTGCGTGGCATTTGCAGGACACGTTGCCGGCTACACAGCAGGTGTACAGCTGGCATTACTGAACTCCACTGACACAGTGGCGGGTGTTTTTCTCTGTGCAGCCAGCACTTCCGAGCACCAACTGGCGGTGTTAGAGCCCAGGGAATCAAGGAGGAGCAGAGGAGCAGAGTTTAGGCCGAAGCCTGCACTGGAGGCAGCTTTGTGTCTGCGTGGCGTTTGCAAGACACGTTGCCAGCTACACAGCAGGGGTACAGCTGGCGTTACTGAACCCCACTGACACAGTGGCGAGTGTTTTTCTCCATGCAGCTAGCACTTCTGAGCACCAACTGGTGGTGTTAGAGCCCAGGGAATCAAGGAGGAGCAGGAGGAGCAGAGTGTAGGCCGAAGCCTGCACTGGAGGCAGCTTAGTGTCTGTTGTGTCTGCGTGGCATTTGCAGGACACGTTGCCAGCTACACAGCAGGGGAACAGCTGGCATTGATGAACCCCACTGACACATTGGCGGGTGTTTTTCTCTGTGCAGCCAGCACTTCCGAGCACCAACTGGTGGTGTTAGAGCCCAGGGAATCAAGGAGGAGCAGAGTGTCAGCCGAAGCCTGCACTGGAGGCAGCTTTGTGTCTGCGTGGCGTTTGCAGGACACATTGCCAGCTAAACAGCAGGGGTACAGCTGGCGTTACTGAACTCCACTGACACAGTGGCGGGTGTTTTTCTCTGTGCAGCCAGCACTTCCGAGCACCAACTGGCGGTGTTAGAGCCCAGGGAATCAAGGAGGAGCAGAGGAGCAGAGTGTAGGCCGAAGCCTGCACTGGGGGCAGCTTTGTGTCTGCGTGGCGTTTGCAGGACACGTTGCCAGCTACACAGCAGGGGTAAAGCTGGCGTTACTGAACCCCACTGACACAGTGTCGAGTTTTTTTCTCCGTGCAGCTAGCACTTCCGAGCACCAACTGGCAGTGTTAGAGCCCAGGGAATCAAGGAGGAGCAGAGGAGCAGAGTGTAGGCCAAAGCCTGCACTGGAGGCAGATTTGTGTCTGGGTGGCGTTTGCAGGACACATTACCGGCTACACAGCAGGGGGCACAGCTGGCATTACTGAACCCCACTGACACAGTGGCGGGTGTTTTTCTCTGTGCAGCCAGCACTTCAGGGCACCAACTGGCGGTGTTAGAGCCCAGGTAATCAAGGAGGAGCAGGAGGAGCAGAATGTAGGCCGAAGCCTGCACTGGAGGCAGCTTAGTGTTTGTTGTGTCTGCGTGGCGTTTGCAGGACACGTTGCCGTCTACACAGCAGGGGAACAGCTGGCGTTGATGAACCCCACTGACACATTGGCGGGTGTTTTTCTCTGGGCAGCCAGCTCTTCCGAGCACCAACTGGTGGTGTTAGAGCCCAGGGTCAGCAGGAGGAGCAGAGTGTAGGCCGAAGCCTGCACTGGCGCAAGTTGAAAGGTAAATTTTAACCCCCCCCAAGGCGTTTGTTGCTGAAAGAGCCATCTTGTGCAGCAGTAATGCTGCAAAAGGAAAATTTGGCTGTTTTAATTATGCTCCTTGCAAACGCTGAACCTAACACTTATGAAATGTGTCCCCTCACACCATTAAACCGTCCCGTAGGTGGGACTTTCCTTTGTAATGTGACGCAGCACAGCCATCAAATCCTACCTCCTTGGCGCCGTGCGCCGCCTCCTCAGCATTGTTTGATTCTGTCATGGAGCCTGCGCTGTTATGTTATCCCTTGGCCATGCACACTTAGCACTGCCCGTCTTCTGACATCATTTGGTGTCTGGCTGGCTGCGCCTGTGCGGCCGCGCTGCCCGAGATCCCACCTCGCAGTGTCGTCTAATGTAATCCCACTGCGGGCCTGGGATCCATGGGCATGCGCAGTGCATATCCTTGCCTCTCACTCCCCTCCTTCCAGCTTCTTCAGACTGTGCGGCATCACGGCCGTGGCATGCTATTAGGGATCAGCTGACGGCACACAGTCTGAAGAAGGTGGAGGGAGATGAGGGAGAGGCTGAGGTGAAGATATGCACTGCGCATGCCCATGGATCCCAGGCCCGCAGTGTGATTAAATCAGAACACACTGCGAGACGGGATCTCGGGCAGCGCGGCCGTAACTTGGAATTCCACCTGGTGGGTAGGTCACATATAATGCGATGTTCCGGAAGGCGGAATCGGCGCTGCAGAGCTGCAATGCGCGATCTTGCCATGCTGGAACGCCGCAAGTGAGCACACTCTAGGCGGACCTTGTGCAGCAGTGCATCAAGATCAGGATAGTCCCTCAAAAAACTCTGCACGACCAAGTTGAGCACATGTGCCAGACATGGGATGTGAGTGAGGTTGCCTAGGGCCAGAGCTGCCACCAGATTTCGGCCATTGTCACACACTACCATGCCTGGCTGGACATTCGCTGGCACAAACCACACGCCGCTCTCCTGCTTGATGGCATTCCAGAGCTCCTGCACTGTGTGGCTTCGATTCCCCAAAGAAATTAATTTCAAGACGGCCTGTTGACGTTTGGCCATGGCTGTGCTCATGTCGGTCGTAACAGGTAAACGTTCACGGGTCCATGTGGAGGTGGACTGTGACGGTTCCTGCAGCGATGATTCTTAGGAACTTGTGTATGAGGAGGAGTCAATGCGTAGACTGGATTCCTGCAATCCTTGGAGTGGGCAGGACACGTCCTGTGCCACTCGCACGATCTGTACCCGGCTCATCAACATTAACCCAATGGGCAGTCAGGGAAAGGAATCGCCCCTGTCCATGGTGACTGGTCCACGCATCGGTGGTGAGGTGGACCTTGCTACTGACAGCGTTCAGTAGCGCGTGTTTTATGTGTCCCTCCACATGCTTGTGCAGGGCAGGGACGGCTTGCCTGCTGAAATAAAAGCGGCTGGGCACATTGTACTGTGGGACTGCCAATGCCATCAAGTTACGGAAGGTGTCAGTCTCCAGCAGCCTGAATGACAGCATTTCAAGGGACAGTAGTTTTGCAATGCCAGTATTCAGAGCCTGTGCGCGAGGGTGGTTTGATGAGAATGGCCGCCTTTTCTCCCATGCCTGTGCTACCGATGGCTGTAGACTGGGCTGGGAGTGTGAGGATGACTGGGAACGTGGTGCTGCGGGTGGAATTACTGTGGGTCTCTGGATAACAGTGCCAGAGGTTCTTCCATGGCGATCCTGGGAGGAAGCCGAACCAGCTGTGTGTGAGCTGGAGGAAGAGGCAACACGAGCTGAAGAGGTGGTAGCTGCCGCTGTTGGTTGGCCTAGGTCTTCAGTGTGTTTTTGTAACTCCACCGCGTGCCTGGTCCGCACATGTTTCCACATATTTGTGGTATTGAGGTTGCTGACATTTTTCCCTCTTTTGACTTTCTGATGACACACCTTGCATTTGACAAAGCAAATGTCATCTGCAACTGTGTCAAAAAAGGACCAGGCACTGCAAGTCTTGAGAGCACCCATTTTGGCATTTGGAATAGGCATGCTCCTAAGGGGTGCCGAAGTGGAGGCTACAGGCTCCGCAGTCTTCCCCCTCCCTCTCCCTCTTTGGCCCGTTCGGGGAATCTCTTCCTCAGAGCTGCTCCCACTACCTTCCTGTACCTCACGCCACGACGGGTCAAGGACCTCATCATCTACACTACCCTCTGCCGCCAACTGTTCCTCCTGGGTAGTCTTGGCAGCACAGTACGCACCAGAAAGTGTCACCTGAGTCTCATCATCAGATGCGTACTGCGGTGTGGTGACCGGAGGCACTGGCCCACCTGCCTCTTCAGAGTCAGAGAGACAAAGCTGTTAGGCATCACTGCACACTGCCTCTTCTTCCATTTCTCCAATGCTGCTTGGCTGGCCCCCTGTTCCCAAGCCAAGGGATTCAGAGAACAGAAGTAGAGATGGCTCCTGTCCTGAGCTCTCTGACTGCCTGGGCAATTTGGCAGGTGCTGAAGAGACAGATGGGTGCTCTCCAGTGCTCTGTGCCTGAGAGGATGTGGCACTAATTGAAGTCGATGCGTTAGCTGCCATCCATCTGAAAACGGCTTCAATTTTTTCTTCACGCAGCAGCGGTGTACGGCGATCTCCTACTAAGCTGCGCATAAAGGACTGTTCCCTGCTGAAACTGGGTGATGATGAGTCACTGGTGCCCGCAGCAGGCACAGAATCCCCACGTCCTCTCCCTGCTCCGCGCCCACACCCACGTGCCTTACTCCCTGCTTTCTTCATCTTGGTTGACTGATAAAGATAAGCAGAAAAGTACTAAGGGCTTAGTGTGCTTATTCCTGAACAGCTCCTAACAGGTATAAGAAACACTAATTTTCTAAAGTGTGGACTAGACTTTAATATGAGCTAATGTGGCCTACACAACTGTAAAGTGGTGTGTTTGGTGAACTTTATTATTTTATTTTTTTTGGCAGAACTGACTACAGAGTGAGCTGCACTCACACGGAGACCGTGCAGACAGCCGTAAACGGCGCTGCTAGGCCAAAAAAAGCTCCTCTATGTAATCCTATGTAATGTTTTTCCACAATTAAGCTGGATACGGGTGGAAAGCCACTAATAGGAAATATTTGAAAAAATGTGCAGCACGCTGCACTAATAGCAAAAAAGGACAATGGATAGAACGGTATGAGGCAGTGATGCACCCTGAGCTGAATACAACCGGCTGTGGCTGCACACAGAGTACAGAGCGATGTGCACTCACACGGAGACCGTGCAGACAGCCGTAAACGGCGCTGCAAGGCCAAAAAAAGCTCCTCTATGTAATCCTATGTAGTGTTTTTCCACAATTTTGCTGGATACGAGTGGAAAGCCACTAATAGGAAATATTTGAAAAAATGTGCAGCAGGCTGCACTAATAGCAATAAAGGACAATGGATGGAACGGTATGAGGCAGTGAGGCACCCTGAGCTGAATACAACCGGCTGTGGCTGCACACAGACTACAGAGCGATGTGCACTCACACACACACAGAGACCTTGCAGACAGCTGTGAAGAGCGCTGCAAGGCAAAAGCAAGGTTCTCACACAGCGGTTGCTAAATTAGCCTGGGTAAAGCACAATGAAGCAAATCGCTATCTCTAAACTGGCCCTCAGTCAGAACACAGCGTCCTGTCACTAACTGAATTCACAGCAGAGTGAGCCCTAAATGGCGGCAGCGACTTTTATAGTGCATTGTGACATCATTTCAGCAGCCAAGAACAGCCATGCCAGTACTTCCATGCCCACCATGCAGAACAGGATGTGCCCACACTTCTAATCAGTCCTCATTGGCTGAATTCGGGCAGTGTGAATTTTGGGAACTTCCGATTCTGGTATCCGATATACGGAAAATATCGGAACTCGGTATCGGAATTCCGAAACCGCAAATATCGGCCGATACCCGATACTTGCGGTGTTGGAATGCTCAACACTAGTTGGGATATTATGTTGAGTCGAGATCTCGGGGACAGTGCGTATTGTTAGAAGCTGCCACATTTGACTGTATTGCACCCCTCATCTGCTGGATCCATTGAACTCATCCAAGGACTATTTCTATATTTCCCTGGCGTTGGATTACTGGGTGGAACTCCCAGGTCGGCTCCCTTTGTGTGGACTCATTGTGAACACATTGTGGACTCATTACGGACGCTATAGCATTACCCTCATTTGTGCGACCCAGCTCCCTGTTCCAATAAATTTTGTTGGATTGTTTATTGGTCTGGTGTCTCTTTTTACTCTGTCGCATACCCAGTCATACCATCCTGCCCCATTGTCTATACATCTTGGACTCTTGCCCTGGCTTCATGCACACAGAGAGAGAGAGCGCTGGGCAGCGTCCTCCTCCTCTGCAGGTCCGACGCGCTCAAAGTAAAATTGCCAACGACATAGCAGAGGCTGGCGGTGAATGTGTGCGCCCCTAACATGCGGTGCATGAAACTGAATTCATACGCCAGTGACGATGGGCGCAAACGTGCACGCACCCATGCACATATGCGGCTTGCACTTTTAAAGGGCCCGTGCCCCTAAAAACTGCAGACTTTTTTTCCTTCTTCTTCTCCTCCTCTTCTCCTTCCCACAGCCAAGGGCCCACTTGGGATTTTCCTGGTACCCCACCAGGCCAGTCTGACCCTGCTGCTAGCCCTTGGAAAAGTGAAGAATTTGGGGCTAAATCAATATTTTTGTGAAAAGTTTCAATATGGCAATTTAATATCATATTTCAAATTTTCATGTTTCATTGAGTGGAGCAGGCTGCTACAAAAGGTGGTGAGTTCTCATTCAATGGAAGTATTCAAACAGGGGCTGGATAGACATCTGTCTGAGATGGTTGAGCATTGAGCAGGGTATTGGTAATGATGACCCTGGAGGTCCCTTCCAACTTTAACATTGTATGATTTTATTAAATTTTGTGTAGTACTTGTGGACTTAAAATGCTCACTATAACGAAGGATAAATCCTTGTGAGGTGTAGTTTACAAAATTTGCGTTCAGCCAAATTTGTGTTCCAAAATTCAAATGGTGCTCCATCCTTTTGAAGCCCTGCCATTTGTCCAAATAGAGGTTTTTTACTACATGTGGCATCAATGCTATCAGTACAAACTGGGTAACAAATTGTGGGATCCATTTTCCCATGCTATCCATTGTAAAAGGATAAAAATTTGAAGTTATAGCAACATTTTATAGGAAAACATTTTTTTTCTTTCATTCAACCTTGCATTAATTCCTGTTTTGAACCTGAGGATTTTAAAAAAAAAACCTGACAGCAGTTTTGAAGTGTTTGAGGGGTGCAACTTTTAAAATGGTATCACTTTGAGGAGTTTTCAACATTTAGGACATAAAAGTCCACATAAATCTGAATTTGTCCCTAAAGAAACAGGTATTTTAAATTAAAAAAAGCAAAATAGCTGTTGAACTCGTAACCCTTCTAATATTTTAACAAAATAAAATGCTGTTTGAAAATTTATGCAGATGTAAAGTATGCATATTGCAAGTTTTACGTATTAATTATTTTGTACAGCCTGACTAACTGGTTTAAGGATATAAAAATTTAAAATTTTAATAAAGGTTAATTTTCTAAAACGTTGCCAAAATTCCAATATTTTGACAAATAAATGCAAAACATATTGACCTAAATTTACCACTATCAGTTATTACCACATAAAATGACACTTGTCATACTTTAAAAATTTAGCATGGTCATAAAAGGGGTAGTCTGGTCTGAATAGATAAGTCTTCGGTCCCTTTTTGTGACTGTAGACTTATCAATTTCCTCAGCTCATTTCTGAGTTGGAGACCAGAGGGTATGTATGCGTTATGCATACTCCCGGACAATGGGCATGGCTTCAAGTCCATACACTTAGCCACGCCCACTGGAAGGCCATGTTTCTAAATAGGGCCCTGCCTTGCTTAACCTCTTTCTAACATCTGACGTACTATCCCTTCGAGGTGGGGTGGGCCCGTATGACCACCGACGGGATAGTAAGTCATGCCCTTTAATGCGAAACCGCGACTTAAGGCACCTTAGGGTATGGCGCCGCCCCCCCGACCTCCCGATCGCTGTGATTGGCTGTTTAATTCTGAACAGCCAATCACAGACTTTCTCATTGTTCCAGCCAATCAGATTGTCCCAGGCTAGGATCGAGTACCGATCCAACACCCCCCAGATTGGCGCGATCGATGATCACATCGATCGCGCCAGTCGCAGGGCACAGCAGCGATGTTACCGCGCTGTGCCCTGCTGGTAACTACCTGCTCCGGTGCCTGCCTCACGTGCCCTGCGTCTGTGCCCAGCTCTAGAATCTGCAGCTCTGATTGGCGTGATCAATGTGATCGTCGATTGCGCCAATCACAGGGCACAGCAGCGGTATGACCGCGCTGTGCTCTGATGGTGACCTGCTGGTGACCTGCCAGTCACCTGTCGATCACTTGCTGGTGACCTGCCGGTGACCAGCCTATGACCGGAGCTGTGAGCTCCGATCATAGGCTGGTGCCTAGCAACACCGGCATCACCAGGGCCTCCCCTGATTGGTGGGATCGATGTGATCATCGATCCCACCAATCACAGGTTACAGCAGCGGTGTGACCGCTCTGTGTCCTGTCTCACCTGCCCCTGACCTGTCTGACTGCTCTGCAGGAATCCTCACACTTGTTGAGGGTTCCTGTAGAGTGGTCACGCTGACAGATCCCCCTCCTGTGCTGAGACTTGTGGTGCCACAGTAGCCTGTGACACCTTAATTTTTGCTAAAAAAAAAAAAAGAAAGAAGACAGAAGAAAGAAGACAGAAGAAAGAAGAGAGATTACAAACGTAAGTGTTCATCCCCGATCCTGGCCCCATCTTTCTTCCCCCCCCTCCATCCCCCCTTCCCCCCATCTCCCGTTCCCCCTCCACCCCCACTTTGCGCCGCGTCCGTCCATGCCCAAATTTAGCAGCCACTGAGCGTTGATTGGTGACGCAGTTCACCGATCAACACTCATGCTCACTTTTCTTCTCCACATCCCCGTCTGCGCATCCAGCAGCTGCGTCTAAACCCGTGCCTTTCATTTATTTTATTTTTTTCCACATCCCCGTCCGTGCACCCAGCTGCTGCATCTAAACCCGTGCCTTTCGTTTCTTTTTCTTTTTTCCACATCCCCGTCCGCGCACCCAGCCGCTGTGTCTAAACCCGTGCCTTTCATTTCTTTTTTTTTTTCCCACATCCCCATCCGTGCACCTAGCAGCTGCGTCTAAACCCGTGCCTTTCGTTTCTTTTTTTTATTCCACATCCCCGTCCGCGCACCCAGCCACTGCGTCTAAACCCGTGCCTTTCGTTTCTTTTTTTTTTTACATCCCCGTCCGCGCACCCAGCCGCTGCGTCTAAACCCGTGCCTTTCGTTTCTTTTTTTTTTTCACATCCCCTTGCGCGCACCCCGCCGCTGCGTCTGAACCCGTGTCTTTGTTTTCTTTCTTTTTTTTCTTTTTTTTTCACATCCCCTTGCGCGCACCCCGCCGCTGCGTCTGAACCCGTGCCTTTCTTTTCTTTCTTTTTTTTTCACATCCCCGTCCGCGCACCCAGCCGTTGCGTCTGAACCCGTGCTTTTCGTTTCTTTTTTTTATTTCCACATCCCCGTCCGCGCACCCAGCTGCCGCCGCCAAACTTTGATAAGTGACGCGGTTCACTTATCAGAGCTCTCGTGCCTGCCGTTTTTTTTCACATCCCCGTTCACACACCCAGCAGCCGCCAAACTTTGATAAGTGACGCAGTTCACTTATCAGAGCTAGGGCCTGCTGTTTTAGACTTTTCCTTTCACAGGTATTTTTTTTCCCTATTTGCTTTTTTCCTTTAGCTTTTTCTTTTCAGAATAGTTTGCACCAAACATTATCCCCCCCACACGTACACATAGTTACCAATAAATTACACCCAAGCACCATACTCACAAAAAAATGTCCTGTTTGTCCCGTTCGTCCCAGCAGCGCTATTCAGCAGAGGAGGCATATTCTTTCCTTGCTTCTGACACTGATAGCAAGGGAGAGGATCCCACATTCCTTTACTCTTCAGATTCTTCATCCTCTTCCTCCTCCTCATCTTCCTCCTCGGGTCCTGCGGAACCGCCACGGAGATGCCCCAGGAGAGAAGATGAGGCAGCGCCCACTCCTGAAGATGAACCAGCGCGCCCCTCTTCGGACCCCATATGGACCTTGTCCCCCGAAAATTACGAGCCACTGATTCCTGATTTTGTGGCAGAATCAGGAATCAAGTTTGACACCACCGGCCTCACAGAAATAGACTTTTTTAAAGTATTTTTCTCTGAGGATTTTATTAACCTCATGGTGGAGCAAACTAATTTGTATGCTCGGCAATTTTTGGAGCAAAACCTCGATGCATTATTTTCTAACTGGTCTCCTGTAAACGCAGTTGAAATGATGCAGTTTTGGGGCCTGGTCCTCCACATGGGGATCGTGAAGAAGCCAGAAATTCGACAATATTGGAGTGTAGATATTTTATATAACACTCCAGTGTTCCGAATGGTCATGGTTCGAACGCGTTTTGAGGCCATCCATAAGTTCCTGCATTACAGCGATAATGCACGGTGTCCCGCACGAGATGACCTCAATTTTGACCGTCTGTTCAAAGTTCGGCCGGTCATCGAACACTTCAGCAAAAAGTTTGCTGAAGTGTATGTGCCCAAAAGGTACATCTGCGTGGATGAATCCTTGGTTCATTTTAAGGGGCAGCTCAGATTCCGTCAATACCTGCCGAACAAGAGGGCAGGTATGGAATTAAACTCTACAAGCTGTGTGAGAGTACCTCAGGGTACACCCACAGCTTTAGAGTTTACGAAGGGAAGGACAGCAGGATTGAACCGCCTGAGTGTCCTTCTATCCTGGGAGTGAGTGGGAAAATTGTGTGGGATTTGGTGCACCCACTGCTGGATAAAGGTTATCACCTCTACACCGATAACTTTTATTCCAGCATCCCACTCTACAAATCTCTCTCTGCGCGAGGTACCGCAGCCTGTGGTACTGTCCACAAAAATCAGAGAGGCCTCCCGAAGACACTACTTGGGCAGATGCTCAGAAAAGGTGAGAGCAAAGCCCAATGTAGCGACCACCTGCTGGTGGTCAAGTACAAGGACAAGAGGGATGTCCTTCTCTTGACCACCATACACGGTGATGGCAGTGCCCTCAGCAGTGTACGGGGAACCTCTACACAGGTCTGAAAACCGGACTGTGTACTGGAGTACAACAAAAACATGGGGGGGCATTGACCTCTCCGATCAACTCCTCCAACCGTACAGTGCTTTGAGGAAGGCCAAGGTGTGGTACAAAAAGCTGTCGGTGTACATCGTACAAATGGCAATGCTGAACGCTTTCCTGCTGTTACGATGTGCACGACACACTGATAAGTCACACCTTCAGTTCCAGGAGGTAGTGGTTGAGGCCCTGATGTTTGGCATGAGGGAAGGAGCAGGCCCCAGTACTTCTGGAACTGAGGGTGCTCGTATTGTACCAGGTCATCATTTTCCGGGGGTGGTCCCGCCAACTGCTAGAAAAGGTAAGCCGCAAAAAAGGTGCCGAGTGTGCTACAAACGAGGAGTATGCAAGGACACCATCTATCAATGCGACACCTGCCCTGACAAACCTGGCCTGTGTATGAAGGACTGCTTCAAATTGTACCACACCTCCATGCACTACTAATTTACTTAACAGGAACCAGTAGATTAGTTCCAAAGAGGGGGCACATCTAAGTAAGTTCCTTGGGGGTCTAGTTTCCAAAATGATGTCACTTGTGGGTTTTTTTACTGTTTAGGCACATCAGGGGCTCATGACACCCTCAGAACCAGTCCATCAAAGTCTGCATTCCAAATCGTCACTGCTTCCCTTCTGAGTCCCGAAGTGCCCAAACAGTTTTTTCCCACATATGGGGTACCAGCGTACTCAGAACAAATTGGACAGCAACTTTTGGGGTCCAATTTCTCTTGTTACCCTTGGGAAAATAAAAAATTGGGGACTGAAAATCATTTTTGTGGGGAAAAAATAGAATTTTTTATTTTCACGCCGGATGTCATAAACTTTAGTGAAGCACTTGGAGGTTCAAAATTCTCACCACACACCTAGATAAGTTCCTTAGGGGGTCAAGTTTCCAAAATGGGGTCACTTGTGGGGAGTTTCTACTGTTTAGGCACATCAGGGGCTCACCAAATGGAACATGATGCCTGCAGACAATTCCATCAAAGTCTGCATTCCAAAACGTCACTACTTCCCTTCCGAGCCCCGAAGTGTGCCCAAACAGTAGTTTTCTCCCACATATGGGGTACCAGCGTACTCAAGACAAATTGGACAACAACTTTTGGGGTCCAATTTCTCCTGTTACCCTTGAGAAAATAAAAAATTGGGGACTAAACGATCATGTTTGTGGAAAAAATAGGATTTTATATTTTCACGCCAGGCGTTATAAACTTTTGTGAAGCACTTGGGGGATAAAAGTGCTCACGACACATCTAGATAAGTTCCTTAGGGGGTCTAGTTTCCAAAATAGGGTCACTTGTGGGGGGTTTCCACTGTTTAGGCACATAAGGGGCTCGCCAAACACGACATGGCATCCGATCTCAATTCCAGCCAATTTTAGCTTGAAAATGTCAAACGGCACTCCTTTCCTTCTGAAAGATCATTTTTGTAACTAAAAAGTAAAATGTTAATTTTTTTCCTTCCATGTTGCTTCTGCTGCTGTGAAACACCTGAAGGGTTAATAAACTTCTTGAATGTGGTTTTGAGCACCTTGAGGGGTGCAGTTTTCAGAATGGTGTCACTTTTGGGTATTTTCTGCCATATAGACCCTTCAAAATGACTTCAAATGTGAGGTGGTCCCTAAAAAAAAATGGTTTTGTAAATTTTGTTGTAAAAATGAGAAATTGCTGTTCAAATTTTAACCCTTATAACTTCCTAGAAAAAAAAAATTGTTTCCAAAATTGTGCTGATGTAAAGTAGACATGTGGGAAATGTTATTTATTAACTATTTTGTGTCACACAACTCTCTGGTTTAACAGAATAAAAATTCAAAGTTGGAAAATTGCGAAATTTTCAAAATTTTCGCCAAATTTCCATTTTTTTAACAAATAAACGCAAGTTATATCGAATAAATTTTACCACTATCATGAAGTACAATATGTTGCAAGAAAACATTCTCAGAATCGCTAAGATCCGTTGAAGCGTTTCGGAGTTATAACCTCATAAAGAGACAGTGGTCAGAAATGTAAAAATTGGCCCGGTCATTAACGTGCAAACCACCCTTGGGGGTGAAGGGGTTAATACAAGTGTATGGAGCAAGGCTACACTCACTAGATAGACTTTGCCGGGGAGTATGCATATCTCTTGCATACCCTCCTGAAACTGACAAATTCATAACTCTGCAGTCAAACAGAGTGATTGCAGACTTATTGATTTGGACTGGACAACCCATTAAGGTCAAAATTAGCTCATCAACTAAGGGATTAAATTGCTCTGTTTATTGATATGCTTAAACAAAAGCAAATTATTATATTGTGGATAGTGATAACCAAAGGATTAACAAGACTCTTTTCCATCCGTCACACTGGTAGCCACCGGACGAGAACCCTGCCAACTTTCTCCTACCTTGCAGAATAATGAATTGTCAGGCCTAATCATCAGAAGAGGTGTTATAGATGCTAACAGGTAGAGCTCTGAAAGGATTACACTAATTATTAACATGGCAATTTATTTGCTCAATTCTAATTGCAAACTAAACCTGAGTCTTCAATCTTTCATATGCATCATTGACAACAATTCTCTGCATTTGGTGGTTAAAAGCAAATTAATATAGTAAATAGGCAATGCAGATATTTTGTGTAAATTGACAGTACATACAGGAATCCACAACATAATATAGTACCAGCTAAGTAGATGAGAATTGATGTGTAGATTTTTAATTTTTGCAGCATGTTATTTATTCTGCCTGTGGTAAAATTCAAAACAAAATTCACCTATAACACAGACAAATTTTGCTGTGAAAAAGCTGCAGACATGCTGCTGAAAATACAGCATGTACAATAACTCTTTTTATATTAGTTGCAAATCATACTTACAAATGTAACAGATATGATGCTGCTACATCATTGCACAATGCAGGTGAATGGAGTCACATTGTGATCCCTAGTGCTCCACGATCACAACAAGCAAGTTGCAAAAAGTATGAGTTTTTGCGGCTTACTTGTCGTGGTTGTATTATCCTTTGGCTGGCAATGTGACCCCATTCACCTGCATTACATTGCAATGTAACAGTGGCACAAAGCAATCTTTGAACCTGTCAAGGCCAACATTGTCATTAAGCCCAAGCCATTAGGAAACACTCCATATCTTACAAAGTCAGAGCAAGTCTAGAGTTATGATTAGCATGTCTGTGTCATAGTCTCCATTCAGTCAAAAAGGTAAAAAACAATATTACAATGAAACTGTGCCCCACTTTGCTCCAGTTATTGTGTGGGCCACAACAATGACCAGGGACAGATGTTCTCCAACTTGCCCAATGTTTAGCCTGACAGGACAGATTTGATTTAAACACCAATTTACTTTAAAATATTAGAGTTATTATTTTCAATTTTCCAAAAATACCCAAAGCATTCATGAAATGTGAATTATGTGCACTTAAATGTACTGCTCTTTACTTTTTTACAGGAACTGATTTTCTTTGACACTTGTATGTGACGTGCCAGCCAAGTGGCCCTGACCATGTATTAACTTCTGTTTTGAGAAAAACTTAATAAATGACCCAGCGCCATCCAATGTATCTCATGTTAGGGATTATCCAAATGCACCCTCTGGCTTCCAGGATATCGTGGTACTCAACCATAAAGCATGAAGGTTATGCAAAATTCCAAAAGATTGAAAAATTCAACACTCACCATCCAATAAAAAACTTTACTCAAATTTATTAAACATGTAAGAAGGAGGGTGTCGTCAGCATAGGACCCATTAAAATGTGGTGTTACGCGCTATGTCTGTTGTCCTTAACATTGCCTGCACCCTCCTGCTTCTACTTTAAAATTAATTTTGAATACTTTTTTATGAGATGATGAGTGTGATGTTTTTCATTCGTTTGGAATCTTGGTTTTAGTAAAAAAGAAAAACTGAAATATCACATGGTCATAAGTATTCAGACCCTTTGCTCAGACACTCATATTTAAGTCACATGATGTCCTTTTCCTTGTGATCCTCCTTGAGATGGTTCTACTCCTTCATTGGAGTCCAGCTGTGTTTAGTTGATAGGACTTGATTTGGAAAGGCACACATCTGTCTATATAAGATCTCACAGCTCACAGTTCAAGTCAGACCAATTGAGAATCATGAGGTCAAAGGAACTAGCCAAGGAGCTCAGAGGCAAAATTGTGGCAAGGCACAGATCTGGCCAAGGTTACAAAAGAATTTCTGCAGTACTCAAGGTTCATAAGAGCACAGTGGCCTCCATAATACTTAAATGGAAGATGTTTGGGATCACCAGAAGTCTTCCTAGGCCTGGCTGTCCAACTAAACTAAGCAATCATGGGAGAAGAGCTTTGGTGAGAGAGGTAAAGAAGAACCCCAAAATCACTGTGGCTGAGCTCAAGAGATACAGTAGGGAGATGGGAGAAAGTTCCACAAAGTCAACTATCACTGCAACCATCCAACAGTTGGGCCTTCATGGCAGAGTGGCCCAAAGGAAGGTTCTCCTCAGTGTAAGACACATGAAAGCCCGCATAGCATTTACTAAAAACATATGAAGGACTCCCAGACTATGAGAAATAAGATTCTATGGTTTGATGAGATGAATTTAGGCCTTTTTGGTGACAATCGTAAGTGCTATGTGTGGAGAAAACCAGGCACTGCTCATCACCTGCCCAATACAATCCCAACAGTGAAACATGGTGGTGGCAGCATCATGCTGTGGGGGTGTTTTTCAGCTACAGGGACAGGATGACTGGTTGCCATTGAAGAAAACATGAATGTGGCCAAGTACAGAGGTATCCTTGATGAAAACCTCTCCAAGGTTGCTCTGGACCTTAGACTTGGCCGAAGGTTCACCTTCCAACAAGACAAGAGAATGGATATTTGTAAAGTGCTTGCGCACTGTGAGGCGCATTTACACTCCATTTACCGGAAGTGGTGGTCATTAGCTCATTGTAGCTGTAAAATGGAGCGCTTATGCATTCCGGAGAAGGAAAGAAAGGGTATTTGAAAAGCACTTGCGCATTGTGGAGCGCATCAGCGTTCCACGTACCGGAAGTGGTTAATCATTGCACATGCACTGAGTACTGCAATGCTCTAGCCCATAAGGAGTAAAGCCAGCGGGCGTTCCAGCATGCAGGTACAACAGAAACTACGAGGAGGTTTGTGTGTATATAAGTCTAAGAAAGCATAAGGAGTGCAAGGCTGATAGAGACCTGCGGCTTTGGATGCATATCGCTCCCCACTGGAATCCAGGGCACACTCCTGTAATCCAGTGTGATCCTCATCCTTCTGATTCTTTGTTCAGATAAGTTTGTGTGAACTAATACTGAGTATGTATCCTGATGAACCGTCCTCGGGGAAATGTGTTGAGATGAACATGCTTAATGCTCAATCCAATTAAGATACACTATATATGATTAATGTGATTTTGTTTATTTTGTGCACTGTTAATCTGGGTGGTGCCCGATTTGATATATTTATATCTCCCTCTACTAATTTGATAAAGGGCATACCTAATCTATACCGGAATTTCCCTAAGTTTCCCCCTAGACAAGAACCTATAGGGTTTATCAAGGCTAGACGACGATGAGCGGGGGCGCCAATTGTGCAGGGTTATAGGGTGCCAACCTCCGCTGGCAGGTAGGGCAAACCTAGGTACAGTGTATAGGTTAACAGTTATATTCCCCAGTGCTTATCATTATATTGTTTTTGGGAATAGGTGCAATAATAGAAAGTGTGCAATATATCTGAGCACACAATATTGCACTGGGCAATGTGCAATATATCTGAGCACATGTTATTAATTATTATTGATGACAATTCTGTGTATTTGTTTGTCTAAATTGAATGGTCTTTTGCTTGATTTGCTGTCTTTTCCTACATTACAGGGCCCATTAGGGTGAATTAGGGAGAGCCTACGTTGAGCAGGGGCCCCACTGTGCCGGACTCAGGGTGCCAAGCTCTGCGGCAAGGTAGGGTACAGATAGTCTGATAATCAGGGATATTGTGCACCTTGTATCTTTCAGCCAAACAATGGACATTGTTTAAAGGTCGTATGTGTTATGTGGTTGTTATGTTGTTATATAATTTATTAAATGTTAAAAGTTTTAATGTGCTTATTAAGTTTATTTTTGGTATATAGTGCTTCATGTCAGTGAATATTATAAGGTTTATTGGCACTTTCATTCTATGTTCTGTGAAATAATACCATCTCTGGAGAGACCTGAAAATGGCTGACACCAACATTCACCATCCAACCTGATGGAAATTGAGAGGATCTGCAAGGAAGAATAGCAGAGGATCCCAAATCCAGTTGAGAAAAACTTGTTGCATCATTCCCAAGAAGACTCATGGCTGTACTAGTTCAAAGGGTGCTTCTACTCAATACTGATGAGCAAAGGGTCTGAATACTTATGACCATGTGATATTTCAGTTTTTCTTTTTTAATAAATTTGCAAAAATGTCTATATTTCTGTTTTTTTTTCAGTCAAGATGGGGTGCAGCGTGTACATTAATGAGAAAAAAATGAACTTTTTTGAATTTACCAAATGGCTGCAATGAAACAAAGAGTGAAAAATTTAAAGGGGTCTGAATACTTTCCGTACCCACTGTATATGTAATAAAAGCTATGTTTTATTTCTCATTGTGATTTCTTCTGTTGCCATACTATGTGCTCTTTCGATCTCAATGTTGAGCATCCATTATAGTTACAACACTTTAATATTCCACATAGAAACTAAAAATAGTACACAGTTTAGATTTAATGTGAGAAATAAAGAAATGTCCGAAATCATTTGTGAATGCACACTGAAAACTGTTATCAGGAAAGAGTCAGTTTCCAGTGTGGCAATTGGATTTTCTGAAACATTTTCTTTCACTTGCAATCCTATTTCATAAGGCCGACTTTATCCCTGTCTTATTCTGTTGCAGGATTTTACTTTATCCCTCACCTTAGGTTTCTATTTCTATGACCTTTTCATTGAAATATTGTTTGCTTATTTTTTTTGACCATCCAAAATATTAATGATGATACAATATAATAATATTTTAATGTTGCATTTTTCAAAAACATAAAAAAGGCTGTTGATACCTTGTGAAGAATGAACCAAATAATAGTATACTACATGCAAACATGGACAAAATTGCTAGTATCCTTCTGTTAAAGAAAGAAAAATCCACAATAAAATAACTTGATGTTTGGAAAAGTAATTTTCCATTTAAATTTACTAAAAATCAACTAATGAAAATCAGATATTGCTTCTAAATTATAATTTAAAAGAAACATTTTAGAAAACATACTAACGAAAAGGGTATGGACAAAAATTATGGTGCTCTTAACCCCTTAGTGACAGAGCCAAATTTTAAAAATCTGACCAGTGTCACTTTATGTGATAATAAATCTGGAACCCTTCAACAAATTCCAGTGATTTTGAGACTGTTTTTTGTGACACACTGTACTTTATGATAATGGTAAATTTAGGTTGATACGTTTTCGGTTTATTTATAAAAAATATCACACATTTGACAAAAATGTAAAAAAATAGCAATTTTCAAACTTTGAACAATTTTTTCTTTAATTCAGATAGTCATACCATAGCAAAACATTAATAAATAATATTTCTCACATGTCTGCTTTACATCAGCACCATTTGTAAAATGTTATTTTACTTTGTTAACATGTTAGGAGGTGTAAAAGTGTAGCAGTAATTTTTCATTTTTTTTCATGGAAATTTACAAAATTATTTTTTTTAGGAACCTATTCAGGTTTGAAATGACTTTAGGGGTCCTATATATTGGAAAAACACCAAAAGTGATACTATTTTAAAAACAGCAACCCTTGACATATTACAATTTGCCATCACAAAGTTTATTAACCCTTCAGGTGATTTTCAGGAATTAATGCAAAGTGATATGACAGAATTAAAAAGTGTATTTTTACCACCTAAATGTCACTGACTTTTGAACAGGCCACTGGTACTGGCAGACTCTGAGGCTGCAATTTGCTCATGAATTGCTATGGCAAACATCTGGAGCACACAATCATGATTGCAGGATGCTGATGGGGATAAAGAGGGAGAAGCCACACTCTTTTAAACATTTATATGATATTATATGATATAGTCAATATTGACAGCAGCATCTAAGGGGTTAAACAGATATGGACGGTGACAACACTGAACGTGGCTGATGCAGCAAGTTGTTAGCTATAGTGTACAGCTGACAGCTGCTGGATTGTCACCTGTGTGTAGACGCTAGTCTGTTATATCTAAGTAAAAAGACATATTAAGGGTCATTAAGGGATGAATAATTTGTTGCACATCCTTTTGAGACATATACACAGGTATTTTGGCCCACTCTTCCAGAGAAAACTGCTATCTCAGGGTTGAAGGATCTCTTCTCCGGACTGCATGTTTCAGCTACTTCCACTAAAATTAAAAGCAAAGCGATTAAAAGAGGAATGAAAAATCCTTCAAAAATTCAAGAATCAACACAGCAAAAAAGGGCAGCAGTAATTAACTGCCCAGGTCTCAGAACTAATGCACTCTCAGGATGCAGAAAACCCATATAGAAAAAGATGGGGGCAACACTGGTGCAAAATACAGATGAGACAACCACTCACAGCCTAACAATCCATTGTGATTGCTTAGCAATAGATTGCACAAAAGCGGCTTGTTTAGGTTGCTGATCACTAGGGTTGAGCGACTTTCATTTTTTTTTAAGATCGAGTCTGGTTTTGTGAAACCCGATTTAGTCCAGAGTCGAGTCGAGTGAAGTCGGCCGATTATCGCTAAAAGTCGGGGATCGACCGAAACACGAAACCCAATGCAAGTCAATGGGGAAGCATAGCCGGCAGTGAGTGGAGGCCAGGAAAACACCTACAGTGCACATTTTACTGCCAAAAACATCCATTCTTGTTTTCTGAAGCTTGTCAATCTTAATTAACTTTATAATAATAGTTGGGCACTGGAAATTGGGGGTCATTTGGCAAAAGTTGTGGGGGTAGGGCTGGTTCAAGGTTTTAGTGGGCCCAGGAAACATGGACTACGTCATGGCGGTGGAGCAGGGAGAGGTAAGTATTTCAACGTTGCAAGTGCTGTGATCCTAAACAAGCAGGGGGGGCCCACTCGTTCGCATTGGCACTGGCACAGGGCCCCTCAAAGTACGGCGGTGTGTTTGCATGGCGGGGGCGCCTCCCACCAGCAGCGACACTTTTGCGTACTCTGAGTGGCCCTGTGCCAGTGACGTCGCCAACGAGTATGCCCCCCCACCTGATGAAGGAACCTGCACTTTCATCTGCACCTTCCTCTTTGTCCCTGTGTAAGGTGGTATAATATGCGGGAAGGGGAACCTTACTTTCAGCAGGGTCAGATTCTGGCTGTGTAGAGTACAAGGGGAATGTAGTGGTCTAGGTCAATGTACCAGCAGACTCATCTAGCAGTGGCTGGGCAATGGGCAGGATGATGAGGAAACAGATATAGGGCAGATCAAAATTGGTAACAGGACTAAACAGGCGGCATTGCTTTGTTCAGTGGAGTAGCAAACCCAAGAGCAGCAGACACTGTTTCAAGGGCCTAACCACACTAGTAGGCCAAATGCAGTTTAATATCTGATAGTATAGGCCGAAAGCCAGAATGTGGAAGCTCAGCATTGTTCAGTTGAGGACAACACCAGGGAGGGGCAGAAGCCGTTAGTAGGCCCTAACCACCATTTTGTTTTTTAAAAAACACTTAATGAGAGCCAGAAGGTTGAAGCTCAGCTTTATTCAGTTGAGGGCAACACCAGGCAGGGGCAGACACCGTTAGTAGGCCGGAACCACCAATGTGTTTAAAAACAGCAGTTAATCAGAGCCGGAAGGTAGAAGCTCAGCTTTATTCAGTTGAGGGCAACACCAGGGAGGGGCAGAAGCCGTTAGTAGGCCCTAACCACCATTTTGTTTTTTAAAAAACACTTAATGAGAGCCGGGAGGTAGAAGCTCAGCTTTATTCAGTTGAGGGCAACACCAGGGAGGGGCAGACACCGTTAGTAGGCCGGAACCACCAATGTGTTTAAAAACAGCAGTTAATCAGAGCCGGAAGGTAGAAGCTCAGCTTTATTCAGTTGAGGGCAACACCAGGGAGGGGCAGAAGCCGTTAGTAGGCCCTAACCACCATTTTGTTTTTTAAAAAACACTTAATGAGAGCCAGAAGGTTGAAGCTCAGCTTTATTCAGTTGAGGGCAACAACAGGCAGGGGCAGACACCGTTAGTAGGCCGGAACCACCAATGTGTTTAAAAACAGCAGTTAATCAGAGCCGGAAGGTAGAAGCTCAGCTTTATTCAGTTGAGGGCAACACCAGGGAGGGGCAGAAGCCGTTAGTAGGCCCTAACCACCATTTTGTTTTTTAAAAAACACTTAATGAGAGCCGGAAGGTAGAAGCTCAGCTTTATTCAGTTGAGGGCAACACCAGGGAGGGGCAGACACCGTTAGTAGGCCGGAACCACCAATGTGTTTAAAAACAGCAGTTAATCAGAGCCGGAAGGTAGAAGCTCAGCTTTATTCAGTTGAGGGCAACACCAGGGAGGGGCAGAAGCCGTTAGTAGGCCCTAACCACCATTTTGTTTTTTAAAAAACACTTAATGAGAGCTGGAAGGTAGAAGCTCAGCTTTATTCAGTTGAGGGCAACACCAGGGAGGGGCAGACACCGTTAGTAGGCCGGAACCACCAATGTGTTTAAAAACAGCAGTTAATCAGAGCCGGAAGGTAGAAGCTCAGCTTTATTCAGTTGAGGGCAACACCAGGGAGGGGCAGAAGCCGTTAGTAGGCCCTAACCACCATTTTGTTTTTTAAAAAACACTTAATGAGAGCCGGAAGGTAGAAGCTCAGCTTTATTCAGTTGAGGGCAACACCAGGGAGGGGCAGAAGCCGTTAGTAGGCCCTAACCACCATTTTGTTTTTTAAAAAACAGTTCATGAGAGCCAGAAGGTTGAAGCTCAGCTTTATTCAGTTGAGGGCAACACCAGGGAGGGGCAGAAGCCGTTAGTAGGCCCTAACCACCATTTTGTTTTTTAAAAAACACTTAATGAGAGCCGGAAGGTAGAAGCTCAGCTTTATTCAGTTGAGGGCAACACCAGGGAGGGGCAGAAGCCGTTAGTAGGCCCTAACCACCATTTTGTTTTTTAAAAAACACTTAATGAGAGCCAGAAGGTTGAAGCTCAGCTTTATTCAGTTGAGGGCAACACCAGGGAGGGGCAGAAGCCGTTAGTAGGCCCTAACCACCATTTTGTTTTTTAAAAAACACTTAATGAGAGCCAGAAGGTTGAAGCTCAGCTTTATTCAGTTGAGGGCAACACCAGGGAGGGGCAGAAGCCGTTAGTAGGCCCTAACCACCATTTTGTTTTTTAAAAAACACTTAATGAGAGCCAGAAGGTTGAAGCTCAGCTTTATTCAGTTGAGGGCAACACCAGGGAGGGGCAGAAGCCGTTAGTAGGCCCTAACCACCATTTTGTTTTTTAAAAAACACTTAATGAGAGCCAGAAGGTTGAAGCTCAGCTTTATTCAGTTGAGGGCAACACCAGGGAGGGGCAGAAGCCGTTAGTAGGCCCTAACCACCATTTTGTTTTTTAAAAAACACTTAATGAGAGCCAGAAGGTTGAAGCTCAGCTTTATTCAGTTGAGGGCAACACCAGGGAGGGGCAGAAGCTGTTAGTAGGCCCTAACCACCATTTTGTTTTTTAAAAAACACTTAATGAGAGCCGGAAGGTAGAAGCTCAGCTTTATTCAGTTGAGGGCAACACCAGGGAGGGGCAGACACCGTTAGTAGGCCGGAACCACCAATGTGTTTAAAAACAGCAGTTAATCAGAGCCGGAAGGTAGAAGCTCAGCTTTATTCAGTTGAGGGCAACACCAGGGAGGGGCAGAAGCCGTTAGTAGGCCCTAACCACCATTTTGTTTTTTAAAAAACACTTAATGAGAGCCGGAAGGTAGAAGCTCAGCTTTATTCAGTTGAGGGCAACACCAGGGAGGGGCAGAAGCCGTTAGTAGGCCCTAACCACCATTTTGTTTTTTAAAAAACACTTAATGAGAGCCAGAAGGTTGAAGCTCAGCTTTATTCAGTTGAGGGCAACACCAGGGAGGGGCAGAAGCCGTTAGTAGGCCCTAACCACCATTTTGTTTTTTAAAAAACACTTAATGAGAGCCGGAAGGTAGAAGCTCAGCTTTATTCAGTTGAGGGCAACACCAGGGAGGGGCAGAAGCCGTTAGTAGGCCCTAACCACCATTTTGTTTTTTAAAAAACACTTAATGAGAGCCGGAAGGTAGAAGCTCAGCTTTATTCAGTTGAGGGCAACACCAGGGAGGGGCAGAAGCCGTTAGTAGGCCCTAACCACCATTTTGTTTTTTAAAAAACACTTAATGAGAGCCAGAAGGTTGAAGCTCAGCTTTATTCAGTTGAGGGCAACACCAGGGAGGGGCAGAAGCCGTTAGTAGGCCCTAACCACCATTTTGTTTTTTAAAAAACACTTAATGAGAGCCGGAAGGTAGAAGCTCAGCTTTATTCAGTTGAGGGCAACACCAGGGAGGGGCAGACACCGTTAGTAGGCCGGAACCACCAATGTGTTTAAAAACAGCAGTTAATCAGAGCCGGAAGGTAGAAGCTCAGCTTTATTCAGTTGAGGGCAACACCAGGGAGGGGCAGAAGCCGTTAGTAGGCCCTAACCACCATTTTGTTTTTAAAAAAACACTTAATGAGAGCCGGAAGGTAGAAGCTCAGCTTTATTCAGTTGAGGGCAACACCAGGGAGGGGCAGAAGCCGTTAGTAGGCCCTAACCACCATTTTGTTTTTTAAAAAACACTTAATGAGAGCCGGAAGGTAGAAGCTCAGCTTTATTCAGTTGAGGGCAACACCATGGAGGGGCAGACACCGTTAGTAGGCCGGAACCACCAATGTGTTTAAAAACAGCAGTTAATCAGAGCCGGAAGGTAGAAGCTCAGCTTTATTCAGTTGAGGGCAACACCAGGGAGGGGCAGAAGCCGTTAGTAGGCCCTAACCACCATTTTGTTTTTTAAAAAACACTTAATGAGAGCCGGAAGGTAGAAGCTCAGCTTTATTCAGTTGAGGGCAACACCAGGGAGGGGCAGAAGCCGTTAGTAGGCCCTAACCACCATTTTGTTTTTTAAAAAACACTTAATGAGAGCCGGAAGGTAGAAGCTCAGCTTTATTCAGTTGAGGGCAACACCAGGGAGGGGCAGACACCGTTAGTAGGCCGGAACCACCAATGTGTTTAAAAACAGCAGTTAATCAGAGCCGGAAGGTAGAAGCTCAGCTTTATTCAGTTGAGGGCAACACCAGGGAGGGGCAGAAGCCGTTAGTAGGCCCTAACCACCATTTTGTTTTTTAAAAAACACTTAATGAGAGCCGGAAGGTAGAAGCTCAGCTTTATTCAGTTGAGGGCAACACCAGGGAGGGGCAGAAGCCGTTAGTAGGCCCTAACCACCATTTTGTTTTTTAAAAAACACTTAATGAGAGCCAGAAGGTTGAAGCTCAGCTTTATTCAGTTGAGGGCAACACCAGGGAGGGGCAGAAGCCGTTAGTAGGCCCTAACCACCATTTTGTTTTTTAAAAAACACTTAATGAGAGCCGGAAGGTAGAAGCTCAGCTTTATTCAGTTGAGGGCAACACCAGGGAGGGGCAGACACCGTTAGTAGGCCGGAACCACCAATGTGTTTAAAAACAGCAGTTAATCAGAGCCGGAAGGTAGAAGCTCAGCTTGATTCAGTTGAGGGCAACACCAGGGAGGGGCAGAAGCCGTTAGTAGGCCCTAACCACCATTTTGTTTTTTAAAAAACACTTAATGAGAGCCAGAAGGTTGAAGCTCAGCTTTATTCAGTTGAGGGCAACACCAGGGAGGGGCAGAAGCCGTTAGTAGGCCCTAACCACCATTTTGTTTTTTAAAAAACACTTAATGAGAGCCGGAAGGTAGAAGCTCAGCTTTATTCAGTTGAGGGCAACACCAGGGAGGGGCAGACACCGTTAGTAGGCCGGAACCACCAATGTGTTTAAAAACAGCAGTTAATCAGAGCCGGAAGGTAGAAGCTCAGCTTTATTCAGTTGAGGGCAACACCAGGGAGGGGCAGAAGCCGTTAGTAGGCCCTAACCACCATTTTGTTTTTTAAAAAACACTTAATGAGAGCCGGAAGGTAGAAGCTCAGCTTTATTCAGTTGAGGGCAACACCAGGGAGGGGCAGAAGCCGTTAGTAGGCCCTAACCACCATTTTGTTTTTTAAAAAACAGTTCATGAGAGCCAGAAGGTTGAAGCTCAGCTTTATTCAGTTGAGGGCAACACCAGGGAGGGGCAGAAGCCGTTAGTAGGCCCTAACCACCATTTTGTTTTTTAAAAAACACTTAATGAGAGCCGGAAGGTAGAAGCTCAGCTTTATTCAGTTGAGGGCAACACCAGGGAGGGGCAGAAGCCGTTAGTAGGCCCTAACCACCATTTTGTTTTTTAAAAAACAGTTCATGAGAGCCAGAAGGTTGAAGCTCAGCTTTATTCAGTTGAGGGCAACACCAGGGAGGGGCAGAAGCCGTTAGTAGGCCCTAACCACCATTTTGTTTTTTAAAAAACACTTAATGAGAGCCAGAAGGTTGAAGCTCAGCTTTATTCAGTTGAGGGCAACACCAGGGAGGGGCAGAAGCCGTTAGTAGGCCCTAACCACCATTTTGTTTTTTAAAAAACAGTTAATGAGAGCCGGAAGGTAGAAGCTCAGCTTTATTCAGTTGAGGGCAACACCAGGGAGGGGCAGACACCGTTAGTAGGCCGGAACCACCAATGTGTTTAAAAACAGCAGTTAATCAGAGCCGGAAGGTAGAAGCTCAGCTTTATTCAGTTGAGGGCAACTTGAATTAGGGACTGCAGACAGACTTAGCAGGCTGTCCCCTGTGTGGACCATGCATCCAATACATTAACCCATTGAGCCACAAAGGACACGTAATCTTCCGTGGCCATGCCTACAGGTCCACGTGTCTGTTGTCAGGTGTACCTTTGTCAGTGTAGGCCTATTGGAAGGAGGGACCGCAGACAGGCTTCGAAGGCCTAACACAATAAAATGGGCTGGCTGTAGGCACTTTAAAATTGGTTCCAGGGGTACACGGGCAGCAGTGGTCTGGTCAGTGGAGGCCTAGTGGAAGGAGGGACCGCAGACAGGCTTCGAAGGCCTAACACAATAAAATGGGCTGGTTGTAGGCACTTTAAAATTGGTTCCAGGGGTACACGGGCAGCAGTGGTCTGGTCAGTGGAGGCCTAGTGGAAGGAGGGACCGCAGACAGGCTTCGAAGGCCTAACACAATAAAATGGGCTGGCTGTAGGCACTTTAAAATTGGTTCCAGGGGTACACGGGCAGCAGTGGTCTGGTCAGTGGAGGCCTAGTGGAAGGAGGGACCGCAGACAGGCTTCGAAGGCCTAACACAATAAAATGGGCTGGCTGTAGGCACTTTAAAATTGGTTCCAGGGGTACACGAGCAGCAGTGGTCTGGTCAGTGGAGGCCTATTGGAAGGAGGGACCGCAGACAGGCTTCGAAGGCCTAACACAATAAAATGGGCTGGCTGTAGGCACTTTAAAATTGGTTCCAGGGGTACACGGGCAGCAGTGGTCTGGTCAGTGGAGGCCTAGTGGAAGGAGGGACCGCAGACAGGCTTCGAAGGCCTAACACAATAAAATGGGCTGGCTGTAGGCACTTTAAAATTGGTTCCAGGGGTACACGGGCAGCAGTGGTCTGGTCAGTGGAGGCCTAGTGGAAGGAGGGACCGCAGACAGGCTTCGAAGGCCTAACACAATAAAATGGGCTGGCTGTAGGCACTTTAAAATTGGTTCCAGGGGTACACGGGCAGCAGTGGTCTGGTCAGTGGAGGCCTAGTGGAAGGAGGGACCGCAGACAGGCTTCGAAGGCCTAACACAATAAAATGGGCTGGCTGTAGGCACTTTAAAATTGGTTCCAGGGGTACACGGGCAGCAGTGGTCTGGTCAGTGGAGGCCTAGTGGAAGGAGGGACCGCAGACAGGCTTCGAAGGCCTAAAATAACAAACAATAGGCTCAATGCAGTTTTACAGCGGTTACATGGATACACGGGCAGGCAGCTTGGTGGTGAGTGGAGGAGTATTTTAAGTAGGGACCGCAGACAGGCTATCAAAGGCCTAAAATAACAAACAATAGGCTCATGGCAGTTTTACAGCGGTTACATGGATACACGGGCAGGCAGCTTGGTGGTGAGTGGAGGAGTATTTAAAGTAGGGACCGCAGACAGGCTATCAAAGGCCTAAAATAACAAACAATAGGCTCATGGCAGTTTTACAGCGGTTACATGGATACACGGGCAGGCAGCTTGGTGGTGAGTGGAGGAGTATTTTAAGTAGGGACCGCAGACAGGCTATCAAAGGCCTAAAATAACAAACAATAGGCTCATGGCAGTTTTACAGCGGTTACATGGATACACGGGCAGGCAGCTTGGTGGTGAGTGGAGGAGTATTTAAAGTAGGGACCGCAGACAGGCTATCAAAGGCCTAAAATAACAAACAATAGGCTCATGGCAGTTTTACAGCGGTTACATGGATACACAGGCAGCTTGGTGGTGAGTGGAGGAGTATTTAAAGTAGGGACCGCAGACAGGCTATCAAAGGCCTAAAATAACAAACAATAGGCTCATGGCAGTTTTACAGCGGTTACATGGATACACGGGCAGGCAGCTTGGTGGTGAGTGGAGGAGTATTTAAAGTAGGGACCGCAGACAGGCTATCAAAGGCCTAAAATAACAAACAATAGGCTCATGGCAGTTTTACAGCGGTTACATGGATACACGGGCAGGCAGCTTGGTGGTGAGTGGAGGAGTATTTTAAGTAGGGACCGCAGACAGGCTATCAAAGGCCTAAAATAACAAACAATAGGCTCATGGCAGTTTTACAGCGGTTAGATGGATACACAGGCAGCTTGGTGGTGAGTGGAGGAGTATTTAAAGTAGGGACCGCAGACAGGCTATCAAAGGCCTAAAATAACAAACAATAGGCTCATGGCAGTTTTACAGCGGTTACATGGATACACAGGCAGCTTGGTGGTGAGTGGAGGAGTATTTTAAGTAGGGACCGCAGACAGGCTATCAAAGGCCTAAAATAACAAACAATAGGCTCATGGCAGTTTTACAGCGGTTACATGGATACACGGGCAGGCAGCTTGGTGGTGAGTGGAGGAGTATTTAAAGTAGGGACCGCAGACAGGCTATCAAAGGCCTAAAATAACAAACAATAGGCTCATGGCAGTTTTACAGCGGTTACATGGATACACAGGCAGCTTGGTGGTGAGTGGAGGAGTATTTTAAGTAGGGACCGCAGACAGGCTATCAAAGGCCTAAAATAACAAACAATAGGCTCATGGCAGTTTTACAGCGGTTACATGGATACACGGGCAGGCAGCTTGGTGGTGAGTGGAGGAGTATTTAAAGTAGGGACCGCAGACAGGCTATCAAAGGCCTAAAATAACAAACAATAGGCTCATGGCAGTTTTACAGCGGTTACATGGATACACAGGCAGCTTGGTGGTGAGTGGAGGAGTATTTTAAGTAGGGACCGCAGACAGGCTATCAAAGGCCTAAAATAACCAACAATAGGCTCATGGCAGTTTTACAGCGGTTACATGGATACACGGGCAGGCAGCTTGGTGGTGAGTGGAGGAGTATTTAAAGTAGGGACCACAGACAGGCTATCAAAGGCCTAAAATAACAAACAATAGGCTCATGGCAGTTTTACAGCGGTTACATGGATACACAGGCAGCTTGGTGGTGAGTGGAGGAGTATTTTAAGTAGGGACCGCAGACAGGCTATCAAAGGCCTAAAATAACCAACAATAGGCTCATGGCAGTTTTACAGCGGTTACATGGATACACGGGCAGGCAGCTTGGTGGTGAGTGGAGGAGTATTTAAAGTAGGGACCGCAGACAGGCTATCAAAGGCCTAAAATAACAAACAATAGGCTCATGGCAGTTTTACAGCGGTTACATGGATACACGGGCAGGCAGCTTGGTGGTGAGTGGAGGAGTATTTTAAGTAGGGACCGCAGACAGGCTATCAAAGGCCTAAAATAACCAACAATAGGCTCATGGCAGTTTTACAGCGGTTACATGGATACACGGGCAGGCAGCTTGGTGGTGAGTGGAGGAGTATTTAAAGTAGGGACCGCAGACAGGCTATCAAAGGCCTAAAATAACAAACAATAGGCTCATGGCAGTTTTACAGCGGTTACATGGATACACAGGCAGCTTGGTGGTGAGTGGAGGAGTAGTGCAAGGAGTGTCTGTCCCAGTACTCCCAAAATATAAATAGATGTTAATGTCTCGCAAAACAACCAAAACAAAAAAAAAGGTGGCATACTTAGGTACAGGGGTGGGCTCATCTACTGAGTTTCTGACATAGTAATTTGGCAGTAAATATTTAATGGTGCCAATATAGGACACAGACACAGACTACTTTAAGTTGCATCATAGATGTCTACAAATTAGTATTGTCAGTGCCAGACATTGAATGATGTCAGCGAATAGACTAAAGATTGGTGGAGCTGTGCGACATAATTTTGCACGTGGTAGAGCACATTTTGAGCTGGGGTAGGGGGGAACTCTCTTGAGGCCGGCAGGACCGCCCCAGGGCCCCTCATGTTACAACGGTGTGTCTGACGTTGGGTGCGCACCACCACCGCCAGAGACACTATATTGTACTATGAGGGACCCAGTAGCAATGCCGTCAACCAAAAGCGAGCACACCCACCTCTTCAGACAAACAGCAGTCTCACGGGTGCTTGCGCCAAGTCGCGATACCACGGCCCCGTGTGGGGAGTTTGGCCATTTAGGGAGGTGTAAACATGTCGTATGCTGTACAATCAGCTGCAGCAAATTAGACATTAGAAAAGTAATTCACAGGCAAGAGCTTTTCATAGGAAAGCTAGGTGTCGGCCGGGCAAGGTGGGGCAAAAGATTTCGAAATCCAGTTGTGGTTCATTTTAATGAATGTTAGATCGTCAACATTTTGGGTAGCCAGACGAGTCCTTTTTTCGGTTAATATTGAACCTGCAGCACTGAATACTCTTTCTGATAGGACACTTGCTGCCGGGCAAGCAAGCTCCTGCAATGCATATTCTGCCAATTCTGGCCAGGTGTCTAATTTGGAGGCCCAGTAATCAAATGGGAATGACGGTTGAGGGAGAACATCGATAAGGGATGAAAAATAGTTAGTAACCATACTGGACAAATGTTGTCTCCTGTCACTTTCAATTGATGCAGCAGTACCTGTCCTGTCTGCGGTCATAGCAAAATCACTCCACAACCTGGTCAGAAAACCCCTCTGTCCAACGCCACTTCTGATGTGTGCACCCCTAACACTCCTAGTCTGCTGCCCCCTGGAGCTCGTGTGAGAACGATCACGTGCGCTGTGTGCTGGGAATGCCTGAAGCAAACGGTCAACAAGAGTTGATTGTTTGGTTGCTAATATTAGTTCCAAGTTCTCATGTGGCATAATATTTTGCAATTTGCCTTTATAGCGTGGATCAAGGAGGCAGGCCAACCAGTAATCGTCATCGTTCATCATTTTCGTAATGCGTGTGTCCCTTTTTAGGATACGTAAGGCATAATCCGCCATGTGGGCCAAAGTTCCAGTTGTCAAATCTCCGGTTGTGATTGGTTGAGGGGCAGTTGCAGGCAAATCTACGTCACTTGTGTCCCTCAAAAAACCAGAACCCGGCCGTGACACGCAACCAATTTCCTGTGCCCCCGGGAAAGGTTCGGCATTAAAAATATACTCATCCCCATCATCCTCCTCGTCCTCCACCTCCTCTTCGCCCGCTACCTCGTCCTGTACACTGCCCTGACCAGACAATGGCTGACTGTCATCAAGGCTTTCCTCTTCCTCTGGTGCAGACGCCTGCTCCTTTATGTGCGTCAAACTTTGCATCAGCAGACGCATTAGGGGGATGCTCATGCTTATTACGGCGTTGTCTGCACTAACCAGCCGTGTGCATTCCTCAAAACACTGAAGGACTTGACACATGTCTTGTATCTTAGACCACTGCACACCTGACAACTCCATGTCTGCCATCCTACTGCCTGCCCGTGTATCCTCCCACAAATAAATAACAGCACGCCTCTGTTCGCACAGTCTCTGAAGCATGTGCAGTGTTGAGTTCCACCTTGTTGCAACGTCTATGATTAGGCAATGCTGGGGAAGGTTCAAAGACCGCTGATAGGTCTGCATACGGCTGGCGTGTACAGGCGAACGTCGGATATGTGAGCAAAGTGCACGCACTTTGAGGAGCAGGTCGGAGAACCCAGGATAAGTTTTCAATAAGCACTGCACCACCAGGTTTAAGGTGTGAGCCAGGCAAGGAATGTGTTTCAGTTGGGAAAGGGAGATGGCAGCCATGAAATTCCTTCCGTTATCACTCACTACCTTGCCTGCCTCAAGATCTACTGTGCCCAGCCACGACTGCGTTTCTTGTTGCAAGAACTCGGACAGAACTTCCGCGGTGTGTCTGTTGTCGCCCAAACACTTCATAGCCAATACAGCCTGCTGACGCTTGGCAGTAGCTGGCCCATAATGGGACAACTGGTGTGCAACAGTGTCATCTGCCGATGGAGTGGTTGGCAGACTGCGTTCTGTGGAAGAGCTGTAGCTTCTGCAGGAGGACGAGGAGGAGGAGGAGGAGGGGGTGCGAACGCCTACAGCCAACTGTTTCCTAGACCGTGGGCTAGGCACAACTGTCCCTAAATTGATGTCGCCTGTGGACCCTGCATCCACCACATTCACCCAGTGTGCCGTGATGGACACATAACGTCCCTGGCCATGCCTACTGGTCCATGCATCTGTAGTCAGGTGCACCTTTGTACTCACAGATTGCCTGAGTGCATGGACGATGCGCTGTTTAACATGCTGGTGCAGGGCTGGGATGGCTTTTCTGGAAAAAAAGTGTCGACTGGGTAGCTCGTATCGTGGTTCAGCGTACTCCATCAGGGCTTTGAAAGCTTTGCTTTCAACTAACCGGTAGGGCATCATCTCTAACGAGATTAGTCTAGCTATGTGGGCGTTAAAACCCTGTGTACGCGGATGCGAGGATAAGTACTTCCTTTTTCTAACCAGAGTCTCATGTAGGGTGAGCTGGACTGGAGAGCTGGAGATCGTGGAACTTTCGGGTGTGCCGGTGTACATGGCAGACTGAGAGACGGTTGGAGACGGTATTGTTTCCGCCGGTGCCCTAGATGCAATATTTCCTCCTACAAAACTGGTGATTCCCTGACCCTGACTGCTTTTGGCTGGCAAAGAAACCTGCACAGATACTGCCGGTGGTGCGGAAAATGGTGGCCTTACAGTGACGGAAGGGATGTTGCGTTGCTGACTAGCTTCATTGGCCGAGGGTGCTACAACCTTAAGGGACGTTTGGTAGTTAGTCCAGGCTTGAAAATGCATGGTGGTTAAGTGTCTATGCATGCAACTAGTATTTAGACTTTTCAGATTCTGACCTCTGCTTAAGCTAGTTGAACATTTTTGACAGATGACTTTGCGCTGATCAGTTGGATGTTGTTTAAAAAAATGCCAGACTGCACTCTTCCTAGACTCGGATCCCTTTTCAGGGATTGCAGACTGAGCTTTAACCGGATGGCAACGCTGTGCTCCAACAGGTTTTGGCTTTGACACGCGTTTTGGGCCAGATACGGGCCCGGCAGATGGAACCTGTTGCGATGTTGATGCCTGCTGCGGCCCCTCCTCCACCTCCGCTTCTGAACTACTGCCGCCTGCACCCTGTTCCCCCAATGGCTGCCAATCGGGGTCAATAACTGGGTCATCTATTACCTCCTCTTCGAGCTCGTGTGCAACTTCGTCTGTGTCACTGTGTCGGTCGGTGGTATAGCGTTCGTGGCGGGGCAACATAGTCTCATCAGGGTCTGATTGTGGATCTGTACCCTGAGAGGGCAATGTGGTGGTCTGAGTCAAAGGAGCAGCATAGTACTCTGGCTGTGGCTGTGCATCAGTGCACTCCATGTCAGAATCTACTTGTAATGGGCATGGCCTGTTAAATGTTTCACTTTCTAAGCCAGGGACGGTATGTGTAAAGAGCTCCATGGAGTGACCCGTTGTGTCGCCTGCTGCATCCTTCTCTCTTGTTGTAGTTTTTGCTGAGGAGGACAAGGAAGCGACTTGTCCCTGACCGTGAACATCCACAAGCGACGCGCTGCTTTTACATTTACCAGTTTCTGAAGAGGAGGCAAAAGAGCTAGAGGCTGAGTCTGCAATGTAAGCCAAAACTTGCTGTTGCTGCTCCGCCTTTAAAAGCGGTTTTCCTACTCCCAGAAAAGAGAGCGTTCGAGGCCTTGTGTAGCCTGACGACGAAACTGGCTCCACAGCTCCAGACTTAGGTGGAATATTTTTATCCCCACGACCACCTGATGCTCCACTACCACTACCATCATTACCAGCTGACAATGAACGCCCACGACGACCTCTTGCACCAGACTTCCTCATTGTTTTAAAATCTTAACCAAAGTAACTTTATTTGTTGCTGTCAAACAACTTACACGGTGAGCTATAACTTCAGTATGATTTCAATATCCCTTAACAGGTTGGTGAGACCACAAGGAAAATCAGGCACAATGTTACACACTCTGTTTTCTGTGGCACAAAATCACAGAGATGACACACACGCAGGACTGTCACTCAAGCACTAATGTCAATATTAATCTCCCACCTAATTTATTTTATTTTTTTTCTCAGGGAGACTTTAGAAACCAAATAATATTAAAAAAAACAAAACAAAAAAAGGCTTTCTATGGCCCACAATTAGAGAGAGAGAGGTGGCACACCCAGGAGTCAAGACTGGCGCACAAGCTGAAAGGGCAATATTACTCTCCCACTGTTTTTTTATGTTTTTTTTTTTTTCAGGGAGACTTTAGAAACCAAATAATATTAAAAAAAACAAAAAAATAAATAGCCTTTCTATGGCCCACTGAATGAGAGAGAGGTGGCACACCCAGGAGTCAAGACTGGCACACAAGCTGAAAGGGCAATATTACTCTCCCACTGTTTTTTTATGTTTTTTTTTTTTTTTCAGGGAGACTTTAGAAACCAAATAATATTAAAAAAACCAAAAAAATAAATAGCCTTTCTATGGCCCACTGAATGAGAGAGAGGTGGCACACCCAGGAGTCAAGACTGGCACACAAGCTGAAAGGGCAATATTACTCTCCCACTGTTTTTTTATGTATTTTTTTTTTTCAGGGAGACTTTAGAAACCAAATAATAAGAAAAAAAATAAATAAATAAATAGGCTTTCTATAGCCCACTGAATGAGAGATAGCACACACAGCAGTGGCACACAAGCCCTGACTGAGGCCAATATTTTTCTCCCACTGATTGATGTAGTGTTTTTGTGTTGAGGTAGATTTTAGAACACAAATCAAGGAAAAAAAAAAAAATTGCTTTCTATGGCCCACTGAATGAGAGAGAGGTGGCACACCCAGGAGTCAAGACTGGCGCACAAGCTGAAAGGGCAATATTACTCTCCCACTGTTTTTTTATGTTTTTTTTTTTTTTCAGGGAGACTTTAGAAACCAAATAATATAAAAAAAAACAAAAAAATAAATAGCCTTTCTATGGCCCACTGAATGAGAGAGAGGTGGCACACCCAGGAGTCAAGACTGGCGCACAAGCTGAAAGGGCAATATTACTCTCCCACTGTTTTTTTATGTTTTTTTTTTTTTCAGGGAGACTTTAGAAACCAAATAATATTAAAAAAAACAAAAAAATAAATAGCCTTTGTATGGCCCACTGAATGAGAGAGAGGTGGCACACCCAGGAGTCAAGACTGGCACACAAGCTGAAAGGGCAATATTACTCTCCCACTGTTTTTTTATGTTTTTTTTTTTTTCAGGGAGACTTTAGAAACCAAATAATATTAAAAAAACCAAAAAAATAAATAGACTTTCTATGGCCCACTGAATGAGAGAGAGAGGTGGCACACCCAGGAGTCAAGACTGGCACACAAGCTGAAAGGGCAATATTACTCTCCCACTGTTTTTTTATTTATTTTTTGTTTTTTAAGGGAGACTTTAGAAACCCAATAATATTTAAAAAAAAAAAATAAATAGGCTTTCTATGGCCCACTGAATGAGAGGGAGAGAGGTGGCACACCCAGGAGTCAAGACTGGCACACAAGCTGAAAGGGCAATATTACTCTCCCACTGTTTTTTTATGTATTTTTTTTTTTTCAGGGAGACTTTAGAAACCAAATAATAAGAAAAAAAATAAATAAATAAATAGGCTTTCTATAGCCCACTGAATGAGAGATAGCACACACAGCAGTGGCACACAAGCCCTGACTGAGGCCAATATTTTTCTCCCACTGATTGATGTAGTGTTTTTGTGTTGAGGTAGATTTTAGAACACAAATCAAGGAAAAAAAAAAAATTGCTTTCTATGGCCCACTGAATGAGAGAGAGGTGGCACACCCAGGAGTCAAGACTGGCGCACAAGCTGAAAGGGCAATATTACTCTCCCACTTTTTTTTTATGTTTTTTTTTTTTTTCAGGGAGATTTTAGAAACCAAATAATATTAAAAAAAACAAAAAAATAAATAGCCTTTCTATGGCCCACTGAATGAGAGAGAGGTGGCACACCCAGGAGTCAAGACTGGCGCACAAGCTGAAAGGGCAATATTACTCTCCCACTGTTTTTTTATGTTTTTTTTTTTTTCAGGGAGACTTTAGAAACCAAATAATATTAAAAAAAACAAAAAAATAAATAGCCTTTGTATGGCCCACTGAATGAGAGAGAGGTGGCACACCCAGGAGTCAAGACTGGCACACAAGCTGAAAGGGCAATATTACTCTCCCACTGTTTTTTTATGTTTGTTTTTTTTTTCAGGGAGACTTTAGAAACCAAATAATATTAAAAAATAAAAATAAATAGGCTTTCTATGGCCCACTGAATGAGAGGGAGAGAGGTGGCACACCCAGGAGTCAAGACTGGCACACAAGCTGAAAGGGCAATATTACTCTCCCACTGTTTTTTTATGTATTTTTTGTTTTTTAAGGGAGACTTTAGAAACCCAATAATATTTTTAAAAAAAATAAATAGGCTTTCTATGGCCCACTGAATGAGAGGGAGAGAGGTGGCACACCCAGGAGTCAAGACTGGCACACAAGCTGAAAGGGCAATATTACTCTCCCACTGTTTTTTTATTTATTTTTTGTTTTTTAAGGGAGACTTTAGAAACCCAATAATATTTAAAAAAAAAATAAATAGGCTTTCTATGGCCCACTGAATGAGAGGGAGAGAGGTGGCACACCCAGGAGTCAAGACTGGCACACAAGCTGAAAGGGCAATATTACTCTCCCACTGTTTTTTTATTTATTTTTTGTTTTTTAAGGGAGACTTTAGAAACCCAATAATATTTAAAAAAATAAATAAATAGGCTTTCTATGGCCCACTGAATGAGAGGGAGAGAGGTGGCACACCCAGGAGTCAAGACTGGCACACAAGCTGAAAGGGCAATATTACTCTCCCACTGATTTTTTATGTATTTTTTTTTTTCAGGGAGACTTTAGAAACCAAATAATAAGAAAAAAAATAAATAAATAAATAGGCTTTCTATAGCCCACTGAATGAGAGATAGCACACACAGCAGTGGCACACAAGCCCTGACTGAGGCCAATATTTTTCTCCCACTGATTGATGTAGTGTTTTTGTGTTGAGGTAGATTTTAGAACACAAATCAAGGAAAAAAAAAAAAATGCTTTCTATGGCCCACTGAATGAGAGAGAGGTGGCACACCCAGGAGTCAAGACTGGCACACAAGCTGAAAGGGCAATATTACTCTCCCACTGTTTTTTTATGTATTTTTTGTTTTTTAAGGGAGACTTTAGAAACCCAATAATATTTAAAAAAAAAAAAAAAAAAAGGCTTTCTATGGCCCACAATTAGAGAGAGAGGTGGCACACCCAGGAGTCAAGACTGGCACACAAGCTGAAAGGGCAATATTACTCTCCCACTGTTTTTTTATTTATTTTTTTTTTCAGGGAGACTTTAGAAACCAAATAATAAGAAAAAAAAAAAATAAATAGGCTTTCTATAGCCCACTGAATAAGAGATAGCACACACAGCAGTGGCACACAAGCCCTGACTGAGGCCAATATTTTTCTACCACTGATTGATGTAGTGTTTTTGTGTTGAGGTAGAATTTAGAACACAAATCACGGAAAAAATAAATAGGCTTTCTATGGCCCACTCAGTGAGAGATGGCACACACAGGGATGGCACTGTAGCAGAAATGCCAATCTTAATCTCCCACAAAAAAAAAAAAAACAGGGACTGTCCTACAATTACTATCTCCCTGCAGTAATCTAAGCCAGGTATGGCAGGCAGCAATAGGAGTGGACTGATGCACAAATTAAATAAAAAGTGTGGACAAACAAAAAAGATAGCTGTGCAGAAAGGAACAAGAGGATATGTGCTTTGAAAAAAGCAGTTGGTTTCCACAGTGGCGTACACACAGCAATACAGCTATCACGGAGCCTTCTAGGGCAGCCCAATGAGCTACAGCGCTGAGGAAAAAAAAAAAAATATAGCTTCCACTGTTCCTGCACACCGAAGGTGGTGTTGGACAGTGGAAATCGCTACAGCACAAGCGGTTTGGTGGTTAGTGGACCCTGCCTAACGCTCTCCCTGCTTCTGACGAAGCGGCAGCAACCTCTCCCTAAGCTCAGATCAGCAGCAGTAAGATGGCGGTCGGCGGGAACGCCCCTTTATAGCCCCTGTGACGCCGCAGACAGCAAGCCAATCACTGCAATGCCCTTCTCTAAGATGGTGGGGACCAGGACCTATGTCATCACGCTGCCCACACTCTGCGTTCACCTTCATTGGCTGAGAAATGGCGCTTTTCGCGTCATTGAAACGCGACTTTGGCGCGAAAGTCGCGTACCGCATGGCCGACAAGCACAGGGGTCGGATCGGGTTTCATGAGACGCCGACTTAGCCAAAAGTCGGCGACTTTTGAAAATGATCGACCCGTTTCGCTCAACCCTACTGATCACACTGGTAATGCACAGTGTCTGGCTTACAGCCTATTAGTGATGCACACACTCTTAGATTAGGCGAGCTACCCAGCACTATCTAAGTGCACCCCATGAGAAGAGACACCCTGAAAAATGACGTGCAAAAAATATTGAAATGTCAATATTTTGGCCAAGATATGCAAGCTTGCAACCTATGTCAAGGGTCCTCACATTTATGAGTCCTAGCACTAAAATTAAAAGGAAATCCACAAGAAGAGGAATCAAAAATCCTCCAAAAATTCAAGAATTAACACAACAAAACATGGCAGCTATATTTATCTACTCAGGTCTTGGAATTAATGCACTATCAGTATATATATAGTAAAAATGGCAGTAACACAGGTGCAAATTACTAATGAAACAACCATTCACAGCTTACCAAATCATGGAGTTATGAGACCTGGGCAGGTAAATTCTTCTGCCCTTTTTTGCTAATTCAGCTCCATCCAGAAATGTTTAATAGGATCTAGATCAATGCTCATAGAATAGTCCAATTCTTTACTCCTAGTCATTCTTGGTTGTTTTTAGCTGTGTTCTGGTTGATGATCCTGTTGGAGGACCATGATGTGAGGCTCAGACAAAGCTTTCTGTTACTGGGCAACACATTTTGATCCAGAGTGCATTGATAGTCTTGATATTTCATTGTAACCTGCATAGATTAAGGACACCATTTTCCAGATACAGCAAAGCAGTCCCAAAACCAAGCCCCTTCTACTTTTTCACAGTAGGAAAACATTTTCTATTCTCTAGGTGATAACCCCTTGTGTACAGCCTATTTTTGATGACTATTGACCATTTAGTGATATGGATGTACAGCGGTGTGTTTGCACCGTGGGGGCGCCTCCCACCGGCAGCGACACTTTTGCGTACTCTGAGGGGCCCTGTGCCAGTGACGTCACCAACAAGTATGCCCCCCACCTGATGAAGGAGCCTGCACTTTCATTTGCACCTTCCTCTTTGTCCCTGTGTAAGGTGGTATAGCATGCGGGAAGGGGAACCTTACTTTCAGCAGGGTCAGATTCTGGCTGTGTAGAGTGCAAGGGGAATGTAGTGGTCTGGGTCAATGTACCAGCAGACTCATCTAGCTGGGCAATGGGCAGGATGAGGAGGAAACACAGATATAGGGCCGAAGAATAAAGTAGGCTAAATGCAGTTCAAAATTGGTAACACGACTAACCAGGCGGCATTGCTTTGTTCAGTGGAGGACAACTGTAATGAGAGGCTGACACAGTTAGTAGGCCCAAGTAATAAAGTGGGCCAAATGAAGATCAAAATTGGTAACAGGAGTAAACAGGCGGCACTGCTTTGTTCAGTGAAGGAGAACACCAAGGAGCGGCAGACACCGTTACTAGGCCCCAACCAAAGTAGTAGGGCAACTGCACTGTGACATTAAAAAATACTTAATGAGAGCCTGAAGGTTGAAGCTCAGACAAGGAAACCTGGAGGAGAACACCAAGGAGGGGGAGAACACCAAGGAGCGGCAGACACCGTTACTAGGCCTCAACCAAAGTAGTAGGGCAACTGCAGTGTGACATTAAAAAATACTCAATGAGAGCCTGAAGGTTGAAGCTCAGACAAGGAAACCTGGAGGAGAACACCAAGGAGGAGGAGAACACCAAGGAGCGGCAGACACCGTTACTAGGCCCCAACCAAAGTAGTAAGGCAACTGCAGTGTGACATTAAAAAATACTTAATGAGAGCCTGAAGGTTGAAGCTCAGACAAGGAAACCTGGAGGAGAACACCAAGGAGCGGCAGACACCGTTACTAGGCCCCAACCAAAGTAGTAGGCCAACTGCAGTGTGACATTCAAAAATACTTAATGAAAGCCTGAAGGTTGAAGCTCAGACAAGGAAACCTGGAGGAGAACACCAAGGAGCGGCAGACACCGTTACTAGGCCCCAACCAAAGTAGTAGGGCAACTGCAGTGTGACATTAAAAAATACTCAATGAGAGCCAGAAGGTTGAAGCTCAGACAAGGAAACCTGGAGGAGAACACCAAGGAGGAGGAGAACACCAAGGAGCGGCAGACACCGTTACTAGGCCCCAACCAAAGTAGTAAGGCAACTGCAGTGTGACATTAAAAAATACTTAATGAGAGCCTGAAGGTTGAAGCTCAGACAAGGAAACCTGGAGGAGAACACCAAGGAGCGTCAGACACCGTTACTAGGCCCCAACCAAAGTAGTAGGCCAACTGCAGTGTGACATTCAAAAATACTTAATGAAAGCCTGAAGGTTGAAGCTCAGACAAGGAAGCCTGGAGCAGAACACCAAGGAGCGGCAGACACCGTTACTAGGCCCCAACCAAAGTAGTAGGGCAACTGCTGTCTTATATAAACAACTACTTAATGAGAGCCTGAAGGTTGAAGTTCAGCTATTTCAGTGGAGGACAGCGTGATTGAGTGGCGCCGCAGACAGACAAAGGTAGTATGTGTTAACTAAAAAAGTTGGCTCTATGCATTTTTAAATTAGTTACAGGGGTACACAGGCAGCATTGGTGTGGTCAGTGGAGGACAATTGGAAAGAGGGACCGCAGACAGACTTCCTAGGCCTAAAATAATAAAATAGGCTCTATGCAGCTTCCATTGGGTGGCAGGGGTACACAGGCAGCATTGGTGTGGTCAGTGGAGGACAATTTGAAGGAGGGACCGCAGACAGACTTCCTTGGCCTAAAATAATAAAATAGGCTCTATGCAGCTTCCATTAGGTGGCAGGGGTACACAGGCAGCATTGGTGTGGTCAGCGGAGGACAATTGGAAGGAGGGACCGCAGACAGACTTCCTAGGCCTAAAATAATAAAATAGGCTCTATGCAGCTTCCATTAGGTGGCAGGGGAACACAGGCAGCATTGGTGTGGTCAGCGGAGGACAATTGGAAGGAGAAACCGCAGACAGACTTCCTAGGCCTAAAATAATAAAATACGCTCTATGCAGCTTCCATTAGGTGGCAGGGGTACACAGGCAGCATTGGTGTGGTCAGCGGAGGACAATTGGAAGGAGGGACCGCAGACAGACTTCCTAGGCCTAAAATAATAAAATAGGATCTATGCAGCTTCCATTAGGTGGCAGGGGTACACAGGCAGCATTGGTGTGGTCAGTGGAGGACAATTTGAAGGAGGGACCGCAGACACACTTCCTAGGCCTAAAATAATAAAATAGGCTCTATGCAGCTTCCATTAGGTGGCAGGGGTACACAGGCAGCATTGGTGTGGTCAGTGGAGCAGTGGAGGACAATTGGAAGGAGGTACCGCAGACAGACTTCCTAGGCCTAAAATAATAAAATAGGCTCTATGCAGCATCCATTAGGTGGCAGGGGTACACAGGCAGCATTGGTGTGGTCAGTGGAGGACAATTTGAAGGAGGGACCACAGACAGACTTCCTAGGCCTAAAATAATAAAGTAGGCTCTATGCAGCTTCCATTAGGTGGCAGGGGTACACAGGCAGCATTGGTGTGGTCAGTGGAGGACAATTGGAAGGAGGGACCGCAAACAGACTTCCTAGGCCTAAAATAATAAAATAGGCTCTATGCAGCTTCCATTAGGTGGCAGGGCTACACAGGCAGCATTGGTGTGGTCAGTGAGGACAATTTGAAGGAGGGACCGCAGACAGACTTCCTAAGCCTAAAATAATAAAATAGGCTCTATGCAGCTTCCATTAGGTGGCAGCGGTACACAGGCAGCATTGGTGTGGTCAGTGGAGGACAATTTGAAGGAGGGACCGCAGACAGACTTCCTAGGCCTAAAATAATAAAGTAGGCTCTATGCAGCTTCTATTAGGTGGCAGGGGTACACAGGCAGCATTGGTGTGGTCAGTGGAGGACAATTGGAAGGAGGGACCGCAGACAGACTTCCTAGGCCTAAAATAATAAAATAGGCTCTATGCAGCTTCCATTAGGTGGCAGGGGTACACAGGCAGCATTGGTGTGGTCAGTGGAGGACAATTTGAAGGAGGGACCGCAGACAGACTTCCTAGGCCTAAAATAATAAAACAGGCTCTATGCAGCTTCCATTAGGTGGCAGGGGTACAAAGGCAGCATTGGTGTGGTCAGTGGAGGACAGTTTGAAGGAGGGACCGCAGACAGACTTCCTAGGCCTAAAATAATAAAATAGGCTCTATGCAGCTTCCATTAGGTGGCAGGGGCACACAGGCAGCATTGGTGTGGTCAGCGGAGGACAATTGGAAGGAGGGACCGCAAACAGACATCCTAGGCCTAAAATAATAAAATAGGCTCTATGCAGCTTCCATTAGGTGGCAGGGGTACACAGGCAGCATTGGTGTGGTCAGTGGAGGACAATTTGAAGGAGGGACCGCAGACAGACTTCCTAGGCCTAAAATAATAAAATAGGCTCTATGCAGCTTCCATTAGGTGGCAGGGGTACACAGGCAGCATTGGTGTGGTCAGTGGAGGACAATTGGAAGGAGGGACCGCAGACAGACTTCCTAGGCCTAAAATAATAAAATAGGCTCTATGCAGCTTCCATTAGGTGGCAGGGGTACACAGGCAGCATTGGTGTGTTCAGTGGAGGACAATTTGAAGGAGGGACCGCAGACAGACTTCCTAGGCCTAAAATAATAAAGTAGGCTCTATGCAGCTTCCATTAGGTGGCAGGTGTACACAGGCAGCATTGGTGTGGTCAGTGGAGCACAATTGGAAGGAGGGACCGCAGACAGACTTCCTAGGCCTAAAATAATAAAATAGGCTCTATGCAGCTTCCATTAGGTGGCAGGGGTACACAGGCAGCATTGGTGTGGTCAGCGGAGGACAATTGGAAGGAGGGACCGCAGACAGACTTCCTAGGCCTAAAATAATAAAATAGGATCTATGCAGCTTCCATTAGGTGGCAGGGGTACACAGGCAGCATTGGTGTGGTCAGTGGAGGACAATTTGAAGGAGGGACCGCAGACAGACTTCCTAGGCCTAAAATAATAAAATAGGCTCTATGCAGCTTCCATTAGGTGGCAGGGGTACACAGGCAGCATTGGTGTGGTCAGTGGAGCAGTGGAGGACAATTGGAAGGAGGGACCGCAGACAGACTTCCTAGGCCTAAAATAATAAAATAGGCTCTATGCAGCATCCATTAGGTGGCAGGGGTACACAGGCAGCATTGGTGTGGTCAGTGGAGGACAATTTGAAGGAGGGACCACAGACAGACTTCCTAGGCCTAAAATAATAAAGTAGGCTCTATGCAGCTTCCATTAGGTGGCAGGGGTACACAGGCAGCATTGGTGTGGTCAGTGGAGGACAATTGGAAGGAGGGACCGCAAACAGACTTCCTAGGCCTAAAATAATAAAACAGGCTCTATGCAGCTTCCATTAGGTGGCAGGGCTACACAGGCAGCATTGGTGTGGTCAGTGAGGACAATTTGAAGGAGGGACCGCAGACAGACTTCCTAAGCTTAAAATAATAAAATAGGCTCTATGCAGCTTCCATTAGGTGGCAGCGGTACACAGGCAGCATTGGTGTGGTCAGTGGAGGACAATTTGAAGGAGGGACCGCAGACAGACTTCCTAGGCCTAAAATAATAAAGTAGGCTCTATGCAGCTTCTATTAGGTGGCAGGGGTACACAGGCAGCATTGGTGTGGTCAGTGGAGGACAATTTGAAGGAGGGACCGCAGACAGACTTCCTAGGCCTAAAATAATAAAACAGGCTCTATGCAGCTTCCATTAGGTGGCAGGGGTACAAAGGCAGCATTGGTGTGGTCAGTGGAGGACAATTTGAAGGAGGGACCGCAGACAGACTTCCTAGGCCTAAAATAATAAAATAGGCTCTATGCAGCTTCCATTAGGTGGCAGGGGCACACAGGCAGCATTGGTGTGGTCAGCGGAGGACAATTGGAAGGAGGGACCGCAAACAGACATCCTAGGCCTAAAATAATAAAATAGGCTCTATGCAGCTTCCATTAGGTGGCAGGGGTACACAGGCAGCATTGGTGTGGTCAGTGGAGGACAATTTGAAGGAGGGACCGCAGACAGACTTCCTAGGCCTAAAATAATAAAATAGGCTCTATGCAGCTTCCATTAGGTGGCAGGGGTACACAGGCAGCATTGGTGTGGTCAGTGGAGGACAATTGGAAGGAGGGACCGCAGACAGACTTCCTATGCCTAAAATAATAAAATAGGCTCTATGCAGCTTCCATTAGGTGGCAGGGGTACACAGGCAGCATTGGTGTGTTCAGTGGAGGACAATTTGAAGGAGGGACCGCAGACAGACTTCCTAGGCCTAAAATAATAAAGTAGGCTCTATGCAGCTTCCATTAGGTGGCAGGTGTACACAGGCAGCATTGGTGTGGTCAGTGGAGCACAATTGGAAGGAGGGACCGCAGACAGACTTCCTAGGCCTAAAATAATAAAATAGGCTCTATGCAGCTTCCATTAGGTGGCAGGGGTACACAGGCAGCATTGGTGTGGTCAGTGGAGGACAATTGGAAGGAGGGACCGCAGACAGACTTCCTAGGCCTAAAATAATAAAATAGGCTCTATGCAGCTTCCATTAGGTGGCAGGGGTACACAGGCAGCATTGGTGTGGTCAGTGGAGGACAATTTGAAGGAGGGACCGCAGACAGACTTCCTAGGCCTAAAATAATAAAACAGGCTCTATGCAGCTTCCATTAGGTGGCAGGGGTACACAGGCAGCATTGGTGTGGTCAGTGGAGGACAATTTGAAGGAGGGACCGCAGACAGACTTCCTAGGCCTAAAATAATAAAATAGGCTCTATGCAGCTTCCAATAGGTGGCAGGGGTACACAGGCAGCATTGGTGTGGTCAGCGGAGGACAATTGGAAGGAGGGACCGCAAACAGACATCCTAGGCCTAAAATAATAAAATAGGCTCTATGCAGCTTCCATTAGGTGGCAGGGGTACACAGGCAGCATTGGTGTGGTCAGTGGAGGACAATTTGAAGGAGGGACCGCAGACAGACTTCCTAGGCCTAAAATAATAAAATAGGCTCTATGCAGCTTCCATTAGGTGGCAGGGGTACACAGGCAGCATTGGTGTGGTCAGTGGAGGACAATTTGATGGAGGGACCGCAGACAGACTTCCTAGGCCTAAAATAATAAAATAGGCTCTATGCAGCTTCCATTAGGTGGCAGGGGTACACAGGCAGCATTGGTGTGGTCAGTGGAGGACAATTGGAAGGAGGGACCGCAGAAAGACTTCCCAGGCCTAAAATAATAAAATAGGCTCTATGCAGCTTCCATTAGGTGGCAGGGGTACACAGGCAGCATTGGTGTGGTCAGTGGAGGACAATTTGAAGGAGGGACCGCAGACAGACTTCCTATGCCTAAAATAATAAAGTAGGCTCTATGCAGCTTCCATTAGGTGGCAGGGGTACACAGGCAGCATTGGTGTGGTCAGTGGAGGACAATTGGAAGGAGGGACCGCAAACAGACTTCCTAGGCCTAAAATAATAAAATAGGCTCTATGCAGCTTCCATTAGGTGGCAGGGGTACACAGGCAGCATTGGTGTGGTCAGTGAGGACAATTTGAAGGAGGTACCGCAGACAGACTTCCTAGGCCTAAAATAATAAAATAGGCTCTATGCAGCTTCCATTAGGTGGCAGGGGTACACAGGCAGCATTGGTGTGGTCAGTGGAGGACAATTTGAAGGAGGGACCGCAGACAGACTTCCTAGGCCTAAAATAATAAAGTAGGCTCTATGCAGCTTCCATTAGGTGGCAGAGGTACACAGGCAGCATTGGTGTGGTCAGTGGAGGACAATTGGAAGGAGGGACCGCAGACAGACTTCCTAGGCCTAAAATAATAAAATAGGCTCTATGCAGCTTCCATTAGGTGGCAGGGGTACACAGGCAGCATTGGTGTGGTCAGTGGAGGACAATTGGAAGGAGGGACCGCAGACAGACTTCCTAGGCCTAATATAATAAAACAGGCTCTTTGCAGCTTCCATTAGGTGGCAGGGGTACACAGGCAGCATTGGTGTGGTCAGTGGAGGACAATTTGAAGGAGGGACCGCAGACAGACGTCCTAGGCCTAAAATAATAAAATAGGCTCTATGCAGCTTCCATTAGGTGGCAGGGGTACACAGGCAGTATTGGTGTGGTCAGCGGAGGACAATTGGAAGGAGGGACCGCAGACAGACTTCCTAGGCCTAAAATAATAAAATAGGCTCTATGCAGCTTCCATTAGGTGGCAGGGGTACACAGGTAGCATTGGTGTGGTCAGCGGAGGACAATTGGAAGGAGGGACCGCAGACAGACTTCCTAGGCCTAAAATAATAAAATAGGCTCTATGCAGCTTCCATTAGGTGGCAGGGGTACACAGGCAGCATTGGTGTGGTCAGTGGAGGACAATTGGAAGGAGGGACCGCAGACAGGCTTCCTTGGACTAAAACAATAAAATAGGCTCTATGCAGCTTTCATTAGGTGGCAGGGGTACACAGGCAGCATTGGTGTGGTCAGTGGAGGACAATTTGAAGGAGGGACCACAGACAGACTTCCTAGGCCAAAAATAATAAAATAGGCTCTATGCAGCTTCCATTAGGTGGCAGGGGTAAACAGGCAGCATTGGTGTGGTCAGCGGAGGACAATTCGAAGGAGGGACCGCAGACAGACTTCCTAGGCCTAAAATAATAAAATAGGCTCTATGCAGCTTCCATTAGGTGGCAGGGGTACTCAGGCAGCATTGGTGTGATCAGCGGAGGACAATTGGAAGGAGGGACCGCAGACAGACTTCCTAGGCCTAAAATAATAAAATAGGCTCTATGCAGCTTCCATTAGGTGGCAGGGGTACTCAGGCAGCATTGGTGTGGTCAGGGGAGGACAATTGGAAGGAGGGACCGCAGAGAGACTTCCTAGGCCTAAAATAATAAAATAGGCTCTATGTAGCTTGCATTAGGTGGCAGGGGTACACAGGCAGCATTGGTGTGGTCAGCGGAGGACAATTGGAAGAAGGGACCGCAGACAGACTTCCTAGGCCTAAAATAATAAAATAGGCTCTATGCAGCTTCCATTAGGTGGCAGGGGTACACAGGCAGCATTGGTGTGGTCAGTGGAGGACAATTTGAAGGAGGGACCGCAGACAGACTTCCTAGGCCTAAAATAATAAAATAGGCTCTATGTAGCTTGCATTAGGTGGCAGGGGTACACAGGCAGCATTGGTGTGGTCAGCGGAGGACAATTGGAAGAAGGGACCGCAGACAGACTTCCTAGGCCTAAAATAATAAAATAGGCTCTATGCAGCTTCCATTAGGTGGCAGGGGTACACAGGCAGCATTGGTGTGGTCAGTGGAGGACAATTGGAAGGAGGGACCGCAGACAGACTTCCTAGGCCTAAAAAAATAAAATAGGCTCTATGCAGCTTCCATTAGGTGGCAGGGGTACACAGGCAGCATTGGTGTGGTCAGTGGAGGACAATTTGAAGGAGGGACCGCAGACAGACTTTCTAGGCCTAAAATAATAAAATAGGCTCTATGCAGCTTCCATTAGGTGGCAGGGGTACACAGGCAGCATTGGTGTGGTCAGCGGAGGACAATTGGAAGGAGGGACCGCAAACAGACTTCCTTGGCCTAAAATAATAAAATAGGCTCTATGCAGCTTCCATTAGGTGGCAGGGGTACACAGGCAGCATTGGTGTGGTCAGTGGAGGACAATTTGAAGGAGGGACCGCAGACAGACTTCCTAGGCCTAAAATAATAAAATAGGCTCTATGCAGCTTCCATTAGGTTGCAGGGGTACACAGGCAGCATTGGTGTGGTCAGTGGAGGACAATTGGAAGGAGGGACCGCAGACAGACTTCCTAGGCCTAAAATAATAAAATAGTCTCTATGCAGCTTCCATTAGGTGGCAGGGGTACACAGGCAGCATTGGTGTGGTCAGTGAAGGACAATTTGAAGGAGGGACCACAGACAGACTTCCTAGGCCTAAAATAATAAAGTAGGCTCTATGCAGCTTCCATTAGGTGGCAGGGGTACACAGGCAGCATTGGTGTGGTCAGTGGAGGACAATTGGAAGGAGGGACCGCAAACAGACTTCCTAGCCCTAAAATAATAAAATAGGCTCTATGCAGCTTCCATTAGGTGGCAGGGGTACACAGGCAGCATTGGTGAGGTCAGTGAGGACAATTTGAAGGAGGGACCACAGACAGACTTCCTAGGCCTAAAATAATAAAATAGGCTCTATGCAGCTTCCATTAGGTGGCAGGGGTACACAGGCAGCATTGGTGTGGTCAGTGGAGGACAATTTGAAGGAGGGACCGCAGACAGACTTCCTAGGCCTAAAATAATAAAGTAGGCTCTATGCAGCTTCCATTAGGTGGCAGGTGTACACAGGCAGCATTGGTGTGGTCAGTGGAGCACAATTGGAAGGAGGGACCGCAGACAGACTTCCTATTCCTAAAATAATAAAATAGGCTCTATGCAGCTTCCATTAGGTGGCAGGGGTACACAGGCAGCATTGGTGTGGTCAGTGGAGGACAATTTGAAGGAGGGACCGCAGACAGACTTCCTAGGCCTAAAATAATAAAACAGGCTCTATGCAGCTTCCATTAGGTGGCAGGGGTACACAGGCAGCACGGGTGTGGTCAGCGGAGGACAATTTGAAGGAGGGACCGCAGACAGACTTCCTAGGACGAAAATAATAAAATAGGCTTTATGCAGCTTCCATTAGGTGGCAGGGGTACACAGGCAGTATTGGTGTGGTCAGCGGAGGACAATTGGAAGGAGGGACCGCAGACAGACTTCCTAGGCCTAAAATAATAAAATAGGCTCTATGCAGCTTCCATTAGGTGGCAGGGGTACACAGGTAGCATTGGTGTGGTCAGCGGAGGACAATTTGAAGGAGGGACCGCAGACAGACTTCCTAGGCCTAAAATAATAAAATAGGCTCTATGCAGCTTCCATTAGGTGGCAGGGGTACAGAGGCAGCATTGGTGTGGTCAGTGGAGGACAATTGGAAGGAGGGACCGCAGAAAGACTTCCCAGGCCTAAAATAATAAAATAGGCTCTATGCAGCTTCCATTAGGTGGCAGGGGTACACAGGCAGCATTGGTGTGGTCAGTGGAGGACAATTGGAAGGAGGGACCGCAGAAAGACTTCCCAGGCCTAAAATAATAAAATAGGCTCTATGCAGCTTCCATTAGGTGGCAGGGGTACACAGGCAGCATTGGTGTGGTCAGTGGAGGACAATTGGAAGGAGGGACCGCAGAAAGACTTCCCAGGCCTAAAATAATAAAATAGGCTCTATGCAGCTTCCATTAGGTGGCAGGGGTACACAGGCAGCATTGGTGTGGTCAGTGGAGGACAATTTGAAGGAGGGACCGCAGACAGACTTCCTATGCCTAAAATAATAAAGTAGGCTCTATGCAGCTTCCATTAGGTGGCAGGGGTACACAGGCAGCATTGGTGTGGTCAGTGGAGGACAATTGGAAGGAGGGACCGCAAACAGACTTCCTAGGCCTAAAATAATAAAATAGGCTCTATGCAGCTTCCATTAGGTGGCAGGGGTACACAGGCAGCATTGGTGTGGTCAGTGAGGACAATTTGAAGGAGGTACCGCAGACAGACTTCCTAGGCCTAAAATAATAAAATAGGCTCTATGCAGCTTCCATTAGGTGGCAGGGGTACACAGGCAGCATTGGTGTGGTCAGTGGAGGACAATTTGAAGGAGGGACCGCAGACAGACTTCCTAGGCCTAAAATAATAAAGTAGGCTCTATGCAGCTTCCATTAGGTGGCAGAGGTACACAGGCAGCATTGGTGTGGTCAGTGGAGGACAATTGGAAGGAGGGACCGCAGACAGACTTCCTAGGCCTAAAATAATAAAATAGGCTCTATGCAGCTTCCATTAGGTGGCAGGGGTACACAGGCAGCATTGGTGTGGTCAGTGGAGGACAATTTGAAGGAGGGACCGCAGACAGACTTCCTAGGCCTAAAATAATAAAACAGGCTCTATGCAGCTTCCATTAGGTGGCAGGGGTACACAGGCAGCATTGGTGTGGTCAGTGGAGGACAATTTGAAGGAGGGACCGCAGACAGACGTCCTAGGCCTAAAATAATAAAATAGGCTCTATGCAGCTTCCATTAGGTGGCAGGGGTACACAGGCAGTATTGGTGTGGTCAGCGGAGGACAATTGGAAGGAGGGACCGCAGACAGACTTCCTAGGCCTAAAATAATAAAATAGGCTCTATGCAGCTTCCATTAGGTGGCAGGGGTACACAGGTAGCATTGGTGTGGTCAGCGGAGGACAATTGGAAGGAGGGACCGCAGACAGACTTCCTAGGCCTAAAATAATAAAATAGGCTCTATGCAGCTTCCATTAGGTGGCAGGGGTACACAGGCAGCATTGGTGTGGTCAGTGGAGGACAATTGGAAGGAGGGACCGCAGACAGGCTTCCTTGGACTAAAACAATAAAATAGGCTCTATGCAGCTTTCATTAGGTGGCAGGGGTACACAGGCAGCATTGGTGTGGTCAGTGGAGGACAATTTGAAGGAGGGACCACAGACAGACTTCCTAGGCCAAAAATAATAAAATAGGCTCTATGCAGCTTCCATTAGGTGGCAGGGGTAAACAGGCAGCATTGGTGTGGTCAGCGGAGGACAATTCGAAGGAGGGACCGCAGACAGACTTCCTAGGCCTAAAATAATAAAATAGGCTCTATGCAGCTTCCATTACGTGGCAGGGGTACTCAGGCAGCATTGGTGTGATCAGCGGAGGACAATTGGAAGGAGGGACCGCAGACAGACTTCCTAGGCCTAAAATAATAAAATAGGCTCTATGCAGCTTCCATTAGGTGGCAGGGGTACTCAGGCAGCATTGGTGTGGTCAGGGGAGGACAATTGGAAGGAGGGACCGCAGAGAGACTTCCTAGGCCTAAAATAATAAAATAGGCTCTATGTAGCTTGCATTAGGTGGCAGGGGTACACAGGCAGCATTGGTGTGGTCAGCGGAGGACAATTGGAAGAAGGGACCGCAGACAGACTTCCTAGGCCTAAAATAATAAAATAGGCTCTATGCAGCTTCCATTAGGTGGCAGGGGTACACAGGCAGCATTGGTGTGGTCAGTGGAGGACAATTTGAAGGAGGGACCGCAGACAGACTTCCTAGGCCTAAAATAATAAAATAGGCTCTATGTAGCTTGCATTAGGTGGCAGGGGTACACAGGCAGCATTGGTGTGGTCAGCGGAGGACAATTGGAAGAAGGGACCGCAGACAGACTTCCTAGGCCTAAAATAATAAAATAGGCTCTATGCAGCTTCCATTAGGTGGCAGGGGTACACAGGCAGCATTGGTGTGGTCAGTGGAGGACAATTGGAAGGAGGGACCGCAGACAGACTTCCTAGGCCTAAAAAAATAAAATAGGCTCTATGCAGCTTCCATTAGGTGGCAGGGGTACACAGGCAGCATTGGTGTGGTCAGTGGAGGACAATTTGAAGGAGGGACCGCAGACAGACTTTCTAGGCCTAAAATAATAAAATAGGCTCTATGCAGCTTCCATTAGGTGGCAGGGGTACACAGGCAGCATTGGTGTGGTCAGCGGAGGACAATTGGAAGGAGGGACCGCAAACAGACTTCCTTGGCCTAAAATAATAAAATAGGCTCTATGCAGCTTCCATTAGGTGGCAGGGGTACACAGGCAGCATTGGTGTGGTCAGTGGAGGACAATTTGAAGGAGGGACCGCAGACAGACTTCCTAGGCCTAAAATAATAAAATAGGCTCTATGCAGCTTCCATTAGGTTGCAGGGGTACACAGGCAGCATTGGTGTGGTCAGTGGAGGACAATTGGAAGGAGGGACCGCAGACAGACTTCCTAGGCCTAAAATAATAAAATAGTCTCTATGCAGCTTCCATTAGGTGGCAGGGGTACACAGGCAGCATTGGTGTGGTCAGTGAAGGACAATTTGAAGGAGGGACCACAGACAGACTTCCTAGGCCTAAAATAATAAAGTAGGCTCTATGCAGCTTCCATTAGGTGGCAGGGGTACACAGGCAGCATTGGTGTGGTCAGTGGAGGACAATTGGAAGGAGGGACCGCAAACAGACTTCCTAGCCCTAAAATAATAAAATAGGCTCTATGCAGCTTCCATTAGGTGGCAGGGGTACACAGGCAGCATTGGTGAGGTCAGTGAGGACAATTTGAAGGAGGGACCACAGACAGACTTCCTAGGCCTAAAATAATAAAATAGGCTCTATGCAGCTTCCATTAGGTGGCAGGGGTACACAGGCAGCATTGGTGTGGTCAGTGGAGGACAATTTGAAGGAGGGACCGCAGACAGACTTCCTAGGCCTAAAATAATAAAGTAGGCTCTATGCAGCTTCCATTAGGTGGCAGGTGTACACAGGCAGCATTGGTGTGGTCAGTGGAGCACAATTGGAAGGAGGGACCGCAGACAGACTTCCTATTCCTAAAATAATAAAATAGGCTCTATGCAGCTTCCATTAGGTGGCAGGGGTACACAGGCAGCATTGGTGTGGTCAGTGGAGGACAATTTGAAGGAGGGACCGCAGACAGACTTCCTAGGCCTAAAATAATAAAACAGGCTCTATGCAGCTTCCATTAGGTGGCAGGGGTACACAGGCAGCACGGGTGTGGTCAGCGGAGGACAATTTGAAGGAGGGACCGCAGACAGACTTCCTAGGACGAAAATAATAAAATAGGCTTTATGCAGCTTCCATTAGGTGGCAGGGGTACACAGGCAGTATTGGTGTGGTCAGCGGAGGACAATTGGAAGGAGGGACCGCAGACAGACTTCCTAGGCCTAAAATAATAAAATAGGCTCTATGCAGCTTCCATTAGGTGGCAGGGGTACACAGGTAGCATTGGTGTGGTCAGCGGAGGACAATTTGAAGGAGGGACCGCAGACAGACTTCCTAGGCCTAAAATAATAAAATAGGCTCTATGCAGCTTCCATTAGGTGGCAGGGGTACACAGGCAGCATTGGTGTGGTCAGTGGAGGACAATTTGAAGGAGGGACCGCAGACAGACTTCCTAGGCCTAAAATAATAAAGTAGGCTCTATGCAGCTTCCATTAGGTGGCAGGTGTACACAGGCAGCATTGGTGTGGTCAGTGGAGCACAATTGGAAGGAGGGACCGCAGACAGACTTCCTATTCCTAAAATAATAAAATAGGCTCTATGCAGCTTCCATTAGGTGGCAGGGGTACACAGGCAGCATTGGTGTGGTCAGTGGAGGACAATTTGAAGGAGGGACCGCAGACAGACTTCCTAGGCCTAAAATAATAAAACAGGCTCTATGCAGCTTCCATTAGGTGGCAGGGGTACACAGGCAGCATTGTTGTGGTCAGTGGAGGACAATTTGAAGGAGGGACCGCAGACAGACTTCCTAGGCCGAAAATAATAAAATAGGCTCTATGCAGCTTCCATTAGGTGGCAGGGGTACACAGGCAGTATTGGTGTGGTCAGCGGAGGACAATTGGAAGGAGGGACCGCAGACAGACTTCCTAGGCCTAAAATAATAAAATAGGCTCTATGCAGCTTCCATTAGGTGGCAGGGGTACACAGGCAGCATTGGTGTCGTCAGTGGAGTACAATTTGAAGGAGGGACCGCAGACAGACTTCCTAGGCTAAAATAATAAAACAGACTCTATGCAGCTTCCATTAGGTGGCAGGGGAACACAGGCAGCATTGGTGTGGTCAGCGGAGGACAATTGGAAGGAGAAACCGCAGACAGACTTCCTAGGCCTAAAATAATAAAATAGGCTCTATGCAGCTTCCATTAGGTGGCAGGGGTACACAGGCAGCATTGGTGTGGTCAGCGGAGGACAATTGGAAGGAGGGACCGCAAACAGACTTCCTAGGCCTAAAATAATAAAATAGGCTCTATGCAGCTTCCATTAGGTGGCAGGGGTACACAGGCAGCATTGGTGTGGTCAGTGGAGGACAATTTGATGGAGGTACCGCAGACAGACTTCCTAGGCCTAAAATAATAAAATAGGCTCTATGCAGCTTCCATTAGGTGGCAGGGGTACACAGGCAGCATTGGTGTGGTCAGTGGAGGACAAATTGAAGGAGGGACCGCAGACAGACTTCCTAGGCCTAAAATAATAAAGTAGGCTCTATGTAGCTTCCATTAGGTGGCAGGGGTACACAGGCAGCATTGGTGTGGTCAGTGGAGGACAATTGGAAGGAGGGACCGCAGACAGACTTCCTAGGCCTAAAATAATAAAATAGGCTCTATGCAGCTTCCATTAGGTGGCAGGGGTACACAGGCAGCATTGGTGTGGTCAGTGGAGGACAATTGGAAGGAGGGACCGCAGACAGACTTCCTAGGCCTAAAATAATAAAACAGGCTCTATGCAGCTTCCATTAGGTGGCAGGGGTACACAGGCAGCATTGGTGTGGTCAGTGGAGGACAATTTGAAGGAGGGACCGCAGACAGACGTCCTAGGCCTAAAATAATAAAATAGGCTCTATGCAGCTTCCATTAGGTGGCAGGGGTACACAGGCAGCATTGGTGTGGTCAGCGGAGGACAATTGGAAGGAGGGACCGCAGACAGACTTCCTAGGCCTAAAATAATAAAATTGGCTCTATGCAGCTTCCATTAGGTGGCAGGGGTACACAAGTAGCATTGGTGTGGTCAGCGGAGGACAATTGGAAGGAGGGACCGCAGACAGACTTCCTAGGCCTAAAATAATAAAATAGGCTCTATGCAGCTTCCATTAGGTGGCAGGGGTACACAGGCAGCATTGGTGTGGTCAGTGGAGAACAATTTGAAGGAGGGACCACAGACAGACTTCCTAGGCCAAAAATAATAAAATAGGCTCTATGCAGCTTCCATTAGGTGGCAGGGGTAAAAAGGCAGCATTGGTGTGGTCAGCGGAGGACAATTCGAAGGAGGGACCGCAGACAGACTTCCTAGGCCTAAAATAATAAAATAGGCTCTATGCAGCTTCCATTAGGTGGCAGGGGTACTCAGGCAGCATTGGTGTGATCAGCGGAGGACAATTGGAAGGAGGGACCGCAGACAGACTTCCTAGTCCTAAAATAATAAAATAGGCTCTATGCAGCTTCCATTAGGTGGCAGGGGTACTCAGGCAGCATTGGTGTGGTCAGGGGAGAACAATTGGAAGGAGGGACCGCAGACAGACTTCCTAGGCCTAAAATAATAAAATAGGCTCTATGCAGCTTCCATTAGGTGGCAGGGGTACACAGGCAGCATTGGTGTGGTCAGTGGAGGACAATTTGAAGGAGGGACCGCAGAGAGACTTCCTAGGCCTAAAATAATAAAATATGCTCTATGCAGCTTCCATTAGGTGGCAGGGGTACAAACGCAGCATTGGTGTGGTCAGTGGAGGACAATTTGAAGGAGGGACCGCAGACAGACTTCCTAGGCCTAAAATAATAAAATAGGCTCTATGCAGCTTCCATTAGGTAGTAGGGGTACACAGGCAGCATTGGTGTGGTCAGCGGAGGACAATTGGAAGAGGGGACCGCAGACAGACTTCCTAGGCCTAAAATAATAAAATAGGCTCTATGCAGCTTCCATTAGGTGGCAGGGGTACACAGGCAGCATTGGTGTGGTCAGCGGAGGACAATTGGAAGGAGGGACCGCAGACAGACTTCCTAGGCCTAAAATAATAAAATAGGCTCTATGCAGCTTCCATTAGGTGGCAGGGGTACACAGGCAGCATTGGTGTGGTCAGTGGAGGACAATTGGAAGGAGGGACCGCAGACAGACTTCCTAGGCCTAAAATAATAAAATAGGCTCTATGCAGCTTCCATTAGGTGGCAGGGGTACACAGGCAGCATTGGTGTGTTCAGCGGAGGACAATTGGAAGGATGGACCGCAGACAGACTTCCTAGGCCTAAAATAATAAAATAGGCTCTATGCAGCTTCCATTAGGTTGCAGGGGTACACAGGCAGCATTGGTGTGTTCAGCGGAGGACAATTGGAAGGAGGGACCGCAGACAGACTTCCAAGGCCTAAAATAATAAAATAGGCTCTATGCAGCTTCCATTAGGTGGCAGGGGTACACAGGCAGCATTGGTGTGGTCAGTGGAGGACAATTGGAAGGAGGGACCGCAGACAGACTTCCTAGGCCTAAAATAATAAAATAGGCTCTATGCAGCTTCCATTAGGTGGCAGGGGTACACAGGCTGCATTGTTGTGGTCAGTGGAGGACAAATGGAAGGAGGGACCGTAGACAGACTTCCTAGGCCTAAAATAATAAAATAGGCTCTATGCAGCTTCCATTAGGTGGCAGGGGTACACAGGCAGCATTGGTGTGGTCAGTGGAGGACAATTTGAATGAGGGACCGCAGACAGACTTCCTAGGCCTAAAATAATAAAATAGGCTCTATGCAGCTTCCATTAGGTGGCAGGGTTACACAGGCAGCATTGGTGTGGTCAGTGGAGGACAACTGGAAGGAGGGACCGCAGACAGACTTCCTAGGCCTAAAATAATAAAATAGGCTCTATGCAGCTTCCATTAGGTGGCAGGGGTACACAAGCAGCATTGGTGTGGTCAGCGGAGGACATTTTGAAGGAGGGACCGCAGACAGACTTCCTAGGCCTAAAATAGAGCACAATTACAAAGCACTATCTGTAGTCTTATTATTATTGCCCCGCTCACCAAATCGGACCCAGCCCACCAAATCGGACCAGAGTGCCCCCGCTTGCCAAATCGGACCCAGAGTGCCCCCGCCCGCCAAATCGGACCCAGAGTGGCGCCGCCCATCAAGTCGGACCCAGAGTGGCGCCGCCCGCCAAATCAGACCCAGAGTGGCGCCGCCCGCCAAATCGGACCCAGAGTGGCGCCGCCCGCCAAATCGGACCCAGAGTGGCGCCGCCAGTCAAATCGGACCCAGAGTGGCGCCGCCCGCCAAATCGGACCCAGAGTGGCACCGACCGCCAAATCGGACCCAGAGTGGCGCCGCCCGCCAAATCGGACCCAGAGTTGCGCCGCCCGCCAAATCGGACCCAGAGAGGCGCCGCCCGCCAAATCGGACCCAGAGTGGCGCCGCCCGCAAAATCGGACCCAGAGTGGCGCCGCCCGCCAAATCAGACCCAGAGTGACCCGGGCCACCAAATCGGACCCAGAGTGACCCGGGCCGCCAAATCGGACCCAGAGTGGCGCCGCCCGCCAAATCGGACCCAGAGTGGCGCCGCCCGCCAAATCGGACCCAGAGTGGCGCCGCCCGCCAAATCGGACCCAGAGTGGCGCCGCCCGCCAAATCGGACCCAGAGTGGCGCCGCCCGCCAAATCGGACCCAGAGTGACGCCGCCCGCCAAATCGGACCCAGAGTGGCGCCGCCCGCCAAATCGGACCCAGAGTGACCCGGGCCGCCAAATCGGACCCAGAGTGGCGCCGCCCGCCAAATCGGACCCAGAGTGGCGCCGCCCGCCAAATCGGACCCAGAGTGGTGCCGCCCGCCAAATCGGACCCAGAGTGGCGCCGCCCGCCAAATCGGACCCAGAGTGACCCGGCCCGCCAAATCGGACCCAGAGTGACCCGGCCCGCCAAATCGGACCCAGAGTGACCCAGCCCGCCAAATCGGACCCAGAGTGACCCGGCCCGCCAAATCGGACCCAGAGTGACCCGGCCCGCCAAATCGGACCCAGAGTGGCGCCGCCCGCCAAATCGGACCCAGAGTTGCGCTGCCCGCCAAATCGGACCCAGAGAGGCGCCGCCCGCCAAATCGGACCCAGAGTGGCGCCGCCCGCAAAATCGGAGCCAGAGTGGCGCCGCCCGCCAAATCGGACGCAGAGTGATCCGGGCCACAAAATCGGACCCAGAGTGACCCGGGCCGCCAAATCGGACCCAGAGTGACCCGGGCCGCCAAATCGGACCCAGAGTGGCGTCGCCCGCCAAATCGGACCCAGAGTGGCGCCGCCCGCCAAATCGGACCCAGAGTGGCGCCGCCCGCCAAATCGGACCCAGAGTGGTGCCGCCCGCCAAATCGGACCCAGAGTGGCGCCGCCCGCCAAATCGGACCCAGAGTGGCGCCGCCCGCCAAATCGGACCCAGAGTGGCGCCGCCCGCCAAATTGGACCCAGAGTGGCGCCGCCCGCCAAATCGGACCCAGAGTGACCCGGGCCGCCAAATCGGACCCAGAGTGGCGCCGCCCGCCAAGTCGGACCCAGAGTGGCGCCGCCCGCCAAGTCGGACCCAGAGTGGCGTCGCCCGCCAAGTCGGACCCAGAGTGGCGCCGCCCGCCAAGTCGGACCCAGAGTGGCGCCGCCCGTCAAATCGGACCCAGAGTGGCGCCGCCCGTCAAATCGGACCCAGAGTGACCCGGGCCACCAAATCGGACCCAGAGTGACCCGGGCCACCAAATCGGACCCAGAGTGACTCGGGCCACCAAATCGGACCCAGAGTGACCCGGCCACCAAATCGGACCCAGAGTCACCCGGGCCACCAAATCGGACCCAGAGTGACCCGGGCCACCAAATCGGACCCAGAGTGACCCGGGCCACCAAATCGGACCCAGAGTGACCCGGGCCACCAAATCGGACCCAGAGTGACCCGGGCCACCAAATCGGACCCAGAGTGACCCGGGCCACCAAATCGGACCCAGAGTGACCCGGGCCACCAAATCGGACCCAGAGTGACCCGGGCCACCAAATCGGACCCAGAGTGACCCGGGCCACCAAATCGGACCCAGAGTGACCCGGGCCACCAAATCGGACCCAGAGTGACCCGGGCCACCAAATCGGGCCCAGAGTGACCCGGGCCACCAAATCGGGCCCAGAGTGACCCGGGTTGACCAAAGCGGGCCCAGAGTGACCCGGGCCACCAAATTGGGCCCAGAGTGACCCGGCCCACCAAATCGGACCCAGAGTGACCCGGCCCACCAAATCGGACCCAGAGTGACCCGGCCCACCAAATCGGACCCAGAGTGACCCGGCCCACCAAGCCTCAACCCTGAGGGGCTACAACTACCAAACCAGCGCCTGAGGGGCACCCAAGTGTGAAAGTCTTGCAGGGGCAGCCCGGGCACCATTCCAAAGCACTATCTGCAGTTCCTTCAGGAAATACCCATCTAGTTCTTCTTATTATTCAGTCCGCACGTAATGCGGCCCGAACCGCTAAACTCACAGACTCCAGTGAGGTGTCATTTCGAAGCCAGCGTTCCTGAGAGGTGTGCTAAGTATTTCTCGTGTCGATCGGATTTGTAGTTTTGGCGCAATTTGCGTTTGAAAAAAGTGTCTCAATGCATTTCAATAGGGAAATTTTCCAATACGTTTATAATGGGCCTGATTGCTGAGGCAATTTCTAAAAATAACTGCCACCTGGCTGATTACCTCATTGATATGTGCAGTGAGACCCAGTTACTATGCCAACGCCTATAAACTCTACCAGCCCACCAGGTCACAAGTTTTGTCAGGTAATATCAGCTTTTAAAGTGACAATACAGCACAATTCCAAAGCACTATCTGTAGTCTTATAATTATTGCCCCGCTCACCAAATCGGACCCAGCCCTCCAAATCGGACCCAGAGTGGCGCCGCCCGCCAAATCGGACCCAGAGTGGCGCCGTCCGCCAAATCGGACCCAGAGTGGCGCCGCCTGCCAAATCGGACCCAGAGTGGCGCCGCCCGCCAAATCGGACCCAGAGTGGCGCCGCCCGCCAAATCGGACCCAGAGTGGCGCCGCCCGCCAAATCGGACCCAGAGTGGCGCCGCCCGCCAAATCGGACCCAGAGTGGCTCCGCCCGCCAAATCGGACCCAGAGTGGGGCCGCCCGCCAAATCGGACCCAGAGTGGCGCCGCCCGCCAAATCGGACCCAGAGTGGCGCCGCCCGCCAAATCGGACCCAGAGTGGCGCCGCCCGCCAAATCGGACCCAGAGTGGCGCCGCCCGCCAAATCGGACCCAGAGTGGCGCCGCCCGCCAAATCGGACCCAGAGTGGCGCCGCCCGCCAAATCGGACCCAGAGTGGCGCCGCCCGCCAAAATCGGACCCAGAGTGGCGCCGCCCGCCAAAATCGGACCCAGAGTGGCCCGGCCCACCAAATTGGACCCAGAGTGACCCGGCCCACCAAATTGGACCCAGAGTGACCCGGCCCACCAAATTGGACCCAGAGTGACCCGGCCCACCAAATTGGACCCAGAGTGACCCGGCCCACCAAATCGGACCCAGAGTGACCCGGCCCGCCAAATCGGACCCAGAGTGGCGCCGCCCGCCAAATCGGACCCAGAGTGGCGCCGCCCGCCAAATCGGACCCAGAGTGGCGCCGCCCGCCAAATCGGACCCAGAGTGGCGCCGCCCGCCAAATCGGACCCAGAGTGGCGCCGCCCGCCAGATCGGACCCAGAGTGGCGCCGCCCGCCAAATCGGACCCAGAGTGGCGCCGCCCGCCAAATCGGACCCAGAGTGGCGCCGCCCGCCAAATCGGACCCAGAGTGGCGCCGCCCGCCAAATCGGACCCAGAGTGGCGCCGCCCGCCAAATCGGACCCAGAGTGGCGCCGCCCGCCAAATCGGACCCAGAGTGGGGCCGCCCGCCAAATCGGACCCAGAGTGGCGCCGCCCGCCAAATCGGACCCAGAGTGGCGCCGCCCGCCAAATCGGACCCAGAGTGGCGCCGCCCGCCAAATCGGGCCCAGAGTGGCGCCGCCCGCCAAATCGGACCCAGAGTGGCGCCGCCCACCAAATCGGACCCAGAGTGGCGCCGCCCACCAAATCGGACCCAGAGTGGCGCCACCCGCCAAATCGGACCCAGAGTGGCGCCGCCCACCAAAATCGGACCCAGAGTGGCGCCGCCCGCCAAAGTCGGACACAGAGTGGCGCCGATCGGACCCAGAGTGACCCGGCCCACCAAATTGGACCCAGAGTGACCCGGCCCACCAAATTGGACCCAGAGTGACCCGGCCCACCAAATTGGACCCAGAGTGACCCGGCCCACCAAATTGGACCCAGAGTGACCCGGCCCACCAAATCGGACCCAGAGTGACCCGGCCCACCAAATCGGACCCAGAGTGGCGCCGCCCGCCATATCGGACCCAGAGTGGCGCCGCCCGCCAAATCGGACCCAGAGTGGCGCCGTCCGCCAAATCGGACCCAGAGTGGCGCCGCCCGCCAAATCGGACTCAGAGTGGCGCCGCCCGCCAAATCGGACCCAGAGTGGCGCCGCCCACCAAATCGGACCCAGAGTGGCGCCGCCCGCCAAATCGGACCCAGAGTGGCGCCGCCCGCCAAATCGGACCCAGAGTGGCGCCGCCCGCCAAATCGGACCCAGAGTGGCGCCGATCGGACCCAGAGTGACCCGGCCCACCAAATTGGACCCAGAGTGACCTGGCCCACCAAATTGGACCCAGAGTGACCCGGCCCACCAAATTGGACCCAGAGTGACCTGGCCCACCAAATTGGACCCAGAGTGACCCGGCCCACCAAATTGGACCCAGAGTGACCCGGCCCACCAAATTGGACCCAGAGTGACCCGGCCCACCAAATTGGACCCAGAGTGACCCGGCCCACCAAATTGGACCCAGAGTGACCCGGCCCACCAAATTGGACCCAGAGTGACCCGGCCCACCAAATTGGACCCAGAGTGACCCGGCCCACCAAATCGGACCCACAGTGGCGCCGCCCGCCAAATCGGACCCAGAGTGGCGCCGCCCGCCAAATCGGACCCAGAGTGGCGCCGCCCGCCAAATCGGACCCAGAGTGGCGCCACCCGCCAAATCGGACCCAGAGTGGCGCCGCCCGCCAAATCGGACCCAGAGTGGCGCCGCCCGCCAAATCGGACCCAGAGTGGCGCCGAACGCCAAATCGGACCCAGAGTGGCGCCGCCCGCCAAAATCGGACCCAGAGTGGCGCCGCCCGCCAAAATCGGACCCAGAGTGGCGCCGCCCGCCAAAATCGGACCCAGAGTGGCGCCGCCCGCCAAATCGGACCCAGAGTGGCGCTGATCGGACCCAGAGTGACCCGGCCCACCAAATTGGACCCAGAGTGACCTGGCCCACCAAATTGGACCCAGAGTGACCCGGCCCACCAAATTGGACCCAGAGTGGCGCCGCCCGCCAAATCGGACCCAGAGTGGCGCCGCCCGCCAAATCGGACCCAGAGTGGCGCCGCCCGCCAAATCGGACCCAGAGTGGCGCCGCCCGCCAGATCGGACCCAGAGTGGCGCCGCCTGCCAAATCGGACTCAGAGTGGCGCCGCCCGCCAAATCGGACCAGAGTGGCGCCGCCCGCCAAATCGGACCCAGAGTGGCGCCGCCCGCCAAATCGGACCCAGAGTGGCGCCGCCCGCCAAATCGGACCCAGAGTGGCGCCGCCCGCCAAAATCGGACCCAGAGTGGCGCCGCCCGCCAAAATCGGACCCAGAGTGGCGCCGATCGGACCCAGAGTGACCCGGCCCACCAAATTGGACCCAGAGTGACCCGGCCCACCAAATTGGACCCAGAGTGACCCGGCCCACCAAATTGGACCCAGAGTGACCCGGCCCACCAAATCGGACCCAGAGTGACCCGGCCCACCAAATCGGACCCAGAGTGACCCGGCCCGCCAAATCGGACCCAGAGTGGCGCCGCCCGCCAAATCGGACCCAGAGTGGCGCCGCCCGCCAAATCGGACCCAGAGTGGCGCCGCCCGCCAAATCGGACCCAGAGTGGCGCCGCCCGCCAGATCGGACCCAGAGTGGCGCCGCCCGCCAAATCGGACCCAGAGTGGCGCCGCCCGCCAAATCGGACCCAGAGTGGCGCCGCCCGCCAAATCGGACCCAGAGTGGCGCCGCCCGCCAAATCAGACCCAGAGTGGCGCCGCCCGCCAAATCGGACCCAGAGTGGGGCCGCCCGCCAAATCGGACCCAGAGTGGCGCCGCCCGCCAAATCGGACCCAGAGTGGCGCCGCCCGCCAAATCGGACCCAGAGTGGCGCCGCCCGCCAAATCGGGCCCAGAGTGGCGCCGCCCGCCAAATCGGACCCAGAGTGGCGCCGCCCACCAAATCGGAACCCAGAGTGGCGCCGCCCACCAAATCGGACCCAGAGTGGCGCCACCCGCCAAATCGGACCCAGAGTGGCGCCGCCCGCCAAATCGGACCCAGAGTGGCGCCGATCGGACCCAGAGTGACCCGGCCCACCAAATTGGACCCAGAGTGACCTGGCCCACCAAATTGGACCCAGAGTGACCCGGCCCACCAAATTGGACCCAGAGTGACCTGGCCCACCAAATTGGACCCAGAGTGACCCGGCCCACCAAATTGGACCCAGAGTGACCCGGCCCACCAAATTGGACCCAGAGTGACCCGGCACACCAAATTGGACCCAGAGTGACCCGGCCCACCAAATTGGACCCAGAGTGACCCGGCCCACCAAATTGGACCCAGAGTGACCCGGCCCACCAAATTGGACCCAGAGTGACCCGGCCCACCAAATCGGACCCACAGTGGCGCCGCCCGCCAAATCGGACCCAGAGTGGCGCCACCCGCCAAATCGGACCCAGAGTGGCGCCGCCCGCCAAATCGGACCCAGAGTGGCGCCACCCGCCAAATCGGACCCAGAGTGGCGCCGCCCGCCAAATCGGACCCAGAGTGGCGCCGCCCGCCAAATCGGACCCAGAGTGGCGCCGCCCGCCAAATCGGACCCAGAGTGGCGCCGCCCGCCAAAATCGGACCCAGAGTGGCGCCGCCCGCCAAAATCGGACCCAGAGTGGCGCCGCCCGCCAAAATCGGACCCAGAGTGGCGCCGCCCGCCAAATCGGACCCAGAGTGGCGCTGATCGGACCCAGAGTGACCCGGCCCACCAAATTGGACCCAGAGTGACCTGGCCCACCAAATTGGACCCAGAGTGACCCGGCCCACCAAATTGGACCCAGAGTGGCGCCGCCCGCCAAATCGGACCCAGAGTGGCGCCGCCCGCCAAATCGGACCCAGAGTGGCGCCGCCCGCCAAATCGGACCCAGAGTGGCGCCGCCCGCCAGATCGGACCCAGAGTGGCGCCGCCCGCCAAATCGGACCCAGAGTGGCGCCGCCCGCCAAATCGGACCAGAGTGGCGCCGCCCGCCAAATCGGACCCAGAGTGGCGCCGCCCGCCAAATCGGACCCAGAGTGGCGCCGCCCGCCAAATCGGACCCAGAGTGGCGCCGCCCGCCAAAATCGGACCCAGAGTGGCGCCGCCCGCCAAAATCGGACCCAGAGTGGCGCCGATCGGACCCAGAGTGACCCGGCCCACCAAATTGGACCCAGAGTGACCCGGCCCACCAAATTGGACCCAGAGTGACCCGGCCCACCAAATTGGACCCAGAGTGACCCGGCCCACCAAATTGGACCCAGAGTGACCCGGCCCACCAAATCGGACCCAGAGTGACCCGGCCCGCCAAATCGGACCCAGAGTGGCGCCGCCCGCCAAATCGGACCCAGAGTGGCGCCGCCCGCCAAATCGGACCCAGAGTGGCGCCGCCCGCCAAATCGGACCCAGAGTGGCGCCGCCCGCCAAATCGGACCCAGAGTGGCGCCGTCCGCCAAATCGGACCCAGAGTGGCGCCGCCCGCCAAATCGGACTCAGAGTGGCGCCGCCCGCCAAATCGGACCCAGAGTGGCGCCGCCCACCAAATCGGACCCAGAGTGGCGCCGCCCGCCAAATCGGACCCAGAGTGGCGCCGCCCGCCAAATCGGACCCAGAGTGGCGCCGCCCGCCAAATCGGACCCAGAGTGGCGCCGATCGGACCCAGAGTGACCCGGCCCACCAAATTGGACCCAGAGTGACCTGGCCCACCAAATTGGACCCAGAGTGACCCGGCCCACCAAATTGGACCCAGAGTGACCTGGCCCACCAAATTGGACCCAGAGTGACCCGGCCCACCAAATTGGACCCAGAGTGACCCGGCCCACCAAATTGGACCCAGAGTGACCCGGCCCACCAAATTGGACCCAGAGTGACCCGGCCCACCAAATTGGACCCAGAGTGACCCGGCCCACCAAATTGGACCCAGAGTGACCCGGCCCGCCAAATTGGACCCAGAGTGACCCGGCCCGCCAAATCGGACCCAGAGTGGCGCCGCCCGCCAAATCGGACCCAGAGTGGCGCCGCCCGCCAAATCGGACCCAGAGTGGCGCCGCCCGCCAAATCGGACCCAGAGTGGCGCCGCCCGCCAAATCGGACCCAGAGTGGGGCCGCCCGCCAAATCGGACCCAGAGTGGCGCCGCCCGCCAAATCGGACCCAGAGTGGCGCCGCCCGCCAAATCGGACCCAGAGTGGCGCCGCCCGCCAAATCGGGCCCAGAGTGGCGCCGCCCGCCAAATCGGACCCAGAGTGGCGCCGCCCGCCAAATCGGACCCAGAGTGGCGCCGCCCACCAAATCGGACCCAGAGTGGCGCCACCCGCCAAATCGGACCCAGAGTGGCGCCGCCCACCAAAATCGGACCCAGAGTGGCGCCGCCCGCCAAAGTCGGACACAGAGTGGCGCCGATCGGACCCAGAGTGACCCGGCCCACCAAATTGGACCCAGAGTGACCCGGCCCACCAAATTGGACCCAGAGTGACCCGGCCCACCAAATTGGACCCAGAGTGACCCGGCCCACCAAATTGGACCCAGAGTGACCCGGCCCACCAAATCGGACCCAGAGTGACCCGGCCCACCAAATCGGACCCAGAGTGGCGCCGCCCGCCATATCGGACCCAGAGTGGCGCCGCCCGCCAAATCGGACCCAGAGTGGCGCCGTCCGCCAAATCGGACCCAGAGTGGCGCCGCCCGCCAAATCGGACTCAGAGTGGCGCCGCCCGCCAAATCGGACCCAGAGTGGCGCCGCCCACCAAATCGGACCCAGAGTGGCGCCGCCCGCCAAATCGGACCCAGAGTGGCGCCGCCCGCCAAATCGGACCCAGAGTGGCGCCGCCCGCCAAATCGGACCCAGAGTGGCGCCGATCGGACCCAGAGTGACCCGGCCCACCAAATTGGACCCAGAGTGACCTGGCCCACCAAATTGGACCCAGAGTGACCCGGCCCACCAAATTGGACCCAGAGTGACCTGGCCCACCAAATTGGACCCAGAGTGACCCGGCCCACCAAATTGGACCCAGAGTGACCCGGCCCACCAAATTGGACCCAGAGTGACCCGGCCCACCAAATTGGACCCAGAGTGACCCGGCCCACCAAATTGGACCCAGAGTGACCCGGCCCACCAAATTGGACCCAGAGTGACCCGGCCCACCAAATTGGACCCAGAGTGACCCGGCCCACCAAATCGGACCCACAGTGGCGCCGCCCGCCAAATCGGACCCAGAGTGGCGCCGCCCGCCAAATCGGACCCAGAGTGGCGCCGCCCGCCAAATCGGACCCAGAGTGGCGCCACCCGCCAAATCGGACCCAGAGTGGCGCCGCCCGCCAAATCGGACCCAGAGTGGCGCCGCCCGCCAAATCGGACCCAGAGTGGCGCCGAACGCCAAATCGGACCCAGAGTGGCGCCGCCCGCCAAAATCGGACCCAGAGTGGCGCCGCCCGCCAAAATCGGACCCAGAGTGGCGCCGCCCGCCAAAATCGGACCCAGAGTGGCGCCGCCCGCCAAATCGGACCCAGAGTGGCGCTGATCGGACCCAGAGTGACCCGGCCCACCAAATTGGACCCAGAGTGACCTGGCCCACCAAATTGGACCCAGAGTGACCCGGCCCACCAAATTGGACCCAGAGTGGCGCCGCCCGCCAAATCGGACCCAGAGTGGCGCCGCCCGCCAAATCGGACCCAGAGTGGCGCCGCCCGCCAAATCGGACCCAGAGTGGCGCCGCCCGCCAGATCGGACCCAGAGTGGCGCCGCCTGCCAAATCGGACTCAGAGTGGGGCCGCCCGCCAAATCGGACCAGAGTGGCGCCGCCCGCCAAATCGGACCCAGAGTGGCGCCGCCCGCCAAATCGGACCCAGAGTGGCGCCGCCCGCCAAATCGGACCCAGAGTGGCGCCGCCCGCCAAAATCGGACCCAGAGTGGCGCCGCCCGCCAAAATCGGACCCAGAGTGGCGCCGATCGGACCCAGAGTGACCCGGCCCACCAAATTGGACCCAGAGTGACCCGGCCCACCAAATTGGACCCAGAGTGACCCGGCCCACCAAATTGGACCCAGAGTGACCCGGCCCACCAAATCGGACCCAGAGTGACCCGGCCCACCAAATCAGACCCAGAGTGACCCGGCCCGCCAAATCGGACCCAGAGTGGCGCCGCCCGCCAAATCGGACCCAGAGTGGCGCCGCCCGCCAAATCGGACCCAGAGTGGCGCCGCCCGCCAAATCGGACCCAGAGTGGCGCCGCCCGCCAGATCGGACCCAGAGTGGCGCCGCCCGCCAAATCGGACCCAGAGTGGCGCCGCCCGCCAAATCGGACCCAGAGTGGCGCCGCCCGCCAAATCGGACCCAGAGTGGCGCCGCCCGCCAAATCAGACCCAGAGTGGCGCCGCCCGCCAAATCGGACCCAGAGTGGGGCCGCCCGCCAAATCGGACCCAGAGTGGCGCCGCCCGCCAAATCGGACCCAGAGTGGCGCCGCCCGCCAAATCGGACCCAGAGTGGCGCCGCCCGCCAAATCGGGCCCAGAGTGGCGCCGCCCGCCAAATCGGACCCAGAGTGGCGCCGATCGGACCCAGAGTGACCCGGCCCACCAAATTGGACCCAGAGTGACCTGGCCCACCAAATTGGACCCAGAGTGACCCGGCCCACCAAATTGGACCCAGAGTGACCTGGCCCGCCAAATCGGACCCAGAGTGGCGCCGCCCGCCAAATCGGACCCAGAGTGGCGCCGCCCGCCAAATCGGGCCCAGAGTGGCGCCGCCTGCCAAATCGGACCCAGAGTGGCGCCGATCGGACCCAGAGTGACCCGGCCCACCAAATTGGACCCAGAGTGACCTGGCCCACCAAATTGGACCCAGAGTGACCCGGCCCACCAAATTGGACCCAGAGTGACCTGGCCCACCAAATTGGACCCAGAGTGACCCGGCCCACCAAATTGGACCCAGAGTGACCCGGCCCACCAAATTGGACCCAGAGTGACCCGGCACACCAAATTGGACCCAGAGTGACCCGGCCCACCAAATTGGACCCAGAGTGACCCGGCCCACCAAATTGGACCCAGAGTGACCCGGCCCACCAAATTGGACCCAGAGTGACCCGGCCCACCAAATCGGACCCACAGTGGCGCCGCCCGCCAAATCGGACCCAGAGTGGCGCCGCCCGCCAAATCGGACCCAGAGTGGCGCCGCCCGCCAAATCGGACCCAGAGTGGCGCCACCCGCCAAATCGGACCCAGAGTGGCGCCGCCCGCCAAATCGGACCCAGAGTGGCGCCGCCCGCCAAATCGGACCCAGAGTGGCGCCGCCCGCCAAATCGGACCCAGAGTGGCGCCGCCCGCCAAAATCGGACCCAGAGTGGCGCCGCCCGCCAAAATCGGACCCAGAGTGGCGCCGCCCGCCAAAATCGGACCCAGAGTGGCGCCGCCCACCAAATCGGACCCAGAGTGGCGCTGATCGGACCCAGAGTGACCCGGCCCACCAAATTGGACCCAGAGTGACCTGGCCCACCAAATTGGACCCAGAGTGACCCGGCCCACCAAATTGGACCCAGAGTGGCGCCGCCCGCCAAATCGGACCCAGAGTGGCGCCGCCCGCCAAATCGGACCCAGAGTGGCGCCGCCCGCCAAATCGGACCCAGAGTGGCGCCGCCCGCCAGATCGGACCCAGAGTGGCGCCGCCCGCCAAATCGGACCCAGAGTGGCGCCGCCCGCCAAATCGGACCAGAGTGGCGCCGCCCGCCAAATCGGACCCAGAGTGGCGCCGCCCGCCAAATCGGACCCAGAGTGGCGCCGCCCGCCAAATCGGACCCAGAGTGGCGCCGCCCGCCAAAATCGGACCCAGAGTGGCGCCGCCCGCCAAAATCGGACCCAGAGTGGCGCCGATCAGACCCAGAGTGACCCGGCCCACCAAATTGGACCCAGAGTGACCCGGCCCACCAAATTGGACCCAGAGTGACCCGGCCCACCAAATTGGACCCAGAGTGACCCGGCCCACCAAATTGGACCCAGAGTGACCCGGCCCACCAAATCGGACCCAGAGTGACCCGGCCCGCCAAATCGGACCCAGAGTGGCGCCGCCCGCCAAATCGGACCCAGAGTGGCGCCGCCCGCCAAATCGGACCCAGAGTGGCGCCGCCCGCCAAATCGGACCCAGAGTGGCGCCGCCCGCCAGATCGGACCCAGAGTGGCGCCGCCCGCCAAATCGGACCCAGAGTGGCGCCGCCCGCCAAATCGGACCCAGAGTGGCGCCGCCCGCCAAATCGGACCCAGAGTGGCGCCGCCCGCCAAATCGGACCCAGAGTGGCGCCGCCCGCCAAATCAGACCCAGAGTGGCGCCGCCCGCCAAATCGGACCCAGAGTGGGGCCGCCCGCCAAATCGGACCCAGAGTGGCGCCGCCCGCCAAATCGGACCCAGAGTGGCGCCGCCCGCCAAATCGGACCCAGAGTGGCGCCGCCCGCCAAATCGGGCCCAGAGTGGCGCCGCCCGCCAAATCGGACCCAGAGTGGCGCCGCCCACCAAATCGGACCCAGAGTGGCGCCGCCCACCAAATCGGACCCAGAGTGGCGCCACCCGCCAAATCGGACCCAGAGTGGCGCCGCCCCCCAAAATCGGACCCAGAGTGGCGCCGCCCGCCAAAATCGGACACAGAGTGGCGCCGATCGGACCCAGAGTGACCCGGCCCACCAAATTGGACCCAGAGTGACCCGGCCCACCAAATTGGACCCAGAGTGACCCGGCCCACCAAATTGGACCCAGAGTGACCCGGCCCACCAAATTGGACCCAGAGTGACCCGGCCCACCAAATCGGACCCACAGTGACCCGGCCCACCAAAGCGGACCCAGAGTGGCGCCGCCCGCCAAATCGGACCCAGAGTGGCGCCGCCCGCCAAATCGGACCCAGAGTGGCGCCGTCCGCCAAATCGGACCCAGAGTGGCGCCGCCCGCCAAATCGGACTCAGAGTGGCGCCGCCCGCCAAATCGGACCCAGAGTGGCGCCGCCCGCCAAATCGGACCCAGAGTGGCGCCGCCCGCCAAATCGGACCCAGAGTGGCGCCGCCCGCCAAAATCGGACCCAGAGTGGCGCCGCCCGCCAAAATCGGACCGAGTGGCGCCGCCCGCCAAAATCGGACCCAGAGTGGCGCCGCCCGCCAAATCGGACCCAGAGTGGCGCCGATCGGACCCAGAGTGACCCGGCCCACCAAATTGGACCCAGAGTGACCTGGCCCACCAAATTGGACCCAGAGTGACCCGGCCCACCAAATTGGACCCAGAGTGACCAGGCCCACCAAATTGGACCCAGAGTGACCCGGCCCACCAAATTGGACCCAGAGTTACCCGGCCCACCAAATTGGACCCAGAGTGACCCGGCCCACCAAATTGGACCCAGAGTGACCCGGCCCACCAAATTGGACCCAGAGTGACCCGGCCCACCAAATTGGACCCAGAGTGACCCGGCCCACCAAATTGGACCCAGAGTGACCCGGCCCACCAAATCGGACCCAGAGTGGCGCCGCCCGCCAAATCGGACCCAGAGTGGCGCCGCCCGCCAAATCGGACCCAGAGTGGCGCCACCCGCCAAATCGGACCCAGAGTGGCGCCGCCCGCCAAATCGGACCCAGAGTGGCGCCGCCCTCCAAAATCGGACCCAGAGTGGCGCCGCCCGCCAAAATCGGACCCAGAGTGGCGCCGCCCGCCATATCGGACTCAGAGTGGCGCCGCCCGCCAAATCGGACCCAGAGTGGCGCCGCCCGCCAAATCGGACCCAGAGTGGCGCCGCCCGCCAAATCGGACCCAGAGTGGCGCCGCCCGCCAAAATCGGACCCAGAGTGGCGCCGCCCGCCAAAATCGCACCGAGTGGCGCCGCCCGCCAAAATCGGACCCAGAGTGGCGCCGCCCGCCAAATCGGACCCAGAGTGGCGCCGATCGGACCCAGAGTGACCCGGCCCACCAAATTGGACCCAGAGTGACCTGGCCCACCAAATTGGACCCAGAGTGACCCGGCCCACCAAATTGGACCCAGAGTGACCTGGCCCACCAAATTGGACCCAGAGTGACCCGGCCCACCAAATTGGACCCAGAGTGACCCGGCCCACCAAATTGGACCCAGAGTGACCCGGCCCACCAAATTGGACCCAGAGTGACCCGGCCCACCAAATTGGACCCAGAGTGACCCGGCCCACCAAATTGGACCCAGAGTGACCCGGCCCACCAAATTGGACCCAGAGTGACCCGGCCCACCAAATCGGACCCACAGTGGCGCCGCCCGCCAAATCGGACCCAGAGTGGCGCCGCCCGCCAAATCGGACCCAGAGTGGCGCCGCCCGCCAAATCGGACCCAGAGTGGCGCCACCCGCCAAATCGGACCCAGAGTGGCGCCGCCCGCCAAATCGGACCCAGAGTGGCGCCGCCCGCCAAATCGGACCCAGAGTGGCGCCGCTCGCCAAATCGGACCCAGAGTGGCGCCGCCCGCCAAAATCGGACCCAGAGTGGCGCCGCCCGCCAAAATCAGACCCAGAGTGGCGCCGCCCGCCAAAATCGGACCCAGAGTGGCGCCGCCCGCCAAATCGGACCCAGAGTGGCGCTGATCGGACCCAGAGTGACCCGGCCCACCAAATTGGACCCAGAGTGACCCGGCCCACCAAATTGGACCCAGAGTGACCCGGCCCACCAAATTGGACCCAGAGTGGCGCCGCCCGCCAAATCGGACCCAGAGTGGCGCCGCCCGCCAAATCGGACCCAGAGTGGCGCCGCCCGCCAGATCGGACCCAGAGTGGCGCCGCCCGCCAGATCGGACCCAGAGTGGCGCCGCCCGCCAAATCGGACCCAGAGTGGCGCCGCCCGCCAAATCGGACCCAGAGTGGCGCCGCCCGCCAAATCGGACCCAGAGTGGCGCCGCCCGCCAAATCGGACCCAGAGTGGGGCCGCCCGCCAAATCGGACCGAGTGGCGCCGCCCGCCAAATCGGACCCAGAGTGGCGCCGCCCGCCAAATCGGACCCAGAGTGGCGCCGCCCGCCAAATCGGGCCCAGAGTGGCGCCGCCCGCCAAATCGGACCCAGAGTGGCGCCGCCCGCCAAATCGGACCCAGAGTGGCGCCGCCCACCAAATCGGACCCAGAGTGGCGCCGCCCACCAAAATCGGACCCAGAGTGGCGCCGCCCGCCAAAATCGGACACAGAGTGGCGCCGATCGGACCCAGAGTGACCCGGCCCACCAAATTGGACCCAGAGTGACCCGGCCCACCAAATTGGACCCAGAGTGACCCGGCCCACCAAATTGGACCCAGAGTGACCCGGCCCACCAAATTGGACCCAGAGTGACCCGGCCCACCAAATCGGACCCAGAGTGACCCGGCCCACCAAATCGGTCCCAGAGTGGCGCCGCCCGCCAAATCGGACCCAGAGTGGCGCCGCCCGCCAAATCGGACCCAGAGTGGCGCCGTCCGCCAAATCGGACCCAGAGTGGCGCCGCCCGCCAAATCGGACTCAGAGTGGCGCCGCCCGCCAAATCGGACCCAGAGTGGCGCCGCCCACCAAATCGGACCCAGAGTGGCGCCGCCCGCCAAATCGGACCCAGAGTGGCGCCGCCCGCCAAATCGGACCCAGAGTGGCGCCGCCCGCCAAAATCGGACCCAGAGTGGCGCCGCCCGCCAAAATCGGACCGAGTGGCGCCGCCCGCCAAAATCGGACCCAGAGTGGCGCCGCCCGCCAAATCGGACCCAGAGTGGCGCCGATCGGACCCAGAGTGACCCGGCCCACCAAATTGGACCCAGAGTGACCTGGCCCACCAAATTGGACCCAGAGTGACCCGGCCCACCAAATTGGACCCAGAGTGACCTGGCCCACCAAATTGGACCCAGAGTGACCCGGCCCACCAAATTGGACCCAGAATGACCCGGCCCACCAAATTGGACCCAGAGTGACCCGGCCCACCAAATTGGACCCAGAGTGACCCGGCCCACCAAATTGGACCCAGAGTGACCCGGCCCACCAAATTGGACCCAGAGTGACCCGGCCCACCAAATTGGACCAAGAGTGACCCGGCCCACCAAATCGGACCCACAGTGGCGCCGCCCGCCAAATCGGACCCAGAGTGGCGCCGCCCGCCAAATCGGACCCAGAGTGGCGCCGCCCGCCAAATCGGACCCAGAGTGGCGCCACCCGCCAAATCGGACCCAGAGTGGCGCCGCCCGCCAAATCGGACCCAGAGTGGCGCCGCCCGCCAAATCGGACCCAGAGTGGCGCCGCCCGCCAAATCGGACCCAGAGTGGCGCCGCCCGCCAAAATCGGACCCAGAGTGGCGCCGCCCGCCAAAATCGGACCCAGAGTGGCGCCGCCCGCCAAAATCGTACCCAGAGTGGCGCCGCCCGCCAAATCGGACCCAGAGTGGCGCTGATCGGACCCAGAGTGACCCGGCCCACCAAATTGGACCCAGAGTGACCTGGCCCACCAAATTGGACCCAGAGTGACCCGGCCCACCAAATTGGACCCAGAGTGGCGCCGCCCGCCAAAATCGGACCGAGTGGCGCCGCCCGCCAAAATCAGACCCAGAGTGGCGCCGCCCGCCAAATCGGACCCAGAGTGGCGCCGATCGGACCCAGAGTGACCTGGCCCACCAAATTGGACCCAGAGTGACCTGGCCCACCAAATTGGACCCAGAGTGACCCGGCCCACCAAATTGGACCCAGAGTGACCTGGCCCACCAAATTGGACCCAGAGTGACCCGGCCCACCAAATTGGACCCAGAGTGACCCGGCCCACCAAATTGGACCCAGAGTGACCCGGCCCACCAAATTGGACCCAGAGTGACCCGGCCCACCAAATTGGACCCAGAGTGACCAGGCCCACCAAATTGGACCCAGAGTGACCCGGCCCACCAAATTGGACCCAGAGTGACCCGGCCCACCAAATCGGACCCACAGTGGCGCCGCCCGCCAAATCGGACCCAGAGTGGCGCCGCCCGCCAAATCGGACCCAGAGTGGCGCCGCCCGCCAAATCGGACCCAGAGTGGCGCCGCCCGCCAAATCGGACCCAGAGTGGCGCCGCCCGCCAAATCGGACCCAGAGTGGCGCCGCCCGCCAAATCGGACCTAGAGTGGCGCCGCCCGCCAAAATCGGACCCAGAGTGGCGCCGCCCGCCAAAATCGGACCCAGAGTGGCGCCGCCCACCAAATCGGACCCAGAGTGGTGCCGATCGGACCCAGAGTGACCCGGCCCACCAAATTGGACCCAGAGTGACCTGGCCCACCAAATTGGACCCAGAGTGACCTGGCCCGCCAAATCGGACCCAGAGTGGTGCCGATCGGACCCAGAGTGACCCGGCCCACCAAATTGGACCCAGAGTGACCTGGCCCACCAAATTGGACCCAGAGTGACCCGGCCCACCAAATTGGACCCAGAGTGACCCGGCCCACCAAATTGGACCCAGAGTGACCCGGCCCACCAAATTGGACCCAGAGTGACCCGGCCCACCAAATTGGACCCAGAGTGAGCCGGCCCACCAAATTGGACCCAGACTGACCCGGCCCACCAAATTGGACCCAGACTGACCCGGCCCACCAAATCGGACCCAGACTGACCCGGGCCACCAAATCGGACCCAGAGTGACCCGGGCCACCAAATCGGACCCAGAGTGACCCGGGCCACCAAATCGGACCCAGAGTGACCCGGGCCACCAAATCGGACCCAGAGTGACCCGGGCCACCAAATCGGACCCAGAGTGACCCGGGCCACCAAATCGGAACCAGAGTGACCCGGGCCACCAAATCGGACCCAGAGTGATCCGGGCCACCGAATCGGACCCAGAGTGACCCGGGCCACCGAATCGGACCCAGAGTGACCCGGGCCACCGAATCGGACCCAGAGTGACCCGGGCCACCGAATCGGACCCAGAGTGACCCGGGCCACCGAATCGGACCCAGGGTGACCCGGGCCACCAAATCGGACCCAGAGTGACCCGGGCCACCAAATCGGACCCAGAGTGACCCGGGCCACCAAATCGGACCCACAGTGACCCGGGCCACCAAATCGGACCCAGAGTGACCCGGGCCACCAAATCGGACCCAGAGTGGCCCCGCCCACCAAATCCTCAACTACCAAACCAGCGTCTGAGGGGCACCCAAGTGTGAAAGTCTTGCAGGGGCAGCCCGGGCACCATTCCAAAGCACTATCTGTAGTTCCTTCAGGAACTCTTTTTTTATTATAAAAATACAAAACACATACATTACAAAAGAAGCCGAGAAATACAATACATACTGTACAACAAAAATAAACCAGCATTTCATTTTTTTAAAAAAACAACCAACCAGAAGGAAATCCTTCATCAAACCAGCAGAGTCTCTTATTTAAAACTTTACAGTTTTAAAGAACCCCCAGCAGGAAAAGTACCACACCTCACTATATGTTAAACAAAATAAAGAAAAAATAAAGCACACTCACACATATTCACTCATACCCCCACTCATATCATGTTATATAAAAAAAACTATAAAAGAAAAAACTGGCCCATACTGCCCCAAAAAGAAAAGTAAAGACCCACCTGGCCATATAAAGCTTAACGCATTATTACACAGCAAAACACACTTTTTTTTTTTTTTTTAAGGGTTTTTTTTTTTTTTTTTTTTTTTAAGTTTTTTCCCTCCACCATTTTTTAGGTCCATGTCAGTTCATGCCTTTATTAATCTATGCACCACGGGTCCATGTAAGTTCATGCCCAATATATTTTTATCACACCTACCCCTGGGTCCATGCTTTTTGGAAAGTTTCATGCCCACAGTTCTTGGGTCCATGTGCCCATATAAAGAAAAACCCCTCCCAGCACACCACACCCCCCTCCCAACCTAAACTGTACCCCCCATCATACTAACTATATACATTATTACAGAAAACAAAATACACACATATACATACAGTAATTGAACAATACTATACACTTTTTAACAACCTACCTTTACAAGACAAAACACACTACAATATCATAACTACATAACACAGCATGAACAAAAATACAAGGCCCAAGTTCAGCACCTGCAAGCCCAATATCCATTAACTTTTTTTTATACCAAAACAAAAAGCTAGTCGTGCCACACACCAGCCCGCCACCAGGAAAAAGGAGTCTGAAGAGGCCCTGACCCTAACACCAACACAAAACACCCTGTCCCTACTTAACTAAGACTGTCCCTCAAAAGCTGACCCTAACTATCCTTACCTGCCCCTATCTATCCCTACTCTACCTAACTTAACAATACTAACTATCTACCTATCCCTAGACTGTCCCTCCCTGTCCCTATCTATCCCTATATAACTGTCCCTCAACACCCCACACCACCTTATCTTTCCCTATCCCAATCACACAACCAGTCTATCCCTAGAGTAAGAAGAGAAACCCCTCCAAAGTGAAGAGGCCCCCTTCCCACCCAGTCTCCCACACTCCTTGGAAGCCCCTAATCACTCAAGCCAAGCTTTCCCTCGGGTACGTATTAAAAGGAGAGACCCCTCCAAAGCCAAGAGGCCCTCCTCGCACCCAGCCTCCCAAACTCCAAAGAACGCACCTTACCCAGGTCACCCAAGATGTTACTAACCACCTCATCCCGGGGGAGGGTTTTATGCTGAATGGAAACTAGACACCGTGCATTCCAAGTGTAGAACCTAACAACTGCACTAACTAGGAATAAAGTGCCCCGATCTCGGCCCCCAAGGGATCTGAATGCCCCATAAGCCCACTCCGGATAAGAGAGGGAAGCCAGCCGAGGCCAGCCTATGGAAGCACCCACCCGGTTATAGACCCCTGCATTAAAGGGACACTGAAGGAGGAAGTGCTCCATGCTTTCCAGCATGTCGCCACACTCTTCACGGGGACAACCCCGATCATCAGAGTTCCTGTACTTCAGATTGTCCCTCACATACAGCCTCCCGTGGAAGCAGCGCCAGGTCAAGTCCCAAAACTTCGAGGGGATCCGTGAAGAATTTAACAACCCGAGCCCCCCCTCCAGATCCCGGCCTGGGCAATCTCTGAGCACCAGGGGCTTCTGGAAATGGGTGAACAGGACCCTACTGTCAAGGGATTTCCTCGACATGGTCCTGATTTCCCACATTCCCAGACCCCACCGGCGGATCACCTTCAGAGCCGGGGTAGCATAAGCCGGGAGATGTCCATGTGGTGTTCGTAGGTCCTTCACCTGCCCTCTTGTCTCCCATTCCTGGAAGAAAGGCCGAAACCATCCCCTGCAGGAGAATACCCACGGAGGAGCCCTCTCTGTCCAGAGGTTGGCAATGTTGGTCTTAAGAAAGGTGTTCACTAAGAACACCACTGGGTTGACCATACCCAACCCACCTAGTCTCCTCGTGCGGTACGTGACCTCCCTCTTGATTAGGTTAAGCCTGTTCCCCCATAACAGTTGGAAGAACAGGCTATAGACCCGCGTCCAGAGAGATTCTGGCAAGATGCAGACGCTGCCCAAGTAAATTAACAAAGGAAGCAAATAACCCTTGGCCAGGCTGACCCTTTCCCTCAGGGTTAAAGACCAACCCTTCCACTGGTCCACCTTCTGGGCGGCAATCTTGAGCCTGCCTTCCCAATTTTGTTGGGGATAGTCCCCTGGGCCAAAATTGATGCCTAAGATCTTAGCGGAGGACTGGGGCCCTGGAAGGGTGTCCGGGAGATCAAAACTTGGATCTCCCCCTCCCAGCCAGAGACTCTCGCACTTTTCCCGGTTGATCATGGACCCGGATGCCTCCGAGTAGCGCACGACCTCAGACATGACCCAATCCGCCTCCTCTCTCGAGGATACAAAAAGGGAGACGTCGTCGGCGTACGCCACCACCCTCAGAGTGGCCCCCGGCTCCGCCCGGTCCATCCCGACTCCCACCAACGGTCCACGATCTACCCTCCTTAAGAAGGGATCGATCGTGAACACGTATAAGAGTGGGCTCAGAGGACAGCCCTGACGGACCCCGGAGCTCACCTCAAAAGAGTGACCAACCCAACCTTTCACGAGCGGGAAAGTCTCAGCCCCTTCATACAAGGTCTTTAACCAATTTACAAACCTCCCCGGCAGACCATACCTCAGAAGGACAGACCAGAGGTACTCATGATCCACCCGGTCAAAAGCCTTTGCCTGGTCTAAGGACAGCAAGTACCCCTTCCAGTGACCTGCAATGCCCTGCTCCACTGCCTCTCGGACACCGAGCACAGCACTAAAAGTACTGCGGCCTGGAACAGAACAGTGCTGAGCCCCCGAAAGGAGCCGGGGTGCAAACTTCACCAGCCGATTAAACAACACCTTTGCCAGAATCTTTCGGTCCGTATCGAGGAGCGCTATGGGACGCCAATTCTCGATACGGGACGGGTCCTTACCTTTTGACAAGATAATCAGGGCTGACTTTCTCATTGAACTGGGAAGAGCACCCGAGGAGAGGCACTCATTAAACACCTCAGTCAAGAGGGGGACCAAGGAGTCCCTAAAAGTCTTGTAAAACTCGGATGTTAAGCCATCCGGACCTGGCGATTTCTTGGGCCGGAGCCCATCAATGGCCAGTCTCACTTCCTCTTCCCTGATTACCTCGGCCAAAACATGAAGAGAGGGGTCATCTCCTGGCTCAGGAACAGTTTCAGCCAGGAAAGCCGACATCCCATCTCGATCCAGATCCCTCTTCCTCAAGAGGCGTGAGTAAAAGGACCTGACCACCTCCAGGATCCCTGATTTGGATCTGTTCAGGGAACCCGTACTGTCGATCAGTCCTGTCACCACCTTACAATTCACTGACATCTTACAGTTTCTGTAAGGGTCGGGCGAGCGGTACTTCCCGAAATCCCTCTCAAAAACTAAAGATGCGTGCCTATCATACTGACACCCCTTGAGCAAAGATTTCACTCTGGAGATTTCCTCTCGGTCACCTCCAGTTGAGACGAGCTGCTCGAGTTTCCTCCTCAGGTCTTGATACAAGCGATGCCTGTTCAGACTTCTGAGGCTCGAGAGCTGACGGAAGAACCCCGCCACCCTTTTCTTGAAGATCTCCCACCACTCAGACTTAGTACTACAGAGATCCAAAAGCGGTACCTGGCTCTGAAGAAAAGCCTCAAAGGATTGTCTCACCTCCGCCTCTTCCAGAAGGGATGAATTCAGCTTCCACAGCCCTCTTCCCATCCGGGGGGTCTCTGTAACATTCAGAGAAAAGAAAATTAAACAGTGATCGGAGAACTCCACCTCAACACTGCAGAAAAGATGGCGTCCTCCTTCAAAAAAAACCTGTCTATTCTAGACCTACTGCTACCTCTATGAAAGGTGAAACCCTCGTGACCTGGGGTGTGCCGTATGTGGACGTCCACCAGGCGAGCTTCACTAGCTAGACTATTTAGGGCTATGCTATCATAAGCCAGGCGGCCTCCGGGACCTCCCCTATCACGGGATCTCGTAATGGTGTTGAAATCCCCACCGAAGACCACCTGCCGGCTCGTAAAAAGAAAGGGCTTGATCTTCATGAAGAGACATTTACGGTCCCACTTAGACTGTGGGCCGTAGATGTTTATGAGCCGAAGCTCCTGTCCCCTCATGAAGACGTCTAAGACCAGGCACCTCCCCATTTCTATCTCAATAACCCGTCGGCATTCCACCTCAGCGGTCTTAAAAAGGACCGCCACCCCGCTATACGGCTCGGCCGCAAGAGACCAGTATGAGGGCCCACACCTCCACTCCTTTTTTGCCTTGTGGATGACCCCCATGTCCGTTAGTCTGGTCTCCTGCAAAAACAAAATTTCAGCCTCAATTCGGGTGAAAAAATCAAAGGCCGCAAATCTAGCCGCATCAGACTTTATGCTGGCGACATTAATCGACGCCAGAGTCAACGGGGTGAGTTCAGCCATCATGGGTGATTAAGTTAGACAGCCTTCTTCTTCCCCACCCCATCCTCTTTACTTTTCCCCCCCGAAGAAGGGACTGGATCAGACATATTCTTCCTCTTTAAAGAGGATGAGGTATCCATTTTATTGGTATCCTCGCCTCTGGGTTCCGGGTCAGTCCCCCCCCCAGAGGAAACAACGTCCTCCGGAGGACAGACTGCGCCGCCCCCCGAAAGCCCCCCAGGTGCCGCCCCCGGCCCCTCACCCTCGACCTCCGACTCAGCAGAGTCCTCAAGGGCTTGGAACCGGTTGGAGAGGGCAACCAGAGGGGAGCCGGTGAGCCCTTCCGTTGGCACACCCACGGTCAGGGGAGGGGGCGAAGGACCAGAAGGCTTAACAACCTTCCTTTTCTTCTTCCCCCTTTTTTTGGTACGGTTTGCGTTACCACCCTGTTTTAATGTCGGCTGATCCGTGACCTCCTCATCCACACTTTCATACTGGGAGGAGTTGTCGGAGTCAGCCCTGTTGTCTTCCCTCTCCATCCTCCTGATCTCCTCGCACAGTTCCGCCTCCCCCGGGACCTCAGCGACAACAGCCGATGCCTCAGAGGGGGGAGCAGACATTACCCCAGTTGCCTGAGGCTCTCCCTGCCCCCCACCCCCGTGGCGCCTTTCCTGCCTCCTTTGGCGGGCAGGACCCCGGGCTCTGTCTCTCCTCACTGGCCCCTCAGCCCCTCCCCCGCCACCACCGCCTACCACGGCAGAGGTTGAACCGCCAGAGGTTTCCCCCTCACGGCTTCCCCCCACCCGGCCAGCAGCAGAATTGGAGAAAGAGCGAGGGCAGCGGCTGTACGGGTGACCAAGATCACCACACAGGTTACACCGAATATCCTTACAGGATGCAGCGAGATGGCCTACCCCGCCACACAAGGCACATTTCTGCACCTTGCAGCTTGCGCTGAAGTGGCGGGGATCACCGCACCTGTGACAGACCTTCGGCTGCCCCTGGTAGAAGATCAGGATCCGGTCCCTTCCAATGAACGCCGAGGAAGGGATGTGGGTGACAGTACCCCCTGAGACCTTCAACTTCATCATGAAGGCCCAGCCCCCTGACCAAATGCCAAATTCGTCCCGATTTTTTTTGGGGACGTCCGTGACTTCCCCATAGCGGGAAAGCCACGTCAGGATGTCCACCCCAGAAAGTGACTCGTTACAGGTCACCACGGTCACTTTCTTCACGCCATTTTGGCGAGACACCGCTTGTACAGCGAAGTCTCGCCAGCCGGGCTCCCCCTTCACCAGCTCGTAATTTGACCAGAAGAGCTCAAGCCCCTCCGGCCGCACGAAACTGATGTCGAAGAAGAGGGTGGCCGCAGGATGAATTAGGGCAAAGATGTCAACCGCCCCAAAGCCCATCTTCATGAGGAGCTCCACCACCCTACTCCTGGGTGGGCAAGCTTCACTGCCCCTCCAGCGAAGACGGACTACATTCCTCCTCGCCACCCCCTGCCCGGCTGTCGGGAGGGACCATACGGTTTCCCCCTCCCTTCTATCTTGGAAGGCGGCCAGGCCATGTCTCTCCAGCCAGAAAGACAGGTCCACCTCTCTTCCCTCTACCAAGATCGACCGCTCTCCATTTTTTAGGGCTTCCAGAAAACGGCGCTGCAAAACGCCGTCCCCGGAACCCAGAGGCGAGGAGACCCCCCGAGCCCCCCGTGAACCCCCTGGAGCCCCAGCCACCACCCTCGCAAAAGAAAGGGGGAGGGGAGCGACTGGGGGGGCAGATGGGCCAGCCTTCCCCCCACCGCCTATATCCATACCACCATCCGCACCACCATCCGTACCACTATCCACACCATTCATACCCGCAACATTTGTGACACCACTCGTACCCACCCCCACTTCCTCAACACACAGCACACCATCCATACCGTCATTTATATCCCCAGTTGCCGCGGCCACATTCACCTCAGTATTATTTTTATTATTTTTATTATTATTATTAACAGTATGTTTTTTTTTTCTCTTTAACTTTCCCTCCTGCTGGGGGCCCCTGCTGCACGCTTCCTTGTGCAGCTTTACTGTTTACTTTTTCCAGGGGTGCCGCTGCCCCTTTAAGGCCCGCAGAGCAGAGCTGAACAGTCATTCCGCTCTGCCCGGGCTCAGGAGCAGCAGCACCTCCCGAGCTCTCTGCAGTGACCATTTTTTTTTCTTTGTTACCTGGAGCAGGGCCGGACTCTGCCTCCGGACCCTGCTCCACACCGGGACCACGGGCAGCCATAACTTCAGGCACCGGAGCCCCCGCACCACCAGATGACGGTAAGTGGGCAGGGGACCCCGGCACCCCCTTGCCGGCTTTAACTGCCGCAGCACTGTTATTTTTTTGAGTGGGCGGAGCCACTCGCGGCCGACCCGCCGAGGCCACGCCCCCTCCGCTGGACACAGCGCCAGTGGGCGGGGCCACAGCCGCACAGGCCACGCCCCCCTCCACCGGCCGCGATCACAGCGGGGGGTCCCGCGATCACAGCGGGGGGTCCCGCGACCACCAAGGCTGCGCCCCCCCCGCCGGCCGCAACCACAGAGGCGGGTGGGACAGCAGCCAAGGAGGGCACACCCCCCCCCGCATGCCACAACCACAGCGGGCCGGGCAACACTCGGGGAGGCCACGCCCCCCTCACGGGCCCCAGGCACAGGCATGGAGGGGACAACTGGGGCCGCAGCTGGGGAAGCCACGCCCCCCGACGCCACCCGCACTGGAGACCCCGGGGTACGCCCAGGGCCCCCCACGGTACTGACACCAAGGGGCATAGCTCCCGCACCAGCCGCCACCACCGCTGAACCCCTCAGCACAGGCCACTCCCCCTCGGCGTCCAGTGGCGGCGGGGACCCCGGCACGGACCCATCACTGGCTCCGCGCACGGGGGTCCCCGACCTGGCCACGGACACCGACAGGGGAGCGACCAGCACCCTGCACTGTGTCTTAGACTTAGTCGCGCCCTTTCCTGGTCCCCGGGTCCCCGAAAAAGATCCAGCCTTATGAGCGGATCCGCATGTGGGGGACCCGGACACCCCAGCTCTCGCCGCCGGAGATGCGGCCCCGGCTGACTGCACACCAGGTGCCAGGCCAGCCCCCCCTGCCACAGGGGACTTGGCCCGAGCACCTCCACCACAAACATTACCACCGGCTCCGCCGGCACCGCACTCCATATCACTGCCCGAATCAGAACTACCACCACCAGGCATGGTATTCCGATCCGGGCAGACTTTCCTCTCCCCGCTCCCTCGCTGCGGACCCACAACAGGGCCCGAGCCGGGGTGGGTAGCGGGTTCCGCACAACGGGACAGGGGAGCCCCGGGAAGGGGGACATAGACGTATTTGTCTACCACTGACTCCTTCGCCTTCTTACGTTTTTTCCCCCTCCCGGTTGCCTCATCCTCGCAGACCTCATCCCCAAACAACAGCTCGCCAAACCGTGCTGAGGACTCGATCTGCCGCACTTGCTGCAGGATGAGGCAGCCCCCCTGACTGCTGGTACCACCACCATCCTCCCCCTCGCTCCCGCTTTCCTCCGAGTTACTGGAGTCCGACGGGAGGGCCACTTGCTCAGGGGCTATCCCGCTATACGATACCTGGGTGCTGTTACTCCCCAGGCCTTCAGGTGGATATGGCGCAGATGGACCGCCATCTTCCTCCTCCTCCTCTTTCTCCACCTGGTAGGGGTCTCCTGACCCCTCAGGAGACCCACCGGTCATGGCCCTAAACCGGTCTTCGTTGCGCAATTTCTCCTCGAAGGGGCCGCTTCCCGCCAGGATCTCCGCTCTACGCTGTTCCAGGGAGTTTATCGACCCCTTCAGCCTCTCCACCGTGGCGGAGACCTCAGCTCTTCTTGAGGCAGGGAGCCGGCACTTTGCAGTTGCCCTGGCTCCCTTCAACTCCTCCCGGAGTAGCCTCAGCTTCTTGGCGGCCTCCCCGTATTCGTAGAGGTGTGCGTGTATCCGGGAGCCGTAGTTGGTGATCGGCTCTCCCGCCACCTTAGAGCCCCATATCAGGGGGCCCACCGCCACACCTCTACTGGCCGCCTCTCCTCCTCCAGGAGGAGGAACCGCCACGGCCTCGGCCTTAGGGGTCCCTGTCTTCTGGGGCCTGCGGCCCCCCGAACTCTTGCCATTTTTTCCCATGGCTTTCTGCTCCTGGGACTGGCTGGATAACACACGGGGCCTCCCGATGATTTGCAAGGCCTCCCACCCCCAGCCGGCTTGCACCGGGGGGTGGGAGCCAGGGGCTCAGCCCCGAAGCTCAGTCCCAGGAACAGTCCTTGCTTCCTGGGAAGGGGCAGGCAAAGAGTCCCAGATGAAAAAATCTCCCTTCCCAGGAGCTCCTTCCTCACAGCAGCCAACACCCAGACCCAGAGTGACCCGGCCCACCAAATCGGACCCAGAGTGACCCGGGCCACCAAATCGGACCCAGAGTGACCCGGGCCACCAAATCGGACCCAGAGTGACCCGGGCCACCAAATCGGACCCAGAGTGACCCGGGCCACCAAATCGGACCCAGAGTGACCCGGGCCACCAAATCGGACCCAGAGTGACCCGGGCCACCAAATCGGACCCACAGTGACCCGGGCCACCAAATCGGACCCAGAGTGACCCGGGCCACCAAATCGGACCCAGAGTGGCCCCGCCCACCAAATCCTCAACTACCAAACCAGCGTCTGAGGGGCACCCAAGTGTGAAAGTCTTGCAGGGGCAGCCCGGGCACCATTCCAAAGCACTATCTGTAGTTCCTTCAGGAAATACCCATCTAGTTATTATTATAGTGCTTTGGAACAAAGCACTATACTGTTATTCCACCGTGGTAAACTTCTTATTCTTATTATTATTATTCAGTCCGCACGTAATGCGGCCCGAACCGCTAAACTCACAGACTCCATTGAGGTGTCATTTCGAAGCCAGCGTTCCTGAGAGGTGTGCTAAGTATTTTTCGTGTCGATCGGATTTGTAGTTTTGGCGCAATTTGCGTTTGAAAAAAGTGTCTCAATGCATTTCAATAGGGAAATTTTCCAATACGTTTATAATGGGCCTGATTTCTGAGGCAATTTCTAAAAATAACTGCCACCTGGCTGATTACCTCATTGATATGCGCAGTGAGACCCAGTTACTATGCCAACGCCTATAAACTCTACCAGCCCACCAGGTCACAAGTTTTGTCAGATAATATCAGCTCTTAAAGTGACAGTACAGCACAATTACAAAGCACTATCTGTAGTCTTATCATTATTGCCCCGCTCACCAAATCGGACCCAGCCCACCAAATCGGACCAGAGTGCCCCCGCTTGCCAAATCGGACCCAGAGTGCCCCCACCCGCCAAATCGGACCCAGAGTGGCGCCGCCCGTCAAGTTGGACCCAGAGTGGCGCCGCCCGCCAAATCGGACCCAGAGTGGCGCCGCCCGCCAAATCGGACCCAGAGTGGCGCCGCCCGCCAAATCGGACCCAGAGTGGCGCCGCCCGCCAAATCGGACCCAGAGTGGCGCCGCCCGCCAAATCGGACCCAGAGTGGCGCCGCCCGCCAAATCGGACCCAGAGTGGCGCCGCCCGCCAAATCGGACCCAGAGTGGCGCCGCCCGCCAAATCGGACCCAGAGTGGCGCCGCCCGCCAAATCGGACCCAGAGTTGCGCCGCCCGCCAAATCGGACCCAGAGAGGCGCCGCCCACCAAATCGGACCCAGAGTGGCGCCGCCCGCCAAATCGGACCCAGAGTGGCGCCGCCCGCCAAATCGGACCCAGAGTGACCCGGGCCACCAAATCGGACCCAGAGTGACCCGGGCCGCCAAATCGGACCCAGAGTGACCCGGGCCGCCAAATCGGACCCAGAGTGGCGCCGCCCGCCAAATCGGACCCAGAGTGGCGCCGCCCGCCAAATCGGACCCAGAGTGGCGCCGCCCGCCAAATCGGACCCAGAGTGACCCGGCCCGCCAAATCGGACCCAGAGTGGCGCCGCCCGCCAAATCGGACCCAGAGTGGCGCCGCCTGCCAAATCGGACTCAGAGTGACCCGGCCCGCCAAATCGGACCCAGAGTGACCCGGCCCGCCAAATCGGACCCAGAGTGACCCGGCCCGCCAAATCGGACCCAGAGTGACCCGGCCCGCCAAATCGGACCCAGAGTGACCCGGCCCGCCAAATCGGACCCAGAGTGACCCGGCCCGCCAAATCGGACCCAGAGTGACCCGGCCCGTCAAATCGGACCCAGAGTGGCGCCGCCCGCCAAATCGGACCCAGAGTGGCGCCGCCCGCCAAGTCGGACCCAGAGTGGCGCCGCCCGCCAAGTCGGACCCAGAGTGGCGCCGCCCGCCAAGTCGGACCCAGAGTGGCGCCGCCCGTCAAATCGGACCCAGAGTGGCGCCGCCCGTCAAATCGGACCCAGAGTGACCCGGGCCACCAAATCGGACCCAGAGTGACCCGGGCCACCAAATCGGACCCAGAGTGACCCGGGCCACCAAATCGGACCCAGAGTGACCCGGGCCACCAAATCGGACCCAGAGTGACCCGGGCCACCAAATCGGACCCAGAGTGACCCGGGCCACCAAATCGGACCCAGAGTGACCCGGGCCACCAAATCGGACCCAGAGTGACCCGGGCCACCAAATCGGACCCAGAGTGACCCGGGCCACCAAATCGGGCCCAGAGTGACCCGGGCCACCAAATCGGGCCCAGAGTGACCCAGGCCACCAAATCGGGCCCAGAGTGACCCGGGCCACCAAATCGGGCCCAGAGTGACCCGGGTTGACCAAATCGAGCCCAGAGTGACCCGGGCCACCAAATCGGGCCCAGAGTGACCCGGCCCACCAAATCGGACCCAGAGTGACCCGGCCCACCAAATCGGACCCAGAGTGACCCGGCCCACCAAATCGGACCCAGAGTGACCCGGCCCACCAAATCGGACCCAGAGTGACCCGGCCCACCAAGCCTCAACCCTGAGGGGCTACAACTACCAAACCAGCGCCTGAGGGGCACCCAAGTGTGAAAGTCTTGCAGGGGCAGCCCGGGCACCATTCCAAAGCACTATCTGTAGTTCCTTCAGGAAATACCCATCTAGTTATTCTTCTTATTATTCAGTCCGCACGTAATGCGGCCTGAACCGCTAAACTCACAGACTCCAGTGAGGTGTCATTTCGAAGTCAGCGTCCCTGAGAGGTGTGCTAAGTATTTTTCGTGTCTATCGGATTTGTAGTTTTGGCGCAATTTGCGTTTGAAAAAAGTGTCTTAATGCGTTTCAATAGGGAAATTTTCCAATACTTTTATAATGGGCCTGATCTCTGAGGCAATTTCTAAAAATAACTGCCACCTGGCTGATTAGCTCATTGATATGCGCAGTGAGACCCAGTTACTATGCCAACGCCTATAAACTCTACCAGCCCACCAGGTCACAAGTTTTGTCAGATAATGTCCGCTCTTAAAGTGACAGTAGAGCACAATTCCAAAACACTATCTGTAGTCTTATAATTATTGCCCCGCTCACCAAATCGGACCCAGCCCACCAAATCGGACCAGAGTGCCCCCTCTTGCCAAATCGGACCCAGAGTGGCGCCGCCCGCCAAATCGGACCCAGAGTGGCGCCGCCCGCCAAATCGGACCCAGAGTGGCGCCGCCCGCCAAATCGGACCCAGAGTGGCGCCGCCCGCCAAGTCGGACCCAGAGTGGCGCCGCCCGCCAAGTCGGACCCAGAGTGGCGCCGCCCGCCAAGTCGGACCCAGAGTGGCGCCGCCCGCCTAATCTGACCCAGAGTGGCGCCGCCCGCCAAATCGGACCCAGAGTGGCGCCGCCCGCCAAATCGGACCCAGAGTGGCGCCGCCCGCCAAATCGGACCCAGAGTGGCGCCGCCCGCCAAATCGGACCCAGAGTGACCCGGCCCACCAAATCGGACCCAGAGTGACCCGGCCCACCAAATCGGACCCAGAGTGACCCGGCCCACCAAATCGGACCCAGAGTGACCCGGCCCACCAAATCGGACCCAGAGTGACCCGGGCCACCAAATCGGACCCAGAGTGACCCGGGCCACCAAATCGGACCCAGAGTGACCCGGGCCACCAAATCGGACCCAGAGTGACCCGGCCCACCAAATCGGACCCAGAGTGACCCGGGCCACCAAATTGGACCCAGAGTGACCCGGGCCACCAAATTGGACCCAGAGTGACCCGGGCCACCAAATCGGACCCAGAGTGACCCGGGCCACCAAATCGGACCCAGAGTGACCCGGGCCACCAAATCGGACCCAGAGTGACCCGGGCCACCAAATCGGACCCAGAGTGACCCGGGCCACCAAATCGCACCCAGAGTGACCCGGGCCACCAAATCGGACCCAGAGTGACCCGGGCTACCAAATCGGACCCAGAGTGGCCTCAACCCTGAGGGGCTACAACTACCAAACCAGTGCCTGAGGGGCACCCAAGTGTGAAAGTCTTGCAGGGGCAGCCCGGGCACCATTCCAAAGCACTATCTGTAGTTCCTTCAGGAAATACCCATCTAGTTCTTATTATTATTCAGTCCGCACGTAATGCGGCCCGAACCGCTTCACTCACAGACTCCAGTGAGGTGTCATTTCGAAGCCAGCGTCCCCAAGAGGTGTGCTAAGTATTTTTCGTGTCGATCGGATTTGTAGTTTTGGCGCAATTTGCGTTTGAAAATGTTTTTTCCCCTCATTGTAATGCATTTCAATAGGGAAATTTTCCCATAGGTTATAATGGCCGGGTTTCTGAGGCAATTTGAAATGTACCTGCCACTTGCCACCTGGCTGATTAGCTCATTGATATGCGCAGTCAGGCCCAGTTACTATGCCAATGCCTGCGAACTGTACATGACCACACCAGCACAGTTTTGCCAGATAATATCAGCTCTTAAAGTGATAGCACAGCACAATTTCAAAGCACTATCTGTAGTCTTATTATAATTATTGCCCCGCTCACCAAATCGGACCCAGAGTGGCGCCGCCCGCCAAATCGGACCCAGAGTGGCGCCGCCCGCCAAATCGGACCCAGAGTGGCGCCGCCCGCCAAATTGGTCCAAGAGTGGCGCCGCCCGCCAAATTGGTCCAAGAGTGACCCCGCCTACCAAATCAGGCCCACAGTGACCTCGCCCACCTAATCGGTCCCTGAGGTGCCCCGCCCACCAAATCGCACCCTGAGGTGCCCTGCTCACCAAATCGGTCCCAGAGTGACCCCGCCCACCAAATCGGTCCCAGAGTGACCCCGCCCACCAAATCGGTCCCAGAGTGACCCCGCCCACCAAATCGGTTCCAGAGTGACCCCGCCCACCAAATCGGTTCCAGAGTGACCCCGCCCACCAAATCGGTCCCAGAGTGACCCCGCCCACCAAATCGGTCCCAGAGTGACCCCGCCCACCAAATCAGTCCCAGAGTGACCCCGCCCACCAAATCGGTCCCAGAGTGACCCCGCCCACCAAATCGGTCCCAGAGTGACCCCGCCCACCAAATCGGTCCCAGAGTGACCCCCGCCCACCAAATCGGTCTCAGAGTGACCCCGCTCACCAAATCGGTCCCAGAGTGACCCCGCCCACCAAATCGGTCCCAGAGTGACCCCGCCCACCAAATCGGTCCCAGAGTGACCCCACCCACCAAATCGGTCCCAGAGTGACCCCGGCCACCAAATCGGACCCAGAGTGGCTCCGCCCACCAAATTGGTCCCAGAGTGACCCCGCCCACCAAATTGGTCCCAGAGTGACCCCGCCCACCAAATTGGTCCCAGAGTGACCCCGCCCACCAAATTGGTCCCAGAGTGACCCCGCCCACCAAATAGGTCCCAGAGTGACCCCGCCCACCAAATTGGTCCCAGAGTGACCCCGCCCACCAAATTGGTCCCAGAGTGACCCCGCCCACCAAATTGGTCCCAGAGTGACCCCGCCCACCAAATTGGTCCCAGAGTGACCCCGCCCACCAAATTGGACCCAGAGTGGCCTCAACCCTGAGGGGCTACAACTACCAAACCCACGCCTGAGGGGCACCCAAGTGTGAAAGTCTTGCAGGGGCAGCCCGGGCATCATTCCAAAGCACTATCTGTAGTTCCTTCTGGAAATACCCATCTAGTTCATCTTCTTCATCTTCTACCTATTATTTTTTTTGTTACATTGTTCATATTCTTTTTATTTTACTATTATCTTCTTCATATTCTACTTCTTCATCATATTCTTATTTGTGAATAATAAGAAAATTCCCCCCCCCCCCCCCCCCCCCGGCACCGAAAATAATAAACATTATTTTTGTGGGCTTGAGTAATAAATAGAGAGCAGGCTTGTATCTTCCCTTTTTTTAATAAATTATAATTTGCCTTTAACTTATATAGAACTTGGGGAAAAGGGACAAGTATGCTAATTATTAACGGTGAGAACAAAGTTGTAGGTAAATAATATCTATTAATTATTTTGGAAACAGATCCTAAAAATTGTAGGTTGCAGATTTATGAGAAACTGACTCTTCTAGATTTAGCCGCTGCAAAAGCATTAATAGCTTCCGAATAATTCAGCTTTTCTGCCAGTTCATTTTCTATTGATAAAATAGCAAGAGATGATAACCTCTCATCTGTCATTGTGGTACGAAGATATGTTTTTATCAGCTTCAGTTTGCTAAAGCTTCTCTCACTGCTTGCAACTGTAATCGGAATAGTTAGTAATATCCTCATGGCAATCCATATGTTTTTAAACAGGTCATGAGAGTGCGTGTAATTTATGTGCTTCAAAACCTCCAGTGGTGTTATAGAAGAATTTGAAATCATTGGCTGAATATGTTTTAATTCTTCCAGCAATTCATTGCCGTCAATGTCACATTGTAGTTTGTCTACCTCTGCAGTATGGCTTAGCATATTTTCCAACGATTTGCACATATTTTTAAGTTGTTCTTTTTCTGGCAAATCTTTAATGTTGTATAGAAAGCCCCAACATTTATTATGCTCAGACAGTTGTGAGAAACGCCTCTCCAGTGATGCAACCATGTTATCTACAAGAGGGTAGAAAACAGAAATCTTAAAATGTTGCTCTGCATCTGTAATTAACTCATCCTGACTTTCATAGTCAAACAATTTTTTTTTTTACTGGGCCTTTTATTTATTGTAAATTTAGCTTCGATGCCCAAGTCTGTAGCCATTTCAGTGGCCACGGTCTTTGCAGATTCATAGCCAGAATCACGATATTCTTTTACAAATATGGTACACTTCTTCAACAAATCGTTGCATCGAGTCATCTCCATATTTTTTGACTGCATAGATTTACTTACGATTTGTACCTGAAATAAAAGGTCATACCATACTACCAGTGTGATTAGAAAGGCAAAGTCTTCCAACATCACTGACAGTGACTTTGCTTCAGAAGCAAGAGTGGGATCATCAACCTTTTGCTCCAAATCTAGGAGAGCCTCGTGAATTTCCGGATATTGATAGCGTACTGCCTTTAAGCTTTCAACACGGCATTCCCAACGAGTAGCACATACCTTCTTCAGCGTAAGATGCTTCACATGTTCACTTATTATACACCATCGTTTAGAAGATGATGCAAACAGGTTATAAAGCCTTTGTAACACACCGAACAGATTTACAGATTTTACCGATGATTTGGAAGCGTCACCTATAACCAAGTTTAAACTATGGCATCCACAGGGGTTAAAAAATGCCCGAGGATATTTTTTTAAGATTCTAGCCTGAACTCCTTTTTGCATGCCTATCATGTTGGCACCATTGTCATATCCTTGTCCTCGACAATTGTTCATGTCCAGGTCACATTTACTAATCTCTTCTAAAAGGAGATTGGCGAGACTTTCCCCAGATGTATCAGTAGCAGGACGATAGCCAATAAAATGTTCCTTTATTGCTACGTGATCATCATCTATATCAACAAATCTTAAGGTGTATGACAACTGTTCAGTGTGACCTGCATCTTGTGTGCAGTCCAACATTATTGAAAAATACTTAGATCTTTTGGCTTTTTCTAGAATACATTTCTTCACCTGAGAGGCCATCAAGCAGATAATTTCATTTTGAATTAAATTTCCACAGTAATGTGTATGGATTTCCTGGGAAGTAATTCGTTTTAAATGATCTCTCATTACTGGTTCAAATTTTCCAAGAAGCTCTATAAGCCCAAGGAAATGTCCATTATTTGGTGTAAACAATGTATTTGACGATCCTCGAAAAGCTAAATTATTGGTTGCCAGGTATACAGTTACTGCCATAACTCTTTCCAACACTTCTCGCCAGCGGTTATGTTCCTGTGTAATCTGGGTTTGCAAATCTTTATCAATTCCTGTATTTTTTTTAAGATTATTCTGTGCATCAATCCATGCATGACGTGAATTTACATGTGCAGCAGACAATTCATGTGTAGATAGGTATTCCCCAATATGTGCCCAGTTGCTGATGCCTATAGTCCCAAGCTTGGATTTTGGATTGTGATCAAACAACTTACAGCAGAAGCAGTACACTCTGTCTGCAGAAACAGAATATTGTAGCCATCGTCTGGGTACCTTCTCTCGATTTGGCAGCACAAGGAATCCATAAAATGAGGAAAAATGACGCTTTTCATTGTCCCTGGGGTATATGAAATCAGAGGCAGGCAGAGGTTGTGGTCCTTGGAGGACAATATGGTCTTTTACTTGACCCTTGATTGGTTTTGGCCACAATGCTATATCTTTATAGGTAAAGACATCCTTATTTGAACACTCTGAGTTATCTTCGGAAATGTCTGTAGAAAGAACATCATTTGTACTTCCAGACTCATGCGATGACACAGCTGTAACAGCCTCTGCAGGTTTAGGTGCAGTCTGCTCATTTTCAGATGTATTTATTGAACAAGATGTTTCAGACTCCAGTGTTGAAGACATCATTCTTGATTTGTGATGTTCATCTCCAGATTTGGGATCACGTTCTTCATGTGAAAAGTAGCTCAGACTTTGAGAGCCTGAACCTTGTGGTTCCGTTTCTGAAGAAACATATCCTGGGTGTGGTACTGCACTTTCTGTCTGCAAGTACATTGCCATTAATTTTGCACCTTTTGCATCTTCACTCTTCTTTTTTTGCTTTCTTTTTCGAAATTGTGCTCCTGAAGGCTTAGGAGGTGGCATTATAACTGGTCTTTAAAAAGAAAAGACAAAAATTTGACAGTAAAAGATATCATTTTATGTTATGCAATCATACAAGCAGAATGTTGAAATGTTTGTCTGGTGCAAAGAGTGCGCTGGGTGAGGATGCCACCAGACTGCCAAAGATGAGGTAAGTCAGCTGGGCCCCCTCCCGGGTTTCATGCTGTGGGGCATGCCAAATCAGCATGCCCCAAGGGTGGTTGGGGGGGGGGCAGGTGTGGGGGTCCCCATCCAAAAAAAAAGGCTAGCCCAACCCATCCCATCCCTCAGACCCCCTCACCTGTTCAGTGTGTCAGTGCCCTCTGCCCTCTGAGTCTGAGCGCGCTCAGACTGCTAAATGGGGCTGCTGGGAAGGGAAGGACTAATCCATAGGCAGGGGGTGGGCATTTTTGCTATACTGCTACCACTGTCAGACTAGACTGCAGCCTGTCCTGTCCAGCATTGAAATTGGCAACAGCCAGGCAGCCTAGTCTGACAGTGATAGTGTGTGTGCTTAGCTCTTTGATCACTGTCTCAGGGAGCGCCCGTGCTCAGCCGAGAGCGCGGCGCCCCTGCTATCAGTGTGGGAGTGGCCGAGCTGCCTCATCCTGGCTGTTCATTCTCGCTGTTCATCCAGCGCGGAGCGGAGGTGAGTGGCGGCGCCGAGGTGGCCGCAACCATTATGTGCGGTGCGGGGGGGGGGGCGCGGCGACGCGAGGCGATGATCTGACCGCTCAGCTGTCAGATTTGCAGCTGAGTTCGGGCAGGGCGCGCCCGCGCTCAGCACTGAGCGCGGCATCCGCGCCCCTGACAGCCCTTAAACAGCAGCAGCAGCGGGCAGGGGACCACCGGGGCCCGAGGCCTCTCCTGCGCCCCCCGGCCCCACGGCGCCCCGTGTGGCCGCCCTGCCCGCCCTGTTGAAGAAACGGCCCTGGTGACAGGCATTCCCGTAGTTGTTATCTATAAAAGTTTGAAGATTACACCTTCCGTTCTGCCTGTCACAAAACAGTTACATTTGTCCGCGTTCAGTTTGGCCTGCAGCATCAGGCTTTATCCAGGGGCACCACGAGGAGGAACGGACTCACCCCCAAACACTGCTTAGTCTTCTTCTGCTTATAATTTAGATAATATCTTTTGCTCTGATATTTAGTCTTATGCTTAATGTTCTTCTGCTCTTTGTTCTGCAGCCTCTTGTTCTTCTGCTTCTCGGTCTTCCAGGTCGTCGTCGTCTCCAGGGTCGTCGTCTCCGGGGTCGTCGTCATCGGGGTGGTCTTCAGGGTCATCGTCTCCAGGGTCGTCGTCATCACGGTGGTTGTCGTCTCCGGGGTCGTCGTCATCGGGGTGGTCTTCAGGGTCATCGTCTCCAGGTTCGTCGTCATCACGGTGGTTGTCGTCTCTGGTGTCGTCGTCATCTTAGGGGTGGTCTTCCGGGTCATCGTGTTTAGTCTCTTGAACTTGGAAATGTAGCAGAAGGTACAAGAAGGCTGAGAAAATGCTGAGAAACAGCTGATGGAACTGGAACTCGGATGGCTACCCGAAGGTCCAAGAGCCAATGGAACTACCGAGGACCAGCTGACGTTACTGGAACCCGGTTACTAAGCAGGAGGTACCCGTGCCTGAAAGCACTACCAAGGACCACCTGACGTTGGTGGAACTTGGATACCCAGAGGGAGGCACCTAAGCCAAAGGCTCTGCCCGGAACCAGCTGACGGTACTGGAACCAGGATGGGGAGAAGAAGGTACAAGAGCAAATGACACTGCCGAGAACCAGCTGATGGTGCTGGAACCCGGATGGGTAGCCGAAGGTCCAAGAGCCAATGGAACTACCGAGGACCAGCTGACGTTACTGGAACCCGGTTACTAAGCAGGAGGTACCCGTGCCTGAAAGCACTACCAAGGACCACCTGACGTTGGTGGAACTAGGATACCCAGAGGGAGGCACCTAAGCCAAAGGCTCTGCCCGGAACCAGCTGACGGTACTGGAACCAGGATGGGGAGCAGAAGGTACAAGAGCAAAAGACACTGCCGAGAACCAGCTGACGGTGCTGGAACCCGGATGGGTAGCCGAAGGTCCAAGAGCCAATGGAACGACCGAGGACCAGCTGACGTTACTGGAACCCGGTTACTAAGCAGGAGGTACCCGTGCCTGAAAGCACTACCAAGGACCACCTGACGTTGGTGGAACTCGGATACCCAGAGGGAGGCACCTAAGCCAAAGGCTCTGCCCGGAACCAGCTGACGGTGCTGGAACCAGGATGGGGACCTATTCAAGCTTGTCTTCCTAGAGCCCCAACTAGCAGTGTTGGAGCCAAGGGTCAGCAGGAGGAGGAGAGGGAGCAGAGTGTAGGCCAAAGCCTGCACTGGCGGCAGCTTTGGGTCTGTTGTGCCTGCGTGGCAGTTGCAGGACACGTTGCCGGCTGCACAGCAGGGGAACAGCTGGCGGTGCTGAACCCCACTGACACATTGGCTGGTGTTTGGCTCTGTGCAGCTAGCAGTACCGGGCCCCAACTGGCGGTGTTGGAGCCCGGGCTCTGCAGGGGGAGCAGAGTGTAGGCCGAAGCCTAATTGAACCAATTTCAAAGGTAACCTTTAACCCCCCCTCAGGTGTTGCAAAGTAGAAGAGCCACAGCTTATGCAGCAGTAGTGCTGCACAAGCCAAAGGTTGCTCTTTTAATTTTTCTCCTTGCATACGCTGAATGAAACACGTATAACATTTAGCCCTTTATACAGTCAAACTGTGTTGGAGGCGCGAGTTCCCTTCGTAATGAGACGCAGCACAGATGTCAAGAATCCCACCTTGGTGCTGGGTGCAGCCTCCTGAGCGTTGTTATTTGCTGTACAGGAGTCTGCGCTGTCGTGTTATCCCCTGGCCTAGCGCTGTTAGCTCTGCCCATCTTCTGACATCATTTAATGTCGGCCGGTGCGGTTCGCGATGACCATGAATCCCAGCCCCGCAGTGTCTTAACATTGTTAAAACACTGCGGGTCTGGGATTCATGGCCTGGCGCAGCACATATGTTCGCCTCTCACACTCGGGTCCTTACACCCGCTTCAGACTGTGCGGCGTCAGCTGATCCCTTATCGCATGCCACGGCCATGAAGCCGCACAGTCTGAAGAAGGCGGAAGGAGATGAGGGACAGGCGAACTGATGCACTGCTCATGCCCATCAATCACACCCTCGCAGTCCCAATAAATAAGACACCGAGGGGCGTTGTGTAAGTCAGGACGGCCGCAGAGGCGCAGGCAGCCAAACAATGATGCCAGAAGACGGGCAGCGCTACCAAGGGGGTTGCAGCGTGTCATTACAAAGGAAAGTCACACCTCCGGGACGGTTAAATGGTCACACAGAGGACACATTTTAGACGTGTTTTCAGTTCCACATGTGCGAGGAGAATACGTTTATGAGCCACCTTGCACACATGCAGCATTACCGCTGTACAAGGTGGCTGTAAAACGTACAAACGCCTGGGGGAGGGGGGACAGGTTCCCTTCAATTTCAGTTCTTGTGTCTGCGTGGCTTTTGCAGGACACGATGCCGGCTACACAGCAGGGGAACAGCTGGCGGTGCTGAACCCCACTGACACATTGGCTGGTGTTTTTCTCTGTGCAGCTAGCAGTACCGGGCCCCAACTGGCGGTGTTAGAGCCCAGGGTCAGCAGGAGGAGGAGATGGAGCAGAGTGTAGGCCGAAGCCTGCACTGGCGGCAGCTTTGGGTCTGTTGTGCCTGCGTGGCAGTTGCAGGACACGTTGCCGGCTGCACAGCAGGGGAACAGCTGGCGGTGCTGAACCCCACTGACACATTGGCTGGTGTTTGGCTCTGTGCAGCTAGCAGTACCGGGCCCCAACTGGCGGTGTTGGAGCCCGGGCTCTGCAGGGGGAGCAGAGTGTAGGCCGAAGCCTAATTGAACCAATTTCAAAGGTAACCTTTAACCCCCCCTCAGGTGTTACAAAGTAGAAGAGCCACAGCTTATGCAGCAGTAGTGCTGCACAAGTCAAAGGTTGCTCTTTTAATTTTTCTCCTTGCACACGCTGAATGAAACACGTATAACATTTAGCCCTTTATACAGTCAAACTGTGTTGGAGGCGCGAGTTCCCTTCGTAATGAGACGCAGCACAGATGTCAAGAATCCCACCTTGGTTCTGGGTGCAGCCTCCTGAGCGTTGTTATTTGCTGTACAGGAGTCTGCGCTGTCGTGTTATCCCCTGGCCTAGCGCTGTTAGCTCTGCCCATCTTCTGATATCATTTAATGTCGGCCGGTGCGGTTCGCGATGACCATGAATCCCAGCCCCGCAGTGTCTTAACATTGTTAAAACACTGCGGGTCTGGGATTCATGGCCTGGCGCAGCACATATGTTCGCCTCTCACACTCGGGTCCTTACACCCGCTTCAGACTGTGCGGCATCAGCTGATCCCTTATCGCATGCCACGGCCATGAAGCCGCACAGTCTGAAGAAGGCGGAAGGAGATGAGGGACAGGCGAACTGATGCACTGCTCATGCCCATCAATCACACCCTCGCAGTCCCAATAAATAAGACACCGAGGGGCGTTGTGTGAGTCAGGACGGCCGCAGAGGCGCAGGCAGCCAAACAATGATGCCAGAAGACGGGCAGCGCTACCAAGGGGGTTGCAGCGTGTCATTACAAAGGAAAGTCACACCACCGGGACGGTTAAATGGTCACACAGAGGACACATTTTAGACGTGTTTTCAGTTCCACATGTGCGAGGAGAATACGTTTATGAGCCACCTTGCACACATGCAGCATTACCGCTGTACAAGGTGGCTGTAAAACGTACAAACGCCTGGGGGAGGGGGGACAGGTTCCCTTCAATTTCAGTTCTTGTGTCTGCGTGGCTTTTGCAGGACACGATGCCGGCTACACAGCAGGGGAACAGCTGGCGGTGCTGAACCCCACTGACACATTGGCTGGTGTTTTTCTCTGTGCAGCTAGCAGTACCGGGCCCCAACTGGCGGTGTTAGAGCCCAGGGTCAGCAGGAGGAGGAGATGGAGCAGAGTGTAGGCCGAAGCCTGCACTGGCGGCAGCTTTGGGTCTGTTGTGCCTGCGTGGCAGTTGCAGGACACGTTGCCGGCTGCACAGCAGGGGAACAGCTGGCGGTGCTGAACCCCACTGACACATTGGCTGGTGTTTGGCTCTGTGCAGCTAGCAGTACCGGGCCCCAACTGGCGGTGTTGGAGCCCGGGCTCTGCAGGGGGAGCAGAGTGTAGGCCGAAGCCTAATTGAACCAATTTCAAAGGTAACCTTTAACCCCCCCTCAGGTGTTACAAAGTAGAAGAGCCACAGCTTATGCAGCAGTAGTGCTGCACAAGTCAAAGGTTGCTCTTTTAATTTTTCTCCTTGCACACGCTGAATGAAACACGTATAACATTTAGCCCTTTATACAGTCAAACTGTGTTGGAGGCGCGAGTTCCCTTCGTAATGAGACGCAGCACAGATGTCAAGAATCCCACCTTGGTGCTGGGTGCAGCCTCCTGAGCGTTGTTATTTGCTGTACAGGAGTCTGCGCTGTCGTGTTATCCCCTGGCCTAGCGCTGTTAGCGCTGCCCATCTTCTGACATCATTTAATGTCGGCCGGTGCGGTTCGCGATGACCATGAATCCCAGCCCCCTAGTGTCTTAACATTGTTAAAACACTGCGGGTCTGGGATTCATGGCCTGGCGCAGCACATATGTTCGCCTCTCACACTCAGGTCCTTACACCCGCTTCAGACTGTGCGGCGTCAGCTGATCCCTTATCGCATGCCACGGCCATGAAGCCGCACAGTCTGAAGAAGGCGGAAGGAGATGAGGGACAGGCGAACTGATGCACTGCTCATGCCCATCAATCACACCCTCGCAGTCCCAATAAATAAGACACCGAGGGGCGTTGTGTGAGTCAGGACAGCCGCAGAGGCGCAGGCAGCCAAACAATGATGCCAGAAGACGGGCAGCGCTACCAAGGGGGTTGCAGCGTGTCATTACAAAGGAAAGTCACACCTCCGGGACGGTTAAATGGTCACACAGAGGACACATTTTAGACGTGTTTTCAGTTCCACATGTGCGAGGAGAATACGTTTATGAGCCACCTTGCACACATGCAGCATTACCGCTGTACAAGGTGGCTGTAAAACGTACAAACGCCTGGGGGAGGGGGGACAGGTTCCCTTCAATTTCAGTTCTTGTGTCTGCGTGGCTTTTGCAGGACACGATGCCGGCTACACAGCAGGGGAACAGCTGGCGGTGCTGAACCCCACTGACACATTGGCTGGTGTTTTTCTCTGTGCAGCTAGCAGTACCGGGCCCCAACTGGCGGTGTTAGAGCCCAGGGTCAGCAGGAGGAGGAGATGGAGCAGAGTGTAGGCCGAAGCCTGCACTGGCGGCAGCTTTGGGTCTGTTGTGCCTGCGTGGCAGTTGCAGGACACGTTGCCGGCTGCACAGCAGGGGAACAGCTGGCGGTGCTGAACCCCACTGACACATTGGCTGGTGTTTGGCTCTGTGCAGCTAGCAGTACCGGGCCCCAACTGGCGGTGTTGGAGCCCGGGCTCTCCAGGGGGAGCAGAGTGTAGGCCGAAGCCTAATTGAACCAATTTCAAAGGTAACCTTTAACCCCCCCTCAGGTGTTACAAAGTAGAAGAGCCACAGCTTATGCAGCAGTAGTGCTGCACAAGTCAAAGGTTGCTCTTTTAATTTTTCTCCTTGCACACGCTGAATGAAACACGTATAACATTTAGCCCTTTATACAGTCAAACTGTGTTGGAGGCGCGAGTTCCCTTCGTAATGAGACGCAGCACAGATGTCAAGAATCCCACCTTGGTGCTGGGTGCAGCCTCCTGAGCGTTGTTATTTGCTGTACAGGAGTCTGCGCTGTCGTGTTATCCCCTGGCCTAGCGCTGTTAGCGCTGCCCATCTTCTGACATCATTTAATGTCGGCCGGTGCGGTTCGCGATGACCATGAATCCCAGCCCCGCAGTGTCTTAACATTGTTAAAACACTGCGGGTCTGGGATTCATGGCCTGGCGCAGCACATATGTTCGCCTCTCACACTCAGGTCCTTACACCCGCTTCAGACTGTGCGGCGTCAGCTGATCCCTTATCGCATGCCACGGCCATGAAGCCGCACAGTCTGAAGAAGGCGGAAGGAGATGAGGGACAGGCGAACTGATGCACTGCTCATGCCCATCAATCACACCCTCGCAGTCCCAATAAATAAGACACCGAGGGGCGTTGTGTGAGTCAGGACGGCCGCAGAGGCGCAGGCAGCCAAACAATGATGCCAGAAGACGGGCAGCGCTACCAAGGGGGTTGCAGCGTGTCATTACAAAGGAAAGTCACACCTCCGGGACGGTTAAATGGTCACACAGAGGACACATTTTAGACGTGTTTTCAGTTCCACATGTGCGAGGAGAATACGTTTATGAGCCACCTTGCACACATGCAGCATTACCGCTGTACAAGGTGGCTGTAAAACGTACAAACGCCTGGGGGAGGGGGGACAGGTTCCCTTCAATTTCAGTTCTTGTGTCTGCGTGGCTTTTGCAGGACACGATGCCGGCTACACAGCAGGGGAACAGCTGGCGGTGCTGAACCCCACTGACACATTGGCTGGTGTTTTTCTCTGTGCAGCTAGCAGTACCGGGCCCCAACTGGCGGTGTTAGAGCCCAGGGTCAGCAGGAGGAGGAGATGGAGCAGAGTGTAGGCCGAAGCCTGCACTGGCGGCAGCTTTGGGTCTGTTGTGCCTGCGTGGCAGTTGCAGGACACGTTGCCGGCTGCACAGCAGGGGAACAGCTGGCGGTGCTGAACCCCACTGACACATTGGCTGGTGTTTGGCTCTGTGCAGCTAGCAGTACCGGGCCCCAACTGGCGGTGTTGGAGCCCGGGCTCTGCAGGGGGAGCAGAGTGTAGGCCGAAGCCTAATTGAACCAATTTCAAAGGTAACCTTTAACCCCCCCTCAGGTGTTACAAAGTAGAAGAGCCACAGCTTATGCAGCAGTAGTGCTGCACAAGTCAAAGGTTGCTCTTTTAATTTTTCTCCTTGCACACGCTGAATGAAACACGTATAACATTTAGCCCTTTATACAGTCAAACTGTGTTGGAGGCGCGAGTTCCCTTCGTAATGAGACGCAGCACAGATGTCAAGAATCCCACCTTGGTGCTGGGTGCAGCCTCCTGAGCGTTGTTATTTGCTGTACAGGAGTCTGCGCTGTCGTGTTATCCCCTGGCCTAGCGCTGTTAGCGCTGCCCATCTTCTGACATCATTTAATGTCGGCCGGTGCGGTTCGCGATGACCATGAATCCCAGCCCCGCAGTGTCTTAACATTGTTAAAACACTGCGGGTCTGGGATTCATGGCCTGGCGCAGCACATATGTTCGCCTCTCACACTCAGGTCCTTACACCCGCTTCAGACTGTGCGGCGTCAGCTGATCCCTTATCGCATGCCACGGCCATGAAGCCGCACAGTCTGAAGAAGGCAGAAGGAGATGAGGGACAGGCGAACTGATGCACTGCTCATGCCCATCAATCACACCCTCGCAGTCCCAATAAATAAGACACCGAGGGGCGTTGTGTGGGTCAGGGCGGCCGCAGAGGCGCAGGCAGCCAAACAATGATGCCAGAAGACGGGCAGCGCTACCAAGGGGGTTGCAGCATGTCATTACAAAGGAAAGTCACACCTCCGGGACGGTTAAATGGTCACACAGAGGACACATTTTAGACGTGTTTTCAGTTCCACATGTGCGAGGAGAATAAGTTTATGAGCCACCTTGCACACATGCAGCATTACCACTGTACAAGGTGGCTGTAAAACGTACAAACGCCTGGGGGCGGGGGGACAGGTTCCCTTCAATTTCAGTTCTTGTGTCTGCGTGGCTTTTGCAGGACACGATGCCGGCTACACAGCAGGGGAACAGCTGGCGGTGCTGAACCCCACTGACACATTGGCTGGTGTTTTTCTCTGTGCAGCTAGCAGTACCGGGCCCCAACTGGCGGTGTTAGAGCCCAGGGTCAGCAGGAGGAGGAGATGGAGCAGAGTGTAGGCCGAAGCCTGCACTGGCGGCAGCTTTGGGTCTGTTGTGCCTGCGTGGCAGTTGCAGGACACGTTGCCGGCTGCACAGCAGGGGAACAGCTGGCGGTGCTGAACCCCACTGACACATTGGCTGGTGTTTGGCTCTGTGCAGCTAGCAGTACCGGGCCCCAACTGGCGGTGTTGGAGCCCGGGCTCTGCAGGGGGAGCAGAGTGTAGGCCGAAGCCTAATTGAACCAATTTCAAAGGTAACCTTTAACCCCCCCTCAGGTGTTACAAAGTAGAAGAGCCACAGCTTATGCAGCAGTAGTGCTGCACAAGTCAAAGGTTGCTCTTTTAATTTTTCTCCTTGCACACGCTGAATGAAACACGTATAACATTTAGCCCTTTATACAGTCAAACTGTGTTGGAGGCGCGAGTTCCCTTCGTAATGAGACGCAGCACAGATGTCAAGAATCCCACCTTGGTGCTGGGTGCAGCCTCCTGAGCGTTGTTATTTGCTGTACAGGAGTCTGCGCTGTCGTGTTATCCCCTGGCCTAGCGCTGTTAGCGCTGCCCATCTTCTGACATCATTTAATGTCGGCCGGTGCGGTTCGCGATGACCATGAATCCCAGCCCCGCAGTGTCTTAACATTGTTAAAACACTGCGGGTCTGGGATTCATGGCCTGGCGCAGCACATATGTTCGCCTCTCACACTCGGGTCCTTACACCCGCTTCAGACTGTGCGGCGTCAGCTGATCCCTTATCGCAAGCCACGGCCATGAAGCCGCACAGTCTGAAGAAGGCGGAAGGAGATGAGGGACAGGCGAACTGATGCACTGCTCATGCCCATCAATCACACCCTCGCAGTCCCAATAAATAAGACACCGAGGGGCGTTGTGTGAGTCAGGACGGCCGCAGAGGCACAGGCAGCCAAACAATGATGCCAGAAGACGGGCAGCGCTACCAAGGGGGTTGCAGCGTGTCATTACAAAGGAAAGTCACACCTCCGGGACGGTTAAATGGTCACACAGAGGACACATTTTAGACGTGTTTTCAGTTCCACATGTGCGAGGAGAATACGTTTATGAGCCACCTTGCACACATGCAGCATTACCGCTGTACAAGGTGGCTGCAAAACGTACAAACGCCTGGGGGAGGGGGGACAGGTTCCCTTCAATTTCAGTTCTTGTGTCTGCGTGGCTTTTGCAGGACACGATGCCGGCTACACAGCAGGGGAACAGCTGGCGGTGCTGAACCCCACTGACACATTGGCTGGTGTTTTTCTCTGTGCAGCTAGCAGTACCGGGCCCCAACTGGTGGTGTTAGAGCCCAGGGTCAGCAGGAGGAGGAGATGGAGCAGGGTGTAGGCCGAAGCCTGCACTGGCGGCAGCTTTGGGTCTGTTGTGCCTGCGTGGCAGTTGCAGGACACGTTGCCGGCTGCACAGCAGGGGAACAGCTGGCGGTGCTGAACCCCACTGACACATTGGCTGGTGTTTGGCTCTGTGCAGCTAGCAGTACCGGGCCCCAACTGGCGGTGTTGGAGCCCGGGCTCTGCAGGGGGAGCAGAGTGTAGGCCGAAGCCTAATTGAACCAATTTCAAAGGTAACCTTTAACCCCCCCTCAGGTGGTACAAAGTAGAAGAGCCACAGCTTATGCAGCAGTAATGCTGCACAAGTCAAAGGTTGCTCTTTTAATTTTTCTCCTTGCACACGCTGAATGAAACACGTATAACATTTAGGCCCTTACACAGTCAAACTGTGTTGGAGGCGTGAGTTCCCTTCGTAAAGAGACGCAGTATAGCTGGCAAAAATGCCACCTTGGTGCTTTGCGCGGCCTCCTGAGCATCGTTATTTGTTGCACAGGAGTCTGCGCTTTTGTGTTATCCCTTGGCCTTGCGCTGTTAGCGCTGCCCATCCTCTGACATCATGTTATGTCGGCCGTTGCGGTTTGCAATGACCATGAATCCCAGCCCCCCAGTGTCTTAACATTGTTAAAACACTGCGGGGCTGGGATTCATGGCCTGGCGCAGTACATATGTTCGCCTCTCGCTTGGGTTCTTACACCCGCTTCAGACTATGCGGCGTCAGCTAATCCCTTATCGCATGCCACGGCCATGAAGACGCACAGTCCGAAGAAGGCGGAAGGAGATGAGGGACAGGTGAAGAAATGCACCGTTCATGCCCATCAATCACACCCTTGCAGTCCCAATAAATAAGACACCGAGGGGCGTTGTGTGGGGCAAGGCGGCCGCAGAGGCGCAGGCAGCCAAACAATGATGCCAGAAGACGGGCAGCGCTACCAAGGAGCTTGTTGCGTGTCAATACAAAGGAAAATCACACCTGAGGGACGTTTTAATGGTCGCAGAGGACTCATTTTTAGACGTGTTCACTTCAACATGGGCAAGGAGAATAAGTTTCTGAGCCACCTTGCACACATGCAGCATTACTGTCGTACAAGGTGGCTGTAAAACGTAAAAACGCCTGGGGGAGGGGGCACAGGTTTCCTTCAATTTCAGTTCTTGTGTCTGCGTTGCTGTTGCAGGACACGTTGCCGGCTACACAGCAGGGGAACAGCTGGCGGTGCTGAACCCCACTGACACATTGGCTGGTGTTTGGCTCTGTGCAGCTAGCACATCTGGGCCCCAACTGGCGGTGTTAGAGCCCAGGGTCAGCAGGAGGAGGAGAGGCAGCAGAGTGTAGGCCGAAGCCTGCACTGGAGCAAGTTGAAAGGGAACCTTTAACCCCCCCCCAGGCGTTTGTAGCTGAAAGAGCCATCATGTACAGCACTAATGCTGGAAAAGGTAAACTTAGCTCTTTTAATTATGGTCCTTGCACATGCTGAACCTAACACTTATGAAAAGTGTCCCCTCCTACCGTGATACCGTCCAGTAGGTGGAACTTTCCTTTGTGATGTGACGCAGCACAGCCGTCATTCTTACCCCCTTGGCGCCGTGCGCCGCTTCCTCAGCGTTGTTTGAATCAGTCCCGGAGCCTGCGCTGTTAGGTTAGCCCTTGGCCATGCACACATTTTGCGCTGCCCGTCTTCTGACATCATTTGGTGTCAGGCTGGCTGCGCCTGTGCGGCCGCGCTGGCCGAGATCCCGCCTCGTACTGTCTTCTGATTTAATCCCACTGGGGGCCTGAGATCCGTGGCCATGCGCAGTGCATATCCTCGCCTCTCACTCCCCTCCCTACGGCTTCTTCAGACTGTGCGGTGTCACGGCCGTGGCATGCTATTAGGGACCAGCTGACACCGCACAGTTTGAAGAAGCCGTAGGGAGATGAGTGAGAGGTGGAGGTTCAGATATGCACTGCGCATGTCCATGGATCTCAGGCCCCCAGTGGGATTAAATCAGAAGACAGTACGAGGCGGGATCTCGGCCAGCGCGGCCGCACAGGCGCAGCCAGCCTGACACCAAATGATGTCAGAAGACGGGCAGCGCAAAATGTGTGCATGGCCAAGGGCTAACCTAACAGGGCAGGCTCCGGGACTGATTCAAACAACGCTGAGGAGGCGGCGCACGGCGCCAAGGGGGTAAGAATGACGGCTGTGCTGCGTCACATCACAAAGGAAAGTTCCACCAACCGGACGGTATCACGGTAGGAGGGGACACTTTTCATAAGTGTTAGGTTCATCATGTGCAAGGAGCACCACGAAAAGAGGCACTTTTTCCCTTTGCATCATTACTGCTGCACAAGGTGGCTCCTTCAGTAACAAACGCCTGGGGGGGGGGACAGGTTCCCATAAATTTAACTTGTTATGCCTGCGTGGCGGTCGCAGTACACGTTGCCGTATACACAGCAGGGGAACAGCTGGCGGTGCTGAACCCCACTAACACATTGGCGAGGTGTTTGGCTCTGTGCGGACAGCACTTCTGGATGGCAAGTAGCGGTGTTGGAGCCCAGGGACAGGAGGGGGAGGTGGAGGTGGAGGAGATAGGAGGGATTGCCACACACACAGCAGGGGAACAGCTGACGTTACTGAACCCCAATAACAGAGGAGGGACTGTTGGGACTGTGCGTACAGCACTACCAGGCAACAACTAGCGGTGTTGGAGCCCAGGGAAAGGAGGGGGAGGTGGAGGTGGAGGAGGTAGGAGGGATTGCCACACACACAGCAGGGGAACAGCTGACGTTACTGAACCCCAATAACAGAGGAGGGACTGTTGGGACTGTGCGTACAGCACTACCAGGCAACAACTAGCGGTGTTGGAGCCCAGGGACAGGAGGGGGAGGTGGAGGTGGAGGAGATAGGAGGGATTGCCACACACACAGCAGGGGAACAGCTGACGTTACTGAACCCCAATAACAGAGGAGGGACTGTTGGGACTGTGCGTACAGCACTACCAGGCAACAACTAGTGGTGTTGGAGCCCAGGGACAGGAGGGGGAGGTGGAGGAGATAGGAGGGATTGCCACACACACAGCAGGGGAACAGCTGACGTTACTGAACCCCAATAACAGAGGAGGGACTGTTGGGACTGTGCGTACAGCACTACCAGGCAACAACTAGCGGTGTTGGAGCCCAGGGACAGGAGGGGGAGGTGGAGGTGGAGGAGATAGGAGGGATTGCCACACACACAGCAGGGGAACAGCTGAAGTTACTGAACCCCAATAACAGAGGAGGGACTGTTGGGACTGTGCGTACAGCACTACCAGGCAACAACTAGCGGTGTTGGAGCCCAGGGACAGGAGGAGAAGCAGAGGAACACAATGTAGGCCGAAGCCTGATTGGAGAAAGTCGAAAGGGAACCTTTAACCCCCCCCCAAGGCGTTTGTAGCTGAAAGAGCCAGCTTGTGCAGCAAAAAAGATGCAAAAGGAAAAGGTGGCTCTTTTCATGATGCTCCTTGCAAACACAGAACTAAACACTTATAAAATGTGTCCCCTGATACCGTGAGACCGTCCCGGAGGTGGGACTTTCCTTCGTAATATGACGCAGCACAGCCGTCATTCCTACCTCCTTGGCGCCGTTCCCCGGCTCCTCAGCGTTGTTTGATTCTGTCCCGGAGCCTGCGCTGTTATGTTATCCCTTGGCCAGGCACACTTAGCGCTGCCCATCTTCTGACATCATTTGGTGTCAGGCTGGCTGCGCCTGTGCGGCCGCGCTGGCCGAGAGCCCGCCTCGCAGTGTCGTCTAATGTAATCCCACCGCGGGCCTGGGATCCGTGGCCATGCGCAGTGCATATCCTCGCCTCTCACTCCCCTCCCTACGGCTTCTTAAGACTGTGCGGTGTCACGGCCGTGGCATGCTATTAGGGACCAGCTGACACCGCACAGTCTGAAGAAGCCGTAGGGAGATGAGTGAGAGGTGGAGGTTCAGATATGCACTGCGCATGTCCATGGATCTCAGGCCCCCAGTGGGATGAAATCAGAAGACACTGCGAGGCGGGCTCTCGGCCAGCGCGGCCGCACAGGCGCAGCCATCCTGACACCAAATGATGTCAGAAGACGGGCAGCGCTAAGTGTGCCTGGCCAAGGGATAACATAACAGTGCAGGCTCCGGGACGGAATCAAACAACGCTGAGGAGCCGGGGCACGGCGCCAAGGGGGTAGGAATGACGGCTGTGCTGCGTCATATTACGAAGGAAAGTCCCACCTCAGGGACGGTTTTACGGTATCAGTGGACACATTTTATAAGTGTTAAGTTCTGTGTGTGCAAGGAGCTAAACAAAAATAGCTACCTTTTCCTTGTGCAGCATTACTGCTGTACAAGGTGGCTCTTTCAGTAACAAACGCCTTGGGGGGGGGGGGACAGGCTCCCTTACATTTCAGTTGTTGTGTCAGCGTGGCGGTCGCAGGACACATTGCCGGCTACACAGCTGGGGATCAGCTGATGTTACTGAAACCCAATAACACTGGGTCGTATGTTTTGACTGTTCAGACGGCACTTCTGAGCCTCAACTGGCGGTGTTGGAGCCCAGGAATTACAGTTCAGGTGGTAGAAAGATGAACACAACAGGAGACCTGGATACTGTAGACAGTCACCTAATTATTTAATCAGGAAGAGGAGTGGCAAATTCCTGCGAGATCCAGGCCTTGTTCATTTTCAGGAAAGTAAGCCGGTCAATGTTATCGGAGGATAGTCGCATGCGACGGTCAGTTAGTACACCACCTGCAGCACTAAAGACACGTTCCGATAATACACTGGCCGCAGGGCAAGACAGCACCTCCAATGCATACTGGCTTAGCTCTGGCCATGTATCCAGCTTTGAGACCCAAAACTTGAAAGGGGAAGAGCCGTCTGGGAGTACAGCAAGAGGGCAAGACATGTAGTCTGTCACCATCTGACGGAACCGTTGCCTCCTGCTGACTGGAGCCGTCTGTGATGGTGTAGACTTTTGTGGCGGGCACAGAAAACTGTGCCACAGTTGGGCCATACTGGTCTTGCCTTGGGCAGAGGCACTGCTTCTGCTCCCTCTTTGTGCAGAGCCTCCACCACTGCCTGGACGCACTGAGCTGCTTTGGAATGCACTAGCAGCACTTCTCTCACTTGGAATGGAGAAGATGATGGAATTCACCAGTGTGTCTTGGTACTCCCGCATTTTTCGCTCCCGGTTCAACGGTGTGATGAGGCTTTCTACGTTGTCCCAGTAGCGAGGATCGAGGAGGGTGAACACCCAATAATCAGACATGTTGAGAATGTGGGCGATGCGGCGGTCGTTTCTCAGGCACTGCAGCATGTAATCCACCATGTGCTGCAGACTGCCAACTGCCCAAGAAACGCTGTCCCCTGCTGGAGGCGTGATCTCTGCCCGCTCGTCATCACCCCACCCTCGCTGTACACACTGAGTACTGGACAATTGTGTAACTCCCTCCTCTGGACGGATGTCTTCCTCCTCCATTGACTCCTCCTCATCCTCCTCACAAACTGTCCCCTGCCTACGCGTTTGTGAGGAACCACGTGGCGCTGACTGTCCAGAAGATGATGGAAATGCTGAATCCTCATCCTCCACCTCTTCCACAACATCATCCCTTAGCGCTTGCAGTGATTTTTCAAGCAGGCAGATAAGGGGGACAGTCATGCTGACTAGTGCATCATCTGCACTCGCCATCCACGTGGAATAATCGAAGGGACGCAAAACCTGGCAGACGTCATTCATAGTGGCCCACTCTGTGGTTGTGAAGTCTGTACGGCGCTGAGTGCGACTTCTTTGCGCCTGAAGCAGCTGGTACTCCATTACAGCTTGCTGCTGCTCACACAACCGCTCCAACATATGTAACGTGGAATTCCACCTGGTAGGTAGGTCACATATGATGCGATGTTCCGGCAGGCGGTGTCGGCGCTGTAGAGCCGCAATGCGCGCTTTTGCCGTGCTGGAACGCCACAAGTGAGCACACTCTAGGCGGACCTTGTGCAGCAGTGCATCAAGATCCGGATAGTCCCTCAGAAAACTCTGCACGACCAAATTGAGCACATGTGCCAGACATGGGATGTGAGTGAGGTTGCCGAGGCCCAGAGCTGCCACCAGATTTCGGCCATTATCACACACTACCATGCCTGGCTGGAGATTCGCTGGCACAAACCACACATCGCTCTCCTGCTTGATGGCATTCCAGAGCTCCTGCGCTGTGTGGCTTCGATTCCCCAAATAAATTAATTTCAAGACGGCCTGTTGACGTTTGGCCATGGCTGTGCTCATGTCGGTCGTAACAGGTAAACGTTCATCACGGGTCCATGTGGAGGTGGACTGTGACGGCTCCTGCAGCGATGATTCTGAGGAACTTGTGTATGAGGAGGAGTCAATGCGTACAGAATGGATTCCTGCAATCCTTGGAGTGGGCAGGACACGTCCTGCGCCACTCGCACGGTCTGTACCCGGCTCAACGACATTAACCCAATGGGCAGTGAGGGAAAGGTATCGCCCCTGTCCATGTTGACTGGTCCACGCATCGGTGGTGAGGTGGACCTTGCTACTAACGGCGTTCAGTAGCGTGTGTTTTATGTGTCCCTCCACATGCTTGTGCAGGGCAGGGACGACTTGCCTGCTGAAGTAAAAGCGGCTGGGCACATTGTACTGTGGGACTGCCAATGACATCAAGTCACAGAAGCTGTCAGTCTCCACCAGCCTGAATGACAGCATTTCCAGTGACAGAAGTTTGGCAATGCCTGCAGTCAGAGCCTGTGCTCGTGGGTGGTTTGACGAGAAAGGCCGCCTTTTCTCCCATGCCTGTACTACCGATGGCTGTAGACTGGGCTGGGAGTGTGTGGATGACTGGGAAAGTGGTGCTGCGGGTGGAATTACAGCGGGTCTCTGGACAACAGGGCCAGAGGTTCTTCCACGGCAATCCTGGGAGGAAGCCGAACCAGCTGCGTGTGAGCTGGAGGAAGAGGCAACACGAGCTGAAGAGGTGGTAGCTGCCGCTGTTGGTTGGCCTAGCTCTTCAGTGTGTTTTTCTAACTCCGCCGGGTGCCTGGTGCGCACATGTTTCCACATGTTGGAGGTATTGAGGTTGCTGACATTTTTCCCTCTTTTGACTTTGTGATGACACACTGTCATGATCTCTGCAGGCAGAGATCATAGCAAGCCTATAGAGGGACAAGCTCTCGGAAGATGGAACTATACTGACCATGAACTAAGCCTGCCGCGCAACTAGAAATAGCCAGGTAGCATTTCCTATTTATCGCTAGATGCCCAGCTCTGGCCTAAGACCTAAATAGCTAGCAGAGGGAAATATAAGACCTGGCTCACCTCTAGAGAAATATTCCAAAGAAGACAGTAGCCCCCCACATATAATGACGGTGAGTTCAGATGAAACAACAAACGCAGCAGGAAAATAGTCTTAGCAAATTTGAGGTCCGCTTACTAGATAGCAGAAGACAGATAGTATACTTTCATGGTCAGCAGAAAAACACTAACAAAACACCATCCAGAGATTACCTTAAACTCTGGCATTAACTCATAACGCCAGAGTAGCAATCCCTGATCAACGAGAGCTTTCCAGACACAGTAACAAAACTTCAGCTGTGAACTGGAACAAATAGGCAAAACAAAACATGGACAAAAGTCCAACTTATCTAGTAGTTGTCTAGAAGCAGGAACAAGCACTGAGAGGCATCAGATAACATTGTTGACCGGCAAGAAACCACCAGAGAAATGAGCTTAAATAGCGACACCCACTACTGATGGAACCAGGTGAAACAGGAAAGAGGATGACAAGTCCAATTCCACAAGCGGCCACCGGGGGAGCCCAGAATCCAAATTCACAACAGTACCCCCCCCTCAAGGAGGGGGCACCGAACCCTCACCAGATCCACCAGGGCGACCAGGATGAGCCCTATGGAAGGCACGAACAAGATCAGAAGCATGAACATCAGATGCATTGACCCAAGAATTATCCTCCTGGCCGTAACCCTTCCAGTTGACCAGATACTGGAGTTTCCGTCTGGAAACACGAGAGTCCAAAATTTTCTCCACAACATACTCCAACTCACCCTCAACCAACACCGGAGCAGGAGGCTCAACTGAAGGTACAACAGGTACCTCATACCTGCGCAATAACGACCGATGAAAAACGTTATGAATGGAAAAGGACGCAGGGAGGTCCAAACGGAAAGAAACAGGATTAAGAATCTCCAATATTCTATAAGGGCCGATGAACCGAGGTTTAAACTTAGGAGAAGAGACCCTCATAGGGACAAAACGAGAAGACAACCACACTAAATCTCCAACACAAAGCCGAGAACCAACACGACGATGACGGTTGGCAAAACGCTGAGTCTTCTCCTGGGACAACTTCAAATTGTCCATAACCTGCCCCCAGATGTGATGCAATCTCTCCACCACCGCATCCACTCCAGGACAATCCGAGGATTCCACCTGACCGGAGGAAAATCGAGGGTGAAACCCCGAATTACAGAAAAACGGGGACACCAAGGTGGAAGAACTGGCCCGATTATTGAGGGCGAACTCTGCCAATGGCAAAAAAGCAACCCAATCATCCTGGTCAGCAGAGACAAAACACCTCAGATATGTCTCAAGGGTCTGATTAGTCCGCTCGGTCTGGCCATTAGTCTGAGGGTGAAAAGCAGATGAAAAAGACAAATCTATGCCCATCCTAGCACAGAATGCCCGCCAAAATCTAGACACAAATTGGGTACCTCTGTCAGAAACAATATTCTCAGGAATACCGTGCAATCGGACAACATTCTGAAAAAACAGAGGAACCAACTCAGAAGAAGAAGGCAACTTGGGCAGAGGAACCAAATGGACCATTTTAGAGAAACGGTCACAGACCACCCAGATGACAGACATCTTCTGGGAAACAGGCAGATCTGAAATAAAATCCATCGAGATGTGTGTCCAAGGCCTCTTAGGAATAGGCAAGGGCAACAGCAGTCCGCTAGCCCGAGAACTACAAGACTTGGCCCGAGCACAAACGTCACATGACTGCACAAAGACTCGCACATCTCGTGACAGGGAAGGCCACCAGAAGGATCTTGCCACCAAATCCCTGGTACCAAAAATTCCGGGATGACCTGCCAATGCAGAAGAATGTACCTCAGAGATGACTCTGCTGGTCCAATCATCCGGAACAAACAGTCTATCAGGCGGACAACGATCCGGTCTATCCGCCTGAAACTCTTGCAAGGACCGCCGCAGATCAGGAGAAACGGCCGACAAAATTACTCCCTCCCTAAGGATACCTGTGGGTTCAGAATTACCAGGAGAGTCCGGGTCAAAACTCCTAGAAAGGGCATCTGCCTTAACATTCTTAGAACCCGGTAGGTATGACACCACAAAATTAAAGCGAGAAAAAAATAAAGACCAGCGCGCCTGTCTAGGATTCAGGCGTCTGGCAGTCTCAAGATAAATCAAATTTTTGTGGTCAGTCAATACCACCACCTGATGCCTAGCCCCCTCGAGCCAATGGCGCCACTCCTCAAACGCCCACTTCATGGCCAAAAGCTCCCGATTCCCAACATCATAATTCCGCTCTGCGGGCGAAAATTTGCGAGAAAAGAAGGCACAAGGCCTAATGACGGAGCAGTCGGAACCTTTCTGCGACAACACTGCCCCAGCTCCGATCTCCGAAGCGTCAACCTCAACCTGAAAAGGCAGATTCACATCAGGCTGACGCAACACAGGGGCAGAGGCAAAACGGCGCTTAAGCTCCTGAAAGGCCTCTACAGCATGAGGGGACCAATTAGCAACATCAGCGCCTTGTCTGGTCAAATCAGTCAGTGGTTTAACGACATCCGAAAAACCAGCAATAAATCGGCGGTAAAAGTTGGCAAAGCCCAAAAATCTCTGAAGACCCTTAAGAGAGGAGGGCTGAGTCCAGTCACAAATAGCTTGCACCTTGACGGGATCCATCTCAATGGAAGAGGGAGAAAAAATATACCCCAAAAAGGAAATTTTCTGGACCCCAAAAACGCACTTAGACCCCTTCACACATAAAGAATTAGACCGCAGAACCTGAAAAACTCTCCTGACCTGCTGGACATGAGAGTCCCAGTCATCAGAAAAAATCAGAATATCATCCAGATATATTATCATAAATTTATCCAGAAAATCGCGGAAAATATCATGCATAAAAGACTGGAAAACTGAAGGGGCATTAGAAAGACCAAAAGGCATGACCAAATATTCAAAGTGGCCCTCGGGCGTATTAAATGCGGTCTTCCACTCATCCCCCTGCCTGATCCGCACCAAATTATACGCCCCACGAAGATCAATTTTAGAGAACCACTTAGCACCCTCTATACGAGCAAACAAATCAGTAAGCAATGGCAATGGGTATTGATACTTAACAGTGATCTTATTCAGAAGCCGATAATCAATACATGGTCTCAAAGAGCCGTCTTTTTTTGAGACAAAGAAAAACCCAGCTCCCAAGGGAGAAGAAGATGGACGAATATGTCCCTTTTCCAAAGACTCCTTTATATATTCCCGCATAGCAGCATGTTCCGGCACAGACAAATTAAACAAACGACCCTTTGGATATTTACAACCCGGTATCAAATCTATGGCACAATCGCACTCACGGTGCGGAGGTAACGACCCAAGCTTGGGTTCGTCAAAGACGTCTTGATAATCAGAGAGGAACTCAGGGACTTCAGAGGGAATGGACGACGAAATAGAAACCAAAGGTACGTCCCCATGAATACCCTTACATCCCCAGCTCAACACAGACATTGCTCTCCAGTCCAAGACTGGGTTGTGAGACTGCAACCATGGCAATCCCAGTACCAAATCGTCATGTAAATTATACAGCACCAGGAAACGAATAATCTCCTGGTGATCCGGATTGATACGCATGGTTACTTGTGTCCAGTATTGTGGTTTATTATTAGCCAATGGGGTGGAGTCAATCCCCTTCAGAGGAATAAGAGTCTCCAAAGGCTCTAAATCAAAACCACAACGATTGGCAAAGGACCAATCCATAAGACTCAGAGCGGCGCCAGAGTCAACATAGGCGTCCGTGGCAATGGATGACAAAGAGCAAATCAGGGTTACAGACAAAATAAACTTAGACTGAATGGTGCCAATGGAAACAGACTTATCAAGCTTCTTTGTACGCCTAGAGCATGCTGATATAACATGAGTAGAATCCCCACAATAGAAACACAATCCATTCTTCCGTCTAAAATTCTGTCGCTCGCTCCTGGACAGAATTCTATCACACTGCATACTTTCTGGCGTCTTTTCCATAGACACCGCCAGCTGGTGCACCGGTTTGCGCTCCCGCAGACGCCTATCAATCTGAATAGCCATTGTCATGGACTCATTCAGACCTGCAGGCAAAGGGAACCCCACCATAACATCCTTAACGGCATCAGAGAGACCTTCTCTGAAAGTTGCCGCCAAGGCGCACTCATTCCACTGAGTAAGCACAGACCATTTACGGAATTTTTGGCAGAAAACTTCAGCTTCGTCTTGCCCCTGAGATAGTGCCATCAAAGTTTTTTCTGCCTGAAGTTCCAAATGAGGTTCCTCATAAAGCAAGCCCAAGGCCAGAAAAAACGCATCCACATCGCGTAACGCAGGATCCCCTGCTGGCAATGAGAAGGCCCAATCTTGAGGGTCACCCCTGAGCAAGGAAATCACAATCCTAACCTGCTGAGCAGGGTCTCCAGCTGAACGAGACTTCAGGGACAAATAAAGCTTACAATTATTTCGGAAATTCTGGAAGCTAGCTCTATTCCCTGTGAAGAACTCCGGCAAAGGAATTCTCGGTTCAGATACCGGAGCATGTACCACAAAATCTTGTAAATTTTGTACTTTCGTGATGAGATTATTCAAACCCGCAGTTACACTCTGGAGATCCATTATTGTCAGGTGCACACAGAGCATACAGAGATTAGGAGGAGAGAGAGAAAAAAGACTGCAGCAAGGCAGACTGGAGGAAAAAAAAAAAAAAATTCCAGCAGACTTCTTATAACTCTCCTTTCTCAACCTGGGTCTTTAACACTTTATGGGCCGGTCAAACTGTCATGATCTCTGCAGGCAGAGATCATAGCAAGCCTATAGAGGGACAAGCTCTCGGAAGATGGAACTATACTGACCATGAACTAAGCCTGCCGCGCAACTAGAAATAGCCAGGTAGCATTTCCTATTTATCGCTAGATGCCCAGCTCTGGCCTAAGACCTAAATAGCTAGCAGAGGGAAATATAAGACCTGGCTCACCTCTAGAGAAATATTCCAAAGAAGACAGTAGCCCCCCACATATAATGACGGTGAGTTCAGATGAAACAACAAACGCAGCAGGAAAATAGTCTTAGCAAATTTGAGGTCCGCTTACTAGATAGCAGAAGACAGATAGTATACTTTCATGGTCAGCAGAAAAACACTAACAAAACACCATCCAGAGATTACCTTAAACTCTGGCATTAACTCATAACGCCAGAGTAGCAATCCCTGATCAACGAGAGCTTTCCAGACACAGTAACAAAACTTCAGCTGTGAACTGGAACAAATAGGCAAAACAAAACATGGACAAAAGTCCAACTTATCTAGTAGTTGTCTAGAAGCAGGAACAAGCACTGAGAGGCATCAGATAACATTGTTGACCGGCAAGAAACCACCAGAGAAATGAGCTTAAATAGCGACACCCACTACTGATGGAACCAGGTGAAACAGGAAAGAGGATGACAAGTCCAATTCCACAAGCGGCCACCGGGGGAGCCCAGAATCCAAATTCACAACAACACACCTTGCATTTGACATAGCAAATGTCATCTGCAACTGTGTCAAAAAAGGACCAGGCACTGCAAGTCTTGGGAGCGCCCTTTTTGGCTTTTGGAAGAGACATGCTCCTAACGGGTGCCAAAGCGGAGGCTGCAGGATCCGCCGTCTTCCCCCTCCCTCTCCCTCTTTGGGCCGTACGGGGAATCTCTTCCTCAGAGCTGCTCCAACCACTTTCCTGTCCCTCACGCCAAGATGGGTCAAGGACCTCATCATCTACACTACCCTCTGCCCCCAACTGCTCCTCCTGGGTAGTCTCAGCAGCAGAGCACGCACCAGTAAGTGGCACCTGAGTGTCATCATCAGCTGATGCGGCCTGCGATGTGGTGACCGGAGCCACTGGCCCACCCGCCTCTTCAGAGGAAGAGAGAAAAAGCTGTTGGGCATCACTGCACCCTGCCTCTTCTTCCATTTTTCCAATGCTGCTTGGCTTGCCCCCTGTTTCCAAGCCAAGAGATTCAGAGAACAGAAGTAGAGACGGCTCCTGTCCTGGGCTCTCTGTCTGCCTGGGCAATTTGGCAGGTGGTGAAGAGACAGATGGCTGCTCTCCAGTGCTCTGTGTCTGAGAGGATGTGGCACTAATTGAAATTGATGCATTAGCTGCCATCCATCCGACAAGGGCTTCAATTTGTTCTTCACGCAGCAGCGGTGTACGGCGCTCTGCCACAAAGCTGCGCATGAATGACTGTTCCCTGGTGAAAGTGGGTGCTGATGAGTCACCGGTGCCCGCAGCAGGCACAGAATCCCCACGTCCCCTCCCTGCTCCGCGCCCACGCCCACGTGCCTTACTCACTGCCTTCTTCATCTTGGTTGACTGATAAAGATAAGCAGAAAAGTACTAACGGCTTTGTGTGCTTATTCCTGAACAACTCCTCCTAACAGGTATAAGAAACACTAATTTTCTAAAGTGTGGACTAGACTTTAATATGAGCTAATGTGGCCTACACAAATGTAAAGTGGTGTCACTGGTGTGTTTGGTGAACTTTATTATTTATTTATTTTTTGGGGGCTGAACTGACAACAGATAGAGCTGCAGTCACACGGAGACCGTGCAGACAGCCGTAAACGGCGCTGCAAGGCCCAAAAACCCTCCTCTACGTTATCCTATGTAGTGTTTTTCCACAAATTAGCTGGAGACGGGTGGAAAGACACTAATAGGAATTTTTTGAAAAAATGTGCAGCAGCCTGCACTACTTAAAACAAAATGAAAATTGATTTTGCGGTATGACGCAGTGAACAACCCTGAGCTGGAGACAACCAGGCTATGGCTGCTCACAGACTACAGGGCGAGCTGCAGTCACACGGAGACCGTGCAGACAGCCGTAAACGGCGCTGCAAGGCCCAAAAACCCTCCTCTACGTTATCCTATGTAGTGTTTTTCCACAAATTAGCTGGAGACGGGTGGAAAGACACTAATAGGAATTTTTTGAAAAAATGTGCAGCAGCCTGCACTACTTAAAACAAAATGAAAATTGATTTTGCGGTATGACGCAGTAAACAACCCTGAGCTGGAGACAACCAGGCTATGGCTGCTCACATACTACAGGGCGAGCTGCAGTCACACGGAGACCGTGCAGACAGCCGTAAACGGCGCTGCAAGGCCCAAAAACCCTCCTCTACGTTATCCTATGTAGTGTTTTTCCACAAATTAGCTGGAGACGGGTGGAAAGACACTAATAGGATTTTTTGTTAAAAATTAGCAGCAGACTACACTACTTGGAAAAAAAAAAAAAAAAGAACAGTATGAGGCAATGAACCACCCTCCCTGAACTGAATACAACCAGCTATGGATGGCCTATGTGGCTGCACTCAGACTAGAGAGTGGGCTGCACTCACACACTCACACACACAGACCTTGCAGATCGCTGTGAAAACAGCGCTACAAGGCAAAAGCAAGGTGAATAGTAGGTGAACACAGCGGTTGCTAAATTAGCCTTTGGAAAGCACACAGAAGCAAATCGCTATCTCTAAACTGGCCCTCAGTCAGCAAACAGCGTCCTGTCACTAACTGAATTCACAGCAGAGTGATCGCAAAATGGCGCCAGCGACTTTTAAACTGCATCATGACATCATTTCAGCAGCCAATCACAGCCATGCCAGTAGTTTCATGCCCTCCATGCTGAACAGGATGTGCCCACACTTGAAATCATTCTCATTGGCTGAATTTGTGCATTTTGAATCTGGGAACTTCCGATTCCGGTATCCGATACGCGGCAAGTATCGGAATCCCGGTATCGGAATTCCGATACCGCAAGTATCGGCCGATACCCGATACTTGCGGTATCGGAATGCTCAACACTAGTGTCGAGAGGTCCAGGGAGCGCTAGGTACATTCCACGGCTACTTCTAGTTGTGGTGTTATGTTCAGGGTCTGCGGTCAGTACAGGTACCACCTTCTCCAGAGTACGTCCCATGCTGCTCTTAGGCCACCAGATCTTAACAGTACAACTGGCCAACAATGAGTTAACCGCATCTCAGAAGAAGGGAAGGAAAGTGCTGAGCCATTTTTTTTTCTGTAGTCTGTTGTGTTTTTTTTTTTTCCCTCTTTACCTCTGGGTGGCTCAGGAGTTCAGTGCTGGTATGGATGTTCAGGGATTGGCTTCTCGTGTGGATCAACTTGTTGCTAGAGTACAGGGTATTTTCGATTATATTGTTCAGACTCCGGTTTTAGAGCCTAGAATTCCAACTCCTGATTTGTTTTTGGGGAATAGGTCCAAATTTCTGAACTTTAAAAATAACTGTAAACTGTTTTTTGCTCTGAAACCCCGTTCCTCTGGTGATCCCATCCAGCAGGTTAAAATTGTTATATCTCTGCTGCGTGGTGACCCCCCAGGATTGGGCATTTGCCTTGGAACCTGGGAATCCGGCGTTGCTTAATGTAGACAGCTTTTTTCAGGCGCTTGGGTTATTGTATGACAAACCTAATTCAGTGGATCATGCTGAGAAGACCTTGTTGGCCCTGTCTTAGGGTCAAGAAGCGGCAGAATCATATTGCCAGAAGTTTAGAAAATGGTCTGTACTGACTAAATGGAATGAGGATGCCTTGGCGGCAATCTTCAGAAAGGGTCTTTCTGAATCCATTAAAGATGTTATGGTGGGGTTCCCCACGCCTGCTGGTCTGAGTGATTCTATGTCTCTGGCCATTCAGATTGATCGGCGCTTGCGCAAGCGCAGAGTTGTGCACACTATGGCATTGTCTTCCGAGCGGAGTTCTGAGCCTATGCAGTGTGATAGGATTGTGTCTAGAGCTGAACGACAAGGATTCAGACGTCAGAATAGGTTGTGTTTTTACTGCGGCGATTCTGCTCATGTTATTTCTGATTGCCCTAAGCGTACCAAGAGAATCGCTAGTTCTGTTACCATCAGTACTGTACAACCTAAATTTCTGTTATCTTTGACCCTGTTCTGCTCATTATCATCATTTTCTGTCATGGCATTTGTGGATTCAGGCGCCGCTCTAAACTTAATGGACTTAGAATTTGCCAGACGTTATGGTTTCCCCTTGCAGCCTTTGCAGAGTCCTATTCCTTTGAGGGGCATTGATGCTACACCGTTGGCTAAAAATAAACCTCAGTTTTGGACACAGCTGACCATGTGCATGGTGCCAGCCCATCAGGAAGATTGTCATTTTCTGGTGTTGCATAATTTGCATGATGCTATTGTGCTGGGTTTCCCATGGTTACAGGTGCATAATCCGGTATTAGATTGGAAATCTATGTCTGTGACTAGTTGGGGTTGTCAGGGGGTTCATGGTGACGTTCCTTTGATGTCAATTGCCTCCTCCCCCTCTTCTGAAATTCCTGAGTTTTTGTCAGATTTCCAGGATGTATTCAATGAGCCCAAGTCCAGTTCCCTTCCACCGCATAGGGACTGTGATTGTGCTATTGACTTGATTCCAGGCTGTAAGTTCCCTAAGGGTCGACTTTTCAACCTGTCTGTGCCGGAGCATACCGCCATGCAGAGCTATGTTAAGGAGTCCTTGGAGAAGGGGCATATTTGGCCATCTTCTTCACCATTGGGAGCAGGTTTTTTTTTTGTTGCCAAAAAAGATGGCTCCTTGAGACCCTGTATTGATTATCGCCTCTTGAATAAGATCACGGTCAAATTCCAATACCCTTTGCCTTTGCTTTCTGATCTGTTTGCTAGGATTAAGGGGGCTAGTTGGTTTACTAAGATTGACCTTCGAGGGGCATATAATCTTGTTCGTATTAAGCAGGGTGATGAATGGAAAACTGCGTTTAATACGCCCGAAGGCCATTTTGAATACCTTGTGATGCTATTCGGACTCTCTAATGCTCCATCTGTGTTTCAGTCCTTCATGCATGATATATTTCGGAATTATCTTGATAAATTCATGATTGTATATTTGGATGATATTTTGATTTTTTCAGATGATTGGGAGTCTCATGTGAAACAAGTCAGGATGGTATTTCAGATCCTTCGTGATAATGCCTTGTTTGTGAAGGGGTCTAAGTGCCTCTTTGGAGTACAGAAGATTTCTTTTTTGGGCTTCATTTTTTCTCCATCATCTATAGAAATGGATCCGGTTAAGGTTCAGGCCATTCATGATTGGATCCAGCCCACATCCATGAAGAGCCTTCAAAAATTTTTTGTCTTTGCTAATTTTTATCGCCGTTTCATTGCCAACTTCTCCAGTGTGGTTAAGCCCCTGACCGGTTTGACGAAGAAAGGCGCTGATGTGACGAATCGGTCCTCTGCGGCTGTTTCTGCGTTTCAGGAGCTTAAACGCCGATTTACTTCTGCCCCTGTGTTGCGTCAGCCGGATGTTTCTCTTCCTTTTCAGGTTGAGGTTGACGCTTCTGAGATTGGGGCAGGGGCCGTTTTGTCTCAGAGGAATTCTAATGGTTCCTTGATGAAACCGTGTGCCTTCTTTTCTCTAAAGTTTTCGCCTGCGGAACGCAATTATGATGTCGGCAATCGTGAGTTGTTGGCTATGAAGTGGGCATTTGAGGAGTGGCGACATTGGCTTGAGGGGGCCAAGCACCGTATTATGGTCTTGACCGATCATAAGAATCTGATTTATCTCGAGTCTGTCAAACGGCTGAATCCTAGACAGGCCCGATGGTCCCTGTTTTTCTCCCGCTTTGATTTTGTGGTCTCGTATCTTCCGGGTTCTAAGAATGTTAAGGCTGATGCCCTCTCTAGGAGCTTTTTGCCTGATTCTCCTGGGGTCCTTGAGCCGGTCGGTATTCTGAAGAAAGGGGTGATTCTTTCTGCCATCTGCCCTGATTTACGACGGGTTCTTCAGGAATTTCAGGCTGATAAACCTGACCGCTGTCCAGTGGGGAAATTGTTTGTTCCTGACAGATGGACTAGTAAAGTGATTTTGGAGGTTCATTGTTCTGTGTTAGCTGGTCATACAGGGATTTTTGGTACCAGAGATTTGTTTGGTAGGTCCTTTTGGTGGCCTTCTTTGTCACGGGATGTGCGTTCTTTTGTGCAGTCCTGTGGGACTTGTGCGCGGGCCAAGCCTTGCTGTTCCCGCGCTAGTGGGTTGCTTTTGCCTTTGCCGGTCCCTGAGAGGCCTTGGACGCATATTTCTATGGATTTTATTTCGGATCTTCCGGTTTCCCAGAGGATGTCAGTTATCTGGGTGGTTTGTGACCGGTTTTCTAAGATGGTTCATTTGGTACCTTTGCCTAAGTTGCCTTCCTCTTCTGATTTGGTTCCGTTGTTTTTTCAGCATGTGGTTCGTTTGCATGGCATTCCGGAGAATATTGTGTCCGATAGAGGTTCCCAATTTGTTTCTAGGTTTTGGCGGGCCTTTTGTGCTAGGCTGGGCATTGATTTGTCTTTTTCTTCCGCATTTCATCCTAAGACAAATGGCCAAACCGAGCGAACTAATCAGACTTTGGAAACTTATTTGAGATGCTTTGTGTCTGCTGATCAGGATGATTGGGTGGCTTTCTTGCCATTGGCCGAGTTTGCCCTTAATAATCGGGCTAGTTCTGCTACCTTGGTTTCACCCTTCTTTTGTAACTCTGGTTCTCATTCTCGTTTTTCTTTGGGGCAGGTTGAGCCTTCTGATTGCCCTGGTGTGGACTCTGTGGTTGACAGGTTGCAGCAAATTTGGGCTCATGTTGTTGACAATTTGGTGTTGTCTCAGGAGGGGGCTCAGCGTTTTGCTAACCGTCGTCGGTGTGTTGGTTCCCGGCTTCGGGTTGGGGATTTGGTCTGGTTGTCTTCCCGTCATGTCCCTATGAAGGTTTCTTCCACCAAAGTTTAAGCCTCGGTTTATTGGCCCTTATAGGATTTCTGAGATTATCAATCCAGTGTCCTTTCGTTTGTCCCTTCCAGCCTCTTTTTCCATCCATAATGTTTTTCATAAATCTTTGTTGCGGAAATATGTGGTGCCCGTTGTTCCCTCTGTTGATCCTCCTGCCCCGGTGTTGATTGATGGGGAGTTGGAGTATGTGGTTGAGAAGATTTTGGATTCTCGTTTTTCGAGGCGGAAGCTTCAGTATCTTGTCAAATGGAAGGGTTATGGCCAGGAGGATAATTCTTGGGTTGTTGCCTCCGATGTTCATGCTGATGATTTGGTTCGTGCCTTTTATTTGGCTCGTCCGGATCGGCCTAGGGGCTCTGGTGAGGGTTCGGTGACCCCTCCTCAAGGGGGGGTACTGTTGTGAATTCTGCTCTTGGGCTCCCTCCGGTGGTTGTAAGTGGTAGCGCTGCTGTCTCTGAGTCGCAGCGTTTGTCAGGTGTGTTCACTTTTTGCAAATCTGACTGGGCTATTTAGTCTTGCTTCACCCTTTAGTCAGTGCCAGTTGTCCATTGTTCCTGGAGGATTCACATCTCTGCCTGGTCTCTCCTGCTTTGCAGTTCTTTTCAACAAAGATAAGTTCTGGCCTTGATTTTTTGCTGTCCACCTGCTGTGGCCTTATTGTTCAGTTCTTTTCCATGTTTTTTTGTCTTGTCCAGCTTGGTCTGTATAAGGATTTGTTTAGCCAAGCTGGTATCTCTGGAGATGCAGATATACCCTCCATATCTTTAGTTAGCTGTGGAGTTTTTGTATTTTCTGTGGTGGATATTTTCTAGTGTTTTAATACCGACCGCATAGTACTCTGTCCTATCCTTTCTATTTAGCTAGAAGTGGCCTCCTTTGCTAAATTCTGTTTTCAGTCTGTGTATGTTTTTTCCCTCTCCTCTCACAGTCAATATTTGTGGGGGGCTGCCTATCCTTTGGGGATTTTCTCTGAGGGAAGATAGTTTTCCCTTTTCTATCTTTAGGGGTAATTAGTCCTCCGGTTGTGTCGAGATGTCCAGGGAACGCTAGGTACATTCCACGGCTACTTCTAGTTGCGGTGTTAGGTTCAGGGTCTGCGGTCAGTACAGGTACCACCTTCTCCAGAGTACGTCTCATGCTGCTCTTAGGCCACCAGATCATAACACTCCGAGTCCCAAAACCTAAATTGATGTTAATGTATCCCCCCCCAAAAAAAAAAAAAAAAAAAAGGGTGGCATACTTAGGTACAGGGGTGTGCTTCTATGCTGACTTTCAGACATTGTAATTGGGCTCAAAGTATTTACTGGTGTAAATGTAGGACAGGGCCCCTGACTATTTTAACTAGCATCATACATGTCAACAAATTGTTATTGTCTGTGCCAGGCATTGAAGGATTTCAGCGCATAGACAAAACAGTGGTGGAGCAGCGACAGATAATTTTGCCAGTGGTAGAGCACTGTTTGACCTTAGGGGGGGACACTCTCTCCTGGCCGGCGGTACAAGCCCAGGGCCCCTCATGTTACAATGGTGTGTCTGATGTTGGGTGCGCGCCACCACCGCCAGAGACACGTCATTGTACTATGAAGGACCCAGTGCCAGTGCCGTAGACCAAAAGTGGGCACACCCACCTCTTCAGACAAATGGCACTCTGACGGGTGCTTGCGACAAGTGGCGAGACCACGGCCCCGTGGGGGGAGTTAGGCCATTTAGGGAGGTGTAAACATGTTGTATGCTGGACAAACAGCAGCTGCAAATTAAGAGATTGGAACAGTCAGTAACACCAGTCCCAAAGCAAGACCTTTTTACATGAAAGCTAGGTGTCAGCCGGGAAAGGTGGGGCAAAATAATTTGAAATCCATGAGTGGTTAATTTTAATGAAGGTTAGGTCATCAACATTTTGGGTAGCCAGACGAGTCCACCACCACCGCAGACACCAGTTCCTCCGCTGCCATAGCCCCAAACGGGACTCCTGCACTGATCCAGGGACCTTTACCCTTCACTCTGCTCCTACAGTCTAAAGGTTTGAAAAAGACCCTGTGGGTCGAAACGTTACCTACCTTGAAACACTGCGGTGATACTTTATTTTGGTGTTTGTAATAAAGAAAACCACGTTTGTTCAGTTAATATCTTTGAAAATCTTTCTTTGAGTGCGACTGTTGTTATATAACTACAGTCTGGAGTATCCCTCCATGTACAGTCTGCACCACCATTAGCGAGAGTGCTCGTCTTGTTCTTTAAACTTGAGTCCTTTTTTTGGTCAGGATTGAACCAGCAGCACTGAATACTCTTTCTGATAGCACACTAGCTGCTGGGCAAGCAAGCTCCTGCAATGCATATTCGGCCAATTCAGGCCAGGTGTCTATTTTGGATGCCCAGTAATCAAAGGGGAATGACGGTTGAGGGAGAACATCGGTAATGGAGGAAAAATAGTTAGTCACCATACTGGACAAATGTTGTCTTCTGTCACTTTGAATGGATGCTGCTGTACCTGTCGTGTCTGCGGTCATTGCAAAATCACTCCACAACCTGGTCAGAAAACCCCTCTGTCCTACGCCACTTCTGATTTGTGCACCTCTAACACTTCTGCCCTGTTGCCCCCTGCATCTCATGTGAGAACCATAACCGGCGCTGTGTGCTGGGAATGCCTGAATCAAACGGTCTACAAGAGTAGCTTGTTTGGTTGCCAATATCTGTTCGAGGTTCTCATGTGGCATATTTTGCAATTTGCCTTTAGAGAGGATCAAGGAGGCAGGCCAACCAGTAATCGTCATCGGTCATCATTTTTATAATGCGTGGGTCCCTTTTGAGGATACGCATGTGGGCCAATGTTCCAGTTGTCAAGTCAGTGCATATGCTGGGTTGAGGAGCACTTTCTGGCAAATCAACGTCACTTGTCTCCCTCAAAAACCCTGAACCCGGCCTTGCACCGCCAGCAGTTTCTATTGCCCCCTGAGAAGCTTCCTCATCCCAAAAATACTCATCCCCATCATCCTCCTCGTCCTCCTCCTCTTCGCCCGCCACCTCGTCCTGTAGACTTCCCTGAGCAGACAATGGCTGACTGTCATCAAGGCTTCCCTCGTCTTCGGCTGCAGACGCCTGTTCCTTTATGTGCGTCAAACTTTGCATCAGCACACGCATTAGGAGGATGCTCATGATTATTACGGCGTTGTCTGCACTAACCAGCCGTGTGTAGGGTTGAGCGACCTTCACTTTTATAGGATCGGGTCGGGTTTCACGAAACCCGACTTTTTCAAAAGTCGGGTCTAGTGAAATCGGCCGATCCTATAAAAAAGTCGGGGTCAGGGTCGGCCGAAACTCGAAACCCAATGCAGTGCATTGGGTTTCCAATGGTTCCCAGGGTCTGAAGGAGCGGAAACTCTCCTTCAGGCCCTGGGATCCATATTTAAGTGTAAAATAAAGAATTAAAATAAAAAATATCGCTATACTTACACTCTGACGGGCCCTGGTACTAACCGGGAACCTTCCTTCCTTAGAATCAGCCTTCCAGGACCTCGCGGTGACGTCTTTATTCTTTATTTTACACTTAAATCTGAATTCCGATACCAATTACCGATATCTTAAACATATCGGGAATCGGTATCGGAATTCCGATTCCAGATTCAGAAGATCGCCGACTTCATGGCCGACCCCACACAGGGGTCGGGTCGGGTTTCATGAAACCCGACTTTGCCAAAAGTCAGCGACTTCTGAAAATTGCCGACCCGTTTCGCTCAACCCTAGCCGTGTGCATTCCTCAAAACACTGAAGGACTTGACACAGGTCTTGGAGCTTCGACCACTGCACAGCTGACAACTCCATGTCTGCCATCCAACTGCCTGCCCATGTATGTGTATACTCCGACAAATACATAACAGCACGCCTCTGTTCACACAGTCTATGAAGCATGTGCAGTGTGGATTTCCACCTTGTTGCAACGTCGATGATTAGGCGGTGCTGGGGAAGGTTCAAAGACCGCTGATGATTCTGCATACGGCTGGAGTGTACGGGCAAACGTCAGATGTGAGAGCAAAGTCTGCGCACTTTCAGCAGCAGGTCGGGTAACCCCGGATAACTTTTCAGGAAGCACTGCACCACCAGGTTTAAGGTTTGAGCCAGGCAAGGAATGTGTTTCAGTTGTGAAAGGGCTATGGCAGCCATAAAATTCTTTCCGTTATCACTGACTACCTTGCCTGCCTCAAGATGTACATTGCCCAGCCATAACTGAGTTTCTTGCTGCAAGAACTCGGACAGAACTTCCGCGGTGTGTCTGTTGTCACCCAAACACTTCATTCCCAATACAGCCTGCTGACGCTTGCCACTAGCTGTTCCATAATTGGACAACTCGTGTGCTACAGTGGAAACTGCGGATGGAGTGGTCGTGCGACTGTGGTCTGTGGATGAGCTCTCGCTTCTGCTGGAGGCCGAGGAGGAGGAGGGGTGACAAACGCCTACAGCCAACTGTTTCCTAGACCGTGGGCTAGGCAGAACTGTCCCAATATTACTGTCCCCTGTGGACCCTGCATCCACCACATTAACCCAGTGTGCCGTGATGGAGACGTAATGCCCCTGGCCATGCCTACTGGTCCATGCATCTGTTGTCAGGTGCACCTTTCTACTGACAGATTGCCTGAGCGCATTTTTCAATGCGGTCTTTTACATGCTGGTGGAGGGCTGGGATGGCTTTTCTGGAAAAAAAGTGTCGACTGGGTAGCTCGTAGCGTGGTACAGCATAGTCCATCAGGGCTTTGAAAGCTTCACTTTCAACTAACCGGTAGGGCATCATCTCTAACGAGATTAGTCTAGCAATGTGGGTGTTCAAACCCTGTGTACGCGGATGTGAGGATGAGTACTTCCTTTTCCTAACGAGAGTCTCATGTAGGGTGAGCTGGACTGGAGAGCTGCATAGGGTGGAACTAGCGGGGGTGCCGGTGGACATGGGTGACTGAGAGACGGTTGGTGATGGTATTCTTGCTGTTGCCCTACATACAGTTTTTGCTACCACGAACCTGGTGATTCCATGACTGCTTTGGCCTTGCGTCGAAACCGCCACATTACCTGCAGGTGGTGTGGTAAACGGTGGGCTTACAGTGAGGGAAGGGATGTCGCGTTGCTGACTAGCTTCATTGTGAGAGGGTGCTACAATGTTAAGGGACGTTTGGTAGTTTGTCCAGGCTTGCAAGTGCATGGTGGTTAAATGTCTATGCATGCAACTTGTATTTACATTTTTAACATTCTGACCTCTGCTGAAGGTCCTTGAGCATTTCTTACAGATGACTTTACACGGATCATTGGGATCTTGGTTAAAAAAATGCCAGACTGCACTCTTCCTTCTATCGGATACCTTTTCAGGCATTGCACACTGAGCTACTTTAACCGGACGGCCATGCTGTCCTACAACTGGTTTTGGTTTTGCCACACGTTTTTGGCCAGATACGGGCCTGCCAGATGGAACCTGTTGCAATGTTGATGACTGCTGCCTCTCCTCCTCCTCCACTTCAGAGCTACTGCCGCCTGCACCCTGTTCCCCCAATGGCTGCCAATCGGGGTCAACAACTGGGTCATCTATGACCTCCTCTTCTATGTCCTGTGCACCTTCCTCTGGGTCACCGTGTAAGCCGGTGCTATAGCGTTTGTGACGGGGCTCCATAGTCTCATTGGGGTCAGATTCTGGATCAGTACACTGCGAGGGCAATGTTCTGATCTGAGTCAAAGGAACAGCATTATAATCTGGCTGTGGCTGTGCATCTGTGCACTCCATGTCCGATTCATCTTGTAATGGGCATGGCCTGTTAACAATTTCCCTTTCTAACCCAGGCAAGGTATGTGTAAAAAGCTCCATGGAGTAACCATTTGTGTCGCCTGACGCATCCTTCACTGTTGTTCTGGGTGAAGGACACAAGGAAGCGACTTGTTCCTGACCGGGAGCATCCACTGACGACCACTGCTCTGACATTTCGCATTTTCCGAGGAGGAGGCGAAAGAGCTAGAGGCAGAGTCAGCAATGAAAGCCAATACTTGTTCCTGCTGCTCCGGCTTCAAAAGCGGTTTTCCTATGAACAAATTGTTATTGTCTGTGCCAGGCATGGAAGGATTTCAGAGCAAAGCGTAAACAGTGGTGGAGCAGAGACAGATAATTTTGCAAGTGGTAGAGCACTGTTTGACCTTGGGGGGGGACACTCTCTCCTGGCCGGCGGTACAAGCCCAGGGCTCCTCATGTTACAATGGTGTGTCTGACGTTGGGTGCGCGCCACCACCGCCAGAGACACTTCATTGTTCTATGAGGGACCCAGTGCCAGTGCCGTCGACCAAAAGTGGGCACACCCACCTCTTCAGACAAACGGCACTCTGACGGGTGCTTGCGACAAGTGGCGAGACCACGGCCCCGTGGGGGGAGTTAGGCCATTTAGGGAGGTGTAAACATGTCGTATGCTGGACAAATAGCAGCTGCAAATTAAGAGATTGGAACAGTCAGTAACACCAGTCCCAAAGCAAGACCTTTCTACAGGAAAGCTAGGTGTAAGACGGGAAAGGTGGCGCAAAATAATTTGAAATCCATGAGTGGTTTATTTTAATGAAGGTTAGATCATCAACATTTTGGGTAGCCAGACGAGTCCTTTTTTCGGTCAGTATTGAACCAGCAGCACTGAATACTCTTTCTGATAGCACACTAGCAGATGGGCAAGCAAGCTCCTGCAATGCATATTCAGCCAATTCAGGCCAGGTGTCTATTTTGGATGCCCAGTAATCAAAGGGGAATGACGGTTGAGGGAGAACATCGGTAATGGAGGAAAAATAGTTAGTAACCATACTGGACAAATGTCTCCTGTCACTTTGAATGGATGCTGCTGTACCTGTCGTGTCTGCGGTCATTGCGAAATCACTCCACAACCTGGTCAGAAAACCCCTCTGTCCTACGCCACTTCTGATCTGTGCACCTCTAACACCTCTGCCCTGTTGCCCCCTGCAGCTCGTGTGAGAACCATCACCGGCGCTGTGTGCTGGGAATGCCTGAATCAAACGGTCTACAAGAGTAGCTAGTTTAGTTGCCAATATCTGTTCGAGGTTCTCATGTGGCATGATATTTTGCAATTTGCCTTTATAGCGAGGATCAAGGAGGCAGGCCAACCAGTAATTGTCATCTGTCATCATTTTTATAATGTGTGGGTCCCTTTTGAGGATACGCAAGGCATAATCCGCCATGTGGGCCAATGTTCCAGTTGTCAAGTCAGTGCATATGCTGGGTTGAGGAGCACTTTCTTGCAAATCAACGTTACTTGTCTACCTCAAAAACCCTGAACCCGGCCTTGCACCGCCAGCAGTTTCAATTGCCCCCTGAGAAGCTTCCTCATCCAAAAAATTGTCATCACCATCATCCTCCTCGTCATCCTCCTCGTCCTGTAGACTTCCCTGAGCAGACAATGGCTGACTGTCATCAAGGCTTCCCTCGTCCTCGGCTGCAGACGCCTGTTCCTTTATGTGTGTCAAACTTTGCATCAGCAGACGCATTAGGGGGATGCTCATGCTTATTGCGGCGTTGTCTGCACTAACCAGCCGTGTGCATTCCTCAAAACACTGAAGGACTTGACACAGGTCTTGGAGCTTCGACCACTGCACAGCTGACAACTCCATGTCTGCCATCCAACTGCCTGCCCGTGTATGTGTATCCTCCCACAAATACATAACAGCACGCCTCTGTTCGCACAGTCTATGAAGCATGTGCAGTGTGGAGTTCCACCTTGTTGCAACGTCGATGATTAGGCGGTGCTGGGGAAGGTTCAAAGACCGCTGATGATTCTGCATACGGCTGGAGTGTACGGGCAAACGGCAGATGTGAGAGCAAAGTCTGCGCACTTTCAGCAGCAGGTCGGGTAACCCCGGATAACTTTTCAGGAAGCACTGCACCACCAGGTTCAAGGTGTGAGCCAGGCAAGGTATGTGTTTCAGTTGTGAAAGGGCTATGGCAGCCATAAAATTCCTTCCGTTATCACTCACTACCCCTTGCCTGCCTCAAGATGTACAGTGCCCAACCATGACCGAGTTTCTTGCTGCAAGAACTCGGACAGAACTTCCGCGGTGTGTCTGTTGTCGCCCAAACACTTCATTGCCAATACAGCCTGCTGACGCTTGCCACTAGCTGTTCCATAATTGGACACCTCGTGTGCAACAGTGGCAGCTGCGGATGGAGTGGTCGTGCGACTGCGGTCTGTGGACGAGCTCTCGCTTCTGCTGGAGGACGAGGAGTAGGAGGGGGGACGAACGCCTACAGCCAACTCTTTCCTAGACCGTTGGCTAGGCAGAACTGTCCCAATATTACTGTCCCCTGTGGACCCTGCATCCACCACATTAACCCAGTGTGCCGTGATGGAGACGTAACGCCCCTAGCCATGCCTACTGGTCAGGTGCACCTTTCTACTCACAGATTGCCTGAGCTCATGGACAATGCGGTCTTTCACATGCTGGTGGAGGGCTGGGATGGCTTTTCTCGAAAAGAAGTGTTGACTGGGTAGCTCGTAGCGTGGTACAGCGTAGCCAATCAGGGCTTTGAAAGCTTCGGTTTCAACTAACCGGTAGGGCATCATCTCTAACGAGATTAGTCTAGCAATGTGGGCGTTCAAACCCTGTGTACGCGGATGCGAGGATGAGTACTTCCTATTCCTAACGAGAGTCTCATGTAGGGTGAGCTGGACTGGAGAGCTGCATACGGTGGAACTAGGGGGGTGCCGGTGGACATGGGTGACTGAGAGAGGGTTGGTGATGGTATTCTTGATGGTGCCCTACATACAGTTTTTCCAACCACGAACCTGGTGATTCCCTGACTGCTTTGGCCTTGCGACGAAACCACAACATTACCTGCAGGTGGTGTGGTAAACGGTGGGCTTACAGTGAGGGAAAGGATGTCACGTTGCTGACTAGCTTCATTGTGAGAGGGTGCTACAACGTTAAGGGATGTTTGGTAGTTTGTCCAGGCTTGCAAGTGCATGGTGGTTAAATGTCTATGCATGCAACTTGTATTTACATTTTTAACATTCTGACCTCTGCTGAAGGTCCTTGAGCATTTCTTACAGATGACTTTGCGCTGATCATTGGGATCTTGGTTAAAAAAATTCCAGACTGCACTCTTCCTATCGGATACCTTTTCAGGCTTTGCACACTGAGCTACTTTAACCTGATGGCCACGCTGTCCTACAACTAGTTTTGGTTTTGCCACACGTTTTTGGCCAGATACGGGCCTGCCAGATGAAACCTGTTGCGATGTTGATGCCTGCTGCGGCTCCTCCTCCTCCGCTTCAGAGCTACTGCCGCCTGCACCCTGTTCCTCCAATGGCTGCCAATCGGCGTCAACAACTGGGTCATCTATGACCTCCTCTTCTATGTTCTGTGCACCTTCCTCTGGGTCACCGTGTAAGCTGGTGCTATAGCTTTCGTGACGGGGCTCCATAGTCTCATCGGGGTCAGATTCTGAATCAGTACACTGCGAGGGCAATGTTCTGATCTGAGTCAAAGGAACAGCATAATAATCTGGCTGTGGCTGTGCATCTGTGCACTCCATGTCCGATTCATCTTGTAATGGGCATGGCCTTTTAACAATTTCCCTTTCTAACCCAGGCACGGTATGTGTAAAGAGCTCCATGGAGTAACCATTTGTGTCGCCTGATGCATCCTTCACTGTTGTTCTGGGTGAAGGACACAAGGAAGCGACTTGTTCCTGACCGGGAACATCCACTGACGACGCACTGCTCTGACATTTGGCACTTTCCGAGGAGGAGGCGAAAGAGCTAGAGGCAGAGTCAGCAATGAAAGCAAATACTTGTTCCTGCTGCTACGGCTTCAAAAGCAGTTTTCCTACTCCCAGAAAAGGGAGCCTTTTGACGCTGGCTCAACAACTCGAGACTTAGGGGCTATACTGCTTTTCCCACGACCACCTGATGCTCCACGACCACCACCACTACCATCATTACCAGCTGCCAATGACCGCCCACGGCCACGACCTCTTCCACCAGACTTCCTCATTCTTGGAAAAATGTTACCAAACTAACAACCGTTATGTGGTCCTGTAAAACCAGGTACAAGGTGTGCGTGAACTTGTTGGGAATGTAAATCTCCCTTTTTTATGTGTGGGAGAATGCAGTGAAAAATGAGGCCCACTGTATTACACTGGACAGTTTGATTGGCAGAAAGAGGCTGGCAGATATGGCACTAACAGGAGTGACGCAGATAAAAACACTGGCAATAGAAATGTCCCTCTTTATGTGTGGGAGAATGCAGTGAAAAATCAGGCCCACTGTATTACACAACAACACAGTTTGATTAGCAGAAAGAGGCTGGCAGATATGGTACTAACAGGAGTGATGCAGATGCACACACTGGCAGTAGAAATGTCCCTCTTTATGTGTGGGAGAATCCAGGGAAAATCAGGCCCACTGTATTACACAACAACACAGTTTGATTATCAGAAAGAGGCTGGCAGATATGGCACTAACAGGAGTGACGCAGATGCACACACTGGCAATAGAAATGTCCCTCTTTATGTGTGGGAGAATCCAGGGAAAAATCAGGCCCACTGTATTACACAACAACACAGATTGATTAGCAGAAAGAGGCTGGCAGATATGGCACTAACATGAGTGACGCAGATAAAAACACTGGCAATAGAAATGTCCCTCTTTATGTGTGGGAGAATGCAGTGAAAAATCAGGCCCACTGTATTACACAACAACACAGTTTGATTAGCAGAAAGAAGCTGGCAGATATGGCACTAGCCTGACTGACGCAGATGCACACACTGGCAATAGAAATGTCCCTCTTTTTTTTATATGGGAGACAAGGGATTTAATCAGGCCCACTATATCACGGTATAGTTCCTGTGGCACAAAATGACTGACAGATACCACATACAGCACTCACACAGATGCACAGGTTTGGAAAGATTATTCTCCCTTTATTTTAATTTTTTTGGGGGGATATGTGAGACGAGTGATTTAATCTGGCCCACTGTTATACAGTAGGTTTTCTGTGGCAGAAAAAAAAAATGCCACACACAGGACTGGCACTAATGCAGATTTGCCAATCTTAATCTCCCACTTTTATTTTTTTTTCTGGTAGAATTGTGAAGAAATCAAGCCCACTGTTACACAGTAGGTTTTCTGGGGCAGAAAAACAAAGACAGATGCCACACACAGGACTGGCACTAATGCAGATTTGCCAATCTTAATCTCCCACTTTTATTTTTTTTCTGGGAGAATTGTGAAGAAATCAGGCCCACTGTTACACAGTAGGATTTCTGTGGCAGAAAAACAAAGACAGATGCCACACACAGGACTGGCACTAATGCAGATTTGCCAATCTTAATCTCCAACTTTAATTTTTTTTTTTCTGGGAGAATTGTGAAGAAATCAGGCCCACTGCTACACAGTAGGTTTTCTGTGGCAGAAAAACAAAGACAGATGCCACACACAGGACTGGCACTAATGCAGGTTTGCCAATCTTAATCTCCCACTTTTATTTTTTTTTCTGGGAGAATTGTGAAGAAATCAGGCCCACTGCTACACAGTAGGTTTTCTGTGGCAGAAAAAAAAAGACAGATGCCACACACAGGACTGGCACTAATGCAGATTTGCCAATCTTAATCTCCCACTTTTATTTTTTTTTCTAGGAGAATTGTGAAGAAATCAGGCCCACTGTTAAAAAGTAGGTTTTCTGTGGCAGAAAAACAAAGACAGATGCCACACACAGGACTGGCACTAATGCAGATTTGCCAATCTTAATCTCCCACTTTTATTTTTTTTTCTGGGAGAATTGTGAAGAAATCAGGCCCACTGTTACACAGTAGGTTTTCTGTGGCAGAAAAACAAAGACAGATGCCACACACAGGACTGGCACTAATGCAGATTTGCCAATCTTAATCTCCCACTTTTATTTTTTTTTCTGGGAGGATTGTGAAGAAATCAGGCCCACTGCTACACAGTAGGTTATCTGTTGTGAACTCCGTTTTCAGGCTCCCTCTTGTGGTCACAGATGGTATTGTGTGACTTTGGTTTTTTGGCTCCCCCTGGTGGTTTGGTTTATTATCCTGCGGGTCTGCTGGATCAGCTGCCTCGTTATTCACCAGGGAGGCTCCTATTTAGCTCTGCTTCTCTTTCACTTGTTGCCGGCTGTCAATGTATTCAGTGCTATTCTGATTACTCCTGATTATCTCGTTTTCTGCCTCTTCAGTATAAGCTAAGTTCTGTTTGAATATTTTTTGCTCATCTGCCTGCAATATGATTTCTGTGTATGATGAGTCTAGTCCAGCTTGCTAACATGTGATTTCTTTTTGCTGGTAAGCTCTGGGGTACGGAGTTGCTTCCCCCGCACCGTTAGTTGGTGCGGGGGCTCGAGCAATCTCTGCGTGGATATTTTGAATAGGGTTTTTTATTGACCGCACAGTTTCCTTCCTATTTTCTGCTATCTAGTATTAGCGGGCCTCATTTGCTAAATCTGATTTCATCTCTGCGTTTGTGCTTTCCCCTTAACTCACCGTTAATATTTGTGGGGGGCTATTCTATATCTTTGGGGTCTTCCACTGAGGCAAGTGAGGACTTACTTTCCCTCCAGGAATAGTCAGTTTCTCAGGCCGTGACGAGACATCTAGGATTTTTTAGTTAACGTTCCACGGCTGCCTATAGTTGTTTGCGGATAGGATCAGGTTGCGGTCAATCTAGTTACCACTTCCCCAGAGCTAGTAGTCTGTTCTGTTACTTAGCTAGTCCGACCTGCGATCCTTGCCACTAGGATCATAACAGTACAGCGGGCCCATAAAGTATTAATTGCATGGCAGAAGCAGGAGAAAAGAAGCTTGGAGATATATATATATTTTTTTTTTTTGCTGCCGTGTGTCTAGGTGCTGTGTGTCTGGCTTCTCTCCTCTTAATCTTGGTGTGGCTCTGAGTTCAGCTGCTGATATGGATATCCAGAGTTTAGCCTCCAGTGTAGATCATCTTGCTGCAAGGGTACAAAGTATTCAGGATTTTGTTGTGCACAGTCCTATGTCAGAGCCTAGAATACCTATTCCGGAGTTGTTTTCTGGAGATAGATCTAGGTTCCTGAATTTCAAGAACAATTGCAAGTTGTTTCTTTCTTTGAAACCTCATTCCTCTGGGGATTCTGTTCAGCAAGTTAAGATTATTATTTCTTTCTTGCGTGGCGATCCTCAAGATTGGGCTTTCGCATTGGCTCCAGGGGATCCTGCGCTGCTCAGTGTGGATGCGTTTTTTCTGGCCCTTGGATTGCTCTATGAGGAACCTAATCTTGAGAACCAGGCTGAAAAAGCATTGTTGGCCCTCTCTCAGGGGCAAGATGATGCAGAGGTGTACTGCCAGAAATTTCGGAAATGGTCGGTGCTTACTCAATGGAATGAGTGTGCCCTGGCTGCAAATTTCAGAAAAGGTCTTTCTGAAGCCATTAAGAATGTCATGGTGGGGTTCCCTACGCCTGCAGGTCTGAATGAATCAATGGCTCTGGCCATTCAGATTGATCGGCGTTTGCGGGAGCACAAACCTGCGCACCATTTGGCGGTGTCTTCTGAACAGACACCTGAGTCTATGCAATGTGATAGAATTCTGACCAGAAGTGAACAGCAAAATTATAGACGGCAAAATGGGTTGTGCTTTTACTGTGGGACTCAGCTCATGTTATCTCAGCATGCTCTAAGCGCACAAAAAAGATTGATAAATCTGTCACCATCGGTACTTTACAGCCTAAGTTTATTTTGTCTGTTACCCTGATTTGTTCCCTGTCATCTTACCCGGTTATGGCTTTTGTGGATTCAGGTGCTGCCCTGAGTCTGATGGATTTGTCACTTGCCAGGCGCTGTGGTTTTGTTTTGGAGCCTTTAAAATTCCCTATTCCACTAAGGGGAATTGATGCTACACCATTGGCTACGAATAAACCTCAGTACTGGACACAAGTGACCATGTGCATGACTCCTGTTCATCAGGAGGTGATTCGATTTCTTGTATTGCATAATTTGCATGATGTTGTCGTGTTGGGCCTGCCATGGTTGCAGACTCATAATCAAGTCCTGGATTGGAAAGAAATGTCTGTGTCAAGTTGGGGTTGTCAGGGAATTCATGGCGACGCTCCTGTGGTGTCAATTGCTTCATCCACTCCTTCTGAGGTCCCTGCATTTTTGTCAGATTACCAGGATGTATTTGATGAGCCCAAACTCAGTTCTCTACCTCCTCATAGGGATTGTGATTGTGCTATAAATTTGATTCCTGGTAGTAAGTTTCCTAAGGGACGACTTTTCAATTTGTCAGTGCCGGAGCATGCTGCTATGCGGAGTTATATAAAGGAGTCTTTGGAGAAAGGACTTATTCGCCCCTCCTCCTCCCCTCTTGGTGCGGGGTTCTTTTTTGTGGCTAAGAAGGGTGGTTCCTTGAGACCTTGTATTGATTATCGCCTTCTAAACAAAATCACGGTCAAATTTCAGTATCCTTTGCCATTGCTATCTGATCTGTTTGCTCGCATTAGGGGGTCTAGTTGGTTCACCAAGATAGATCTTCGTGGTGCGTATAACCTTGTGCGTATTAAGCAGGGTGATGAATGGAAAACTGCATTTAAAACGCCCGAAGGCCATTTTGAGTACTTGGTGATGCCTTTTGGACTTTCTAACGCTCCTTCTGTCTTTCAGTCCTTTATGCACGACATCTTCCGCGAATATCTGGATAAATTTATGATTGTGTATCTGGATGATATTCTGTTTTTTTTGGATGATTGGGAGTCCCATGTTAAGCAGGTCAGGATGGTGTTTCAGGTCCTGCGTGCCAATGCTTTATTTGTGAAGGGCTCAAAATGTCTTTTTGGAGTCCAGAAGGTCTCTTTTTTGGGTTTCATTTTTTCTTCTGCTATTGAGATGGACCCAGTCAAGGTTCAGGCTATTCATGACTGGACTCAGCCTACATCTGTTAAGAGTCTTCAGAAGTTCTTGGGTTTTGCTGATTTTTACTGTCGCTTCATCGCTAATTTTTCTGGTGTTGTTAAGCCATTGACGGATTTGACCAAGAAGGGTTCTGATGTTACTAATTGGTCTCCTGCGGCTGTGGAGGCCTTTCGGGAGCTGAAGCGCCGGTTTTCTTCGGCTCCGGTCTTATGTCAGCCAGATGTCTCCCTTCCTTTCCAGGTCGAGGTTGATGCTTCTGAGATTGGAGCGGGGGCTGTTTTGTCGCAGAGAAGCTCTGATGGCTCTGTGATGAAGCCATGTGCTTTCTTTTCAAGAAAGTTTTCACCTGCTGAGCGGAATTATGATGTTGGTAATCGGGAGTTGTTGGCTATGAAGTGGGCATTTGAGGAGTGGCGACATTGGCTCGAGGGAGCTAAGCATCGTGTGGTGGTCTTGACTGATCACAAGAATTTGATTTATCTCGAGTCGGCCAAGCGGCTGAATCCTAGACAGGCTCGTTCGTCGTTGTTTTTCTCTCGTTTTGATTTCGTGGTCTCATACCTGCCTGGTTCGAAGAATGTGAAGGCTGATGCTCTTTCTAGGAGTTTTGTGCCTGACTCTCCTGGTGATTCAGAGCCAGCTGGTATCCTCAGAGAAGGGGTGATTTTGTCTGCCATCTCCCCAGATTTGCGACGAGTGCTGCAGGAGTTTCAGGCGGATAGACCTGACCGTTGTCCACCGGAGAGACTGTTTGTCCCGGATAGATGGACCAGCAGAGTTATTTCCGAGGTTCATTCCTCGGTGTTGGCAGGCCATCCTGGGATTTTTGGTACCAGAGATTTGGTGGCTAGGTCCTTCTGGTGGCCTTCCTTGTCGCGGGATGTGCGTTCCTTTGTGCAGTCTTGTGGAATTTGTGCTCGGGCTAAGCCTTGCTGTTCTCGTGCCAGTGGCTTGTTGTTGCCTTTGCCTGTCCCGAAGAGGCCTTGGACGCACATTTCCATGGATTTTATTTCAGATCTCCCTGTCTCTCAGAGAATGTCGGTCATTTGGGTGATGTGTGATCGTTTTTTTAAAATGGTCCATTTGGTGCCCTTGCCTAAGTTGCCTTCCTCCTCCGAGTTGGTTCCTCTGTTTTTTCAAAATGTGGTTCGTTTGCACGGGATCCCTGAAAATATTGTTTCCGACAGAGGATCCCAGTTTTGTGCTAAGATGGGCATTAATTTGTCTTTTTCGTTGGCCTTCCATCCTCAGACGAATGGCCAAACCGAGCGCACTAATCAAACTTTGGAAAACTATTTAAGATGTTTTGTTTCTGCTGATCAGGACGACTGGGTGACTTTTTTGCCACTGGCCGAGTTTGCCCTTAATAATCGGGCTAGTTCTGCTACTTTGGTTTCGCCTTTTTTTTGTAATTCAGGGTTTCATCCTCATTTTTCCTCGGGTCAGGTGGAGTCTTCTGACTGTCCTGGAGTGGATGTTGTGGTGGATAGGTTGCATCGGATTTGGAATCATGTGGTGGACAATTTGAAGCTGTCACAAGAGAAGGCTCAGCGCTTTGCCAACCGCCGTCGCTGTGTGGGTCCCCGACTTCGCGTTGGGGATTTGGTGTGGTTGTCTTCTCGCTTTGTTCCTATGTTCTCCTAAGTTTAAGCCTCAGTTTATCGGTCCTTATAAGATTTTGGAAGTCCTTAACCCTGAGTCAATTCGTTTGGACCTCCCGGCATCGTTTGCTATTCATAATGTGTTCCATCGGTCGTTGTTGCGGAGGTATGTGGTGCCTGTGGTTCCTTCGGTTGTGCCTCCTGCCCCTGTGCTGGTTGAGGGAGAATTGGAATACGTGGTGGAGAAGATCTTGGATTCTCGTATTTCTAGACGGAGGCTTCAGTATTTGGTCAAGTGGAAAGGCTATGGTCAGGAGGATAATTCCTGGGTTGTCGCCTCTGATGTTCATGCGGCCAATTTGGTTCGTGCCTTCCATGTGGCTCACCCTGATCGCCCTGGGGGTTTTGATGAGGGTTCGGTGACCCCTCCTCAAGGGGGGGGGTACTGTTGTGAACTCCGTTTTCAGGCTCCCTCTTGTGGTCACAGATGGTATTGTGTGACTTTGTTTTTTTGGCTCCGCCTGGTGGTTTGGTTTATTATCCTGCGGGTCTGCTAAATCAGCTGCCTCATTATTCACCAGGGAGGCTACTATTTAGCTCTGCTTCTCTTTCACTTGTTTCCGGCTGTCAATGTATTCAGTGCTATTCTGATTACTCCTGATTATCTCGTTTTCTGCCTCTTCAGTATAAGCTAAGTTCTGTTTGAATATTTTTTGCTCATCTGCCTGCAATATGATTTCTGTGTATGATGAGTCTAGTCCAGCTTGCTAACATGTGATTTCTTTTTGCTGGTAAGCTCTGGGGTACGGAGTTGCTTCCCCCGCACCGTTAGTTGGTAGGGTTTTTTATTGACCGCACAGTTTCCTTCCTATTTTCTGCTATCTAGTATTAGCGGGCCTCATTTGCTAAATATGATTTCATCTCTGCGTTTGTGCTTTCCCCTTAACTCACCATTAATATTTGTGGGGGGCTATTCTATATCTTTGGGGTCTTCCACTGAGGCAAGTGAGGACTTACTTTCCCTCCAGGAATAGTCAGTTTCTCAGGCCGTGACGAGACGTCTAGGATTTTTTAGGTAACGTTCCACGGCTGCCTATAGTTGTTTGCGGATAGGATCAGGTTGCGGTCAATCTAGTTACCACTTCCCCAGAGCTAGTAGTCTGTTCTGTTACTTAGCTAGTCCGACCTGCGATCCTTGCCACTAGGATCATAACAGTTATCTGTGGCAGAAAAAAAGAAAAAAGATGCCACACACAGGACTGGCACTAATGCAGATTTGCCAATCTTAATCTCCCACTTTTATTTTTTTTTCTGGGAGAATTGTGAAGAAATCAGGCCCACTGTTACACAGTAGGTTTTCTGTGACAGAAAAAAAAATGCCACACACAGGACTGGCACTAATGCAGATTTTCCAATCTTAATCTCCCACTTTTATTTTTTTTTCTGGGAGAATTGTGAAGATATCAGGCCCACTGTTAAAAAAGTAGGTTTTCTGTGGCAGAAAAACAAAGACAGATGCCACACACAGGACTGGCACTAATGCAGATTTGCCAATCTTAATCTCCCACTTTTATTTTTTTTTTCTGGGAGAATTGTGAAGAAATCAGGCCTACTGCTACACAGTAGGTTTTCTGTGGCAGAAAAAACAAAGACAGATGCCACACACAGATCTGGCACTAATGCAGATTTGCCAATCTTAATCTCCCACTTTTATTTTTTTTTCTGGGAGAATTGTGAAGAAATCAGGCCCACTGTTACACAGTAGGTTTTCTGTGGCAGAAAAACAAAGACAGATACCACACACAGGACTGGCACTAATGCAGATTTGCCAATCTTAAACTCCCACTTTAATTTTTTTTTCTGGGAGAATTGTGAAGAAATCAGGCCCACTGTTACCCAGTAGGTTTTCTGTGGCAGAAAAACAAAGACAGATGCCACACACAGCACTGGCACTAATGCAGATTTGCCAATCTTAATCTCACACTTTTATTTTTTTTTCTGGGAGAATTGTGAAGAAATCAGGCCCACTGCTTCACAGTAGGTTTTCCGTGGCGGAAAAAAAAAAAAGATGCCACACACAGGACAGGCACTAATGCAGATTTGCCAATCTTAATCTCCCACATTTATTTTTTTTTCTGGGAGAATTGTGAAGAAATCAGGCCCACTGTTAAAAAAGTAGGTTTTCTATGGCAGAAAAACAAAGACAGATGCCACACACAGGACTGGCACTAATGCAAATTTGCCAATCTTAATCTCCCACTTTTATTTTTTTTTCTGGGAGAATTGTGAATAAATCTGGGCCACTGCAACACAGTAGCTTTTCTGTGGCAGAAAAAACAAAGACAGATGCCACACACAGGTCTGGCACTAATGCAGATTTGCCAATCTTAATCTCCCACTTTTATTTATTTTTTCTGGGAGAATTGTGAAGAAATCAGGCCCACTGTTACACAGTAGGTTTTCTGTGGCAGAAAAACAAAGACAGATACCACACACAGGACTGGCACTAATGCAGATTTGCCAATCTTAAACTCCCACTTTAATTTTTTTTTCTGGGAGAATTGTGAAGAAATCAGGCCCACTGTTACCCAGTAGGTTTTCTGTGGCAGAAAAACAAAGACAGATGCCACACACAGCACTGGCACTAATGCAGATTTGCCAATCTTAATCTCCCACATTTATTTTTTTTCTGGGAGAATTGTGAAGAAATCAGGCCCACTGTTAAAAAAGTAGGTTTTCTATGGCAGAAAAACAAAGACAGATGCCACACACAGGACTGGCACTAATGCAAATTTGCCAATCTTAATCTCCCACTTTTATTTTTTTTTCTGGGAGAATTGTGAATAAATCTGGGCCACTGCAACACAGTAGCTTTTCTGTGGCAGAAAAAACAAAGACAGATGCCACACACAGGTCTGGCAATAATGCAGATTTGCCAATCTTAATCTCCCACTTTTATTTTTTTTTTTCTGGGAGAATTGTGAAGAAATCAGGCCCACTGTTAAAAAAGTAGGTTTTCTGTGGCAGAAAAAAAAAGATGCCACACACAGGACTGGCACTAATGCAGATTGGCCAATCTTAATCTCCCAATTTTATTTTTTTTTTCTGGGAGAATTGTGAAGAAATCAGGCCCACTGTTAAAAAAGTAGGTTTTCTGTGGCAGAAAAACAAAAACAGATGCCACACACAGGACTGGCAGTAATGCAGATTTGCCAATCTTAATCTCCCACTTTTATTTTTTTTTTCTGGGAGAATTGTGAAGAAATCAGGCCCACTGTTACACAGTAGGTTTTCTGTGGCAGAAAAACAAAGACAGATGCCACACACAGGACTGGCACTAATGCAGATTGGCCAATCTTAATCTCCCACTTTTATTTTTTTTTTCTGGGAGAATTGTGAAGAAATCAGGCCCACTGTTAAAAAAGTAGGTTTTCTGTGGCGGAAAAAAAAGATGCCACACACAGGACTGGCACTAATGCAGATTGGCCAATCTTAATCTCCCAATTTTATTTTTTTTTTCTGGGAGAATTGTGAAGAAATCAGGCCCACTGTTAAAAAAGTAGGTTTTCTGTGGCAGAAAAACAAAAACAGATGCCACACACAGGACTGGCACTAATGCAGATTTGCCAATCTTAATCTCCCACTTTTATTTTTTTTTTCTGGGAGAATTGTGAAGAAATCAGGCCCACTGTTACACAGTAGGTTTTCTGTGGCAGAAAAACAAAGACAGATGCCACACACAGGACTGGCACTAATGCAGATTGGCCAATCTTAATCTCCCACTTTTATTTTTTTTTTCTGGGAGAATTGTGAAGAAATCAGGCCCACTGTTAAAAAAGTAGGTTTTCTGTGGCAGAAAAACAAAGACAGATGCCACACACAGGACTGGCACTAATGCAGATTTGCCAATCTTAATCTCCCACTTTTATTTTTTTTTTCTGGGAGAATTGTGAAGAAATCAGGCCCACTGCTACACAGTAGGTTTTCTGTGGCAGAAAAAAAAAAAAAGATGCCACACACAGGACTGGCACTAATGCAGATTTGCCAATCTTAATCTCCCACTTTTATTTTTTTTTTCTGGGAGAATTGTGAAGAAATCTGGGCCACTGCAACACAGTAGCTTTTCTGTGGCAGAAAAAACAAAGACAGATGCCACACACAGGACTGGCACTAATGCAGATTGGCCAATCTTAATCTCCCACTTTTATTTTTTTTTTCTGGGAGAATTGTGAAGAAATCAGGCCCACTGTTAAAAAAGTAGGTTTTCTGTGGCAGAAAAACAAAAACAGATGCCACACACAGGACTGGCACTAATGCAGATTTGCCAATCTTAATCTCCCACTTTTATTTTTTTTTTCTGGGAGAATTGTGAAGAAATCAGGCCCACTGTTACACAGTAGGTTTTCTGTGGCAGAAAAACAAAGACAGATGCCACACACAGGACTGGCACTAATGCAGATTGGCCAATCTTAATCTCCCACTTTTATTTTTTTTTTCTGGGAGAATTGTGAAGAAATCAGGCCCACTGTTAAAAAAGTAGGTTTTCTGTGGCGGAAAAAAAAAGATGCCACACACAGGACTGGCACTAATGCAGATTGGCCAATCTTAATCTCCCAATTTTATTTTTTTTTTCTGGGAGAATTGTGAAGAAATCAGGCCCACTGTTAAAAAAGTAGGTTTTCTGTGGCAGAAAAACAAAAACAGATGCCACACACAGGACTGGCACTAATGCAGATTTGCCAATCTTAATCTCCCACTTTTATTTTTTTTTTCTGGGAGAATTGTGAAGAAATCAGGCCCACTGTTACACAGTAGGTTTTCTGTGGCAGAAAAACAAAGACAGATGCCACACACAGGACTGGCACTAATGCAGATTGGCCAATCTTAATCTCCCACTTTTATTTTTTTTTTCTGGGAGAATTGTGAAGAAATCAGGCCCACTGTTAAAAAAGTAGGTTTTCTGTGGCAGAAAAACAAAGACAGATGCCACACACAGGACTGGCACTAATGCAGATTTGCCAATCTTAATCTCCCACTTTTATTTTTTTTTTCTGGGAGAATTGTGAAGAAATCAGGCCCACTGCTACACAGTAGGTTTTCTGTGGCAGAAAAAAAAAAAAAGATGCCACACACAGGACTGGCACTAATGCAGATTTGCCAATCTTAATCTCCCACTTTTATTTTTTTTTCTGGGAGAATTGTGAAGAAATCAGGCCCACTGTTAAAAAAGTAGGTTTTCTGTGGCAGAAAAACAAAGACAGATGCCACACAAAGGACTGGCACTAATGCAGATTTGCCAATCTTAATCTCCGACTTTTATTTTTTTTCTGGGAGAATTGTGAAGAAATCAGGCCCACTGCTACACAGTTGGTTTTATGTGGCAGAAAAACAAAGACAGATGCCACACACAGGTCTGGCACTAATGCAGATTTGCCAATCTTAATCTCCCACTTTTATTTTTTTTTCTGGGAGAATTGTGAATAAATCTGGGCCACTGTATTAGAGTATATTTTCTGTGGCAAAAAGTGGCTTGAAGAGATATATATATATATATATATATATATATATATATATATATATATATATATATATATATATATATATATATATATAAAAAAGGGACTGTACTGCAGTTACTATCTCCCTACAGTTATCTCAGAAAAGTATGTCAGGCAGCAATAAAATTGACTGCTGCACACAAAAGTCAAAAGTGTGGACAAACAAACAAGCTGTGCAGAAAGGAAGGAGCAACAGGATTTGTGCTTTGAAAAAAGCAGTTGGTTTGCACAGCGGCGTACACACAGCAATGCAGCTATCAGGGAGCCTTATAACCTACAGAGCTGTTGCACAGAAATCGAGCCTCCACTGCCCCAAAAGGAAAAGGTGGTGTTGGACAGTGGAAATCGCTACAACACAAGCAGTTTGGGGCTTAATTTACCCTGCCTAACGCTATCCCTGCTTCTGACGAAGCGGCAGCAACCTCTCCCTACGCTCGGATCAGCAGCAGTAACATGGCAGTCGGCGGGAACGCCCCTTTATAGCCCCTGTGACGACGCAGAAAGCAAGCCAATCACTGCCATGCCCTTCTCTAAGATGGTGGGGACCAGGACCTATGTCATCACGCTGCCCACACTCTGTGTGCACCTTCATTGGCTGAGAAATGGCGCTTTAAGCATCATAGGAAACGCGACTTTGGCGCGAAGATCGTGTACCACATGGCCGATCCCACGCTGGGATCGGGTCGGGTTTCATGAAACCCGACTTTGCCAAAAGTCGGTGACTTATGAAAATGACCGATCTGTTTCGCTCAACCCTAGTCGTCTGCACTTACCAGCCGTGTGCTTTCCTCAAAACACTGAAGGACTTGACAAAAGTCTTGTAGCTTCGACCACTGCACACCTGACAACTCCATGTCTGCCATCCAACTGCCTGCCCGTGTATGTGTATCCTCCCACAAATACATTACAGCATGCCTCTGTTCGCACAGCCTCTGAAGCATGTGCAGTGTGGAGTTCCACCTTGTTGCAACGCCGATTATTAGGCGGTGCTGAGGAAGCCTCAGCGATCGCTGATGGTTCAGCAAATGGCTGGAGTGTACGAGTGACCAGTGGATGTGCGAGCAAAGTCTTCATACCTTCAGGAGCAGGGCTGGTAACCCCGGATAATTTTTCAGGAAGCACTGCACCACCAGGTTCAAGGTGTGAGCCAGGCAAGGTATGTGTTTCAGTTCTGAAAGGGCTATGGCAGCCATAAAATTCCTTCCGTTATCACTGACTACCTTGCCAGCCTCAAGATGTACACTGCCCAGCCATGACTGAGTTTCTTGCTGCAAGTACTCAGCCAGAACTTCCGCGGTGTGTCTGTTGTCACCCAAACACTTCATTTTCAACACAGCCTGCTGACGCTTACCACAAACTGTTCCATAATGGGACACCTCGTGTGCAACACTGGCAGCTGCGGATGGAGTGGTCGTGCGACTGCGCTTTGTGGATGAACTCTCGCTTCTGGAGGAGGAGGAGGAGGAGGAGGAGGAGGAGGGGTGAACGCTTACAGCCAACTGTTTCCTAGACCATGGGCTAGGCAGAACTGTGCCACTATGGCTGTCCCCTGTTGACCCTGCATCCACCACATTAACCCAGTGTGCCGTGATGGACACGTAACGTCCCTGGCCATGCCTACTGGTCCATGCATCTGTTGTGAGGTGAACCTTTCTACTGACTGATTGCCTCAGTGCATGGACAATGCGGTCTTTGACATGCTGGTGGAGGGCTGGGATGGCTTTTCTTGCAAAGAAGTGTCGACTGGGTAGGTCATAGCGTGGTACTGCGTAGGCCATCAGGGCTTTGAAAGCTTCATTTTTAACCAACCGGTAGGGCATCATCTCTAACGAGATTAGTCTAGCAATGTGGGCGTTCAAACTCTGTGTACGCGGATGAGAGGATGAATACTTTCTTTTCCTAACGAGAGTGTCTTGTAGGGTGAGTTGGACTGGAGAGCTGCATATGGTGGAACTAGCGGGGGTGGTGGTGGACATGGCAGATTGAGAGAGGGTTGGTGATGGTATTCTTGATGTTGGCCTACATACAGTGTTGCCTACCAAGAACCTTGTGATTCCCTGACTGCTTTGGCCTTGCGACGATACCTCTACATTTGCTGCTGGTGGTGTCCTAACTGGTGAGCTTACAGTGAAGGAAGCAATGTTGTGTTGCTGACTACCTACATTCTGAGCAGGTGCACCAATGGTACAGGACGTTTGGTAGTTAGTCCAGGCTTGCAAGTGCATGCTGGTTAAATGTCTACGCATGCACGTTGTATTTAAATTTAGGGGATTCTTCCCTCTGCTAAAGGTCTTTGAGCATTTCTTACAGATAACTTTGCACTGATCATTCGGATCTCGGTTAAAAAATTGCCACACTCCACTCTTCCTACTATGCAATACCTTTTCAGGCATTGCACGCTGTGCTACTTTCACTGGATGGCCACCTGTCCTAAAACTGTTTTTTTGGTTGACAAACTTTTTTGGCCTGAGACGGGCCTGCCAGATGAAAGCTGTTGTGATGTTGATGGCTGCTGCGGATCATCCTCCTCCGCTTCTGAGCTACTGTCAGCAGCACCCTCTTCCCCCAATGGCTGCCAATCTGGGTCAACAACTGGGTCATCTATCACCTCCTCTTCAATGTCATGTGCACCTTTATCTGTGTCACCGTGTAAGGTGCTATAGCGTTCGGGACGGGGCACCATAGTCTCATGAGGGTCAGTTTCTAGCTCAGTACACTGCGAGGGCAATGTAGTGATCTGAGTCGATGGAACAGCATAATAATCTAGCTGTGGCTGTGCATCAGTGCACTCCATGTCCGATTCATCTTGTAATGGGCTGTTAACAATTTCCCTTTCTAACCCCGACACGGTATGTGTAAAGAGCTCCATGGAGTAACCTGTAGTGTCACCTGACGCATCCTTCACTTTTGGTTTGGGTGAAGGACACAAGGAAGTGACTTGTTCCTGACCGGGAGCATCCACAGACGACTCGCTGCTTTTATATTTGGAACTTTCTGAAGAGGAGGCGAAAGAGCTAGAGGGTGAGTCAGCAATGAAAACCAAAACTTTTTCCTGCTGCTCTGGCTTTAAAAGCTGTTTTCCTACTCCCAGATAAAGGAGCCTTTGAGGCCTTGTGTAGCCAGATGCTGACGCTGGCTCAACACCTTCAGCCTTAGGTGCTATTTTGCTTTTCCCACTACCATCAGATGCAGATGCTCCACCACCACCACCATCATTACCAGCTGGCAACGACCGCCCACGGCCTCTTCCACCAGACTTCCTCATTTTTGGGAAAATGTAACCAAAATAACAACCGTTATATGGTACTGTAAAACAAGGTAGAAGGTGTATCTAAACTTGTTGAGAATCTAACTCTCCCTTTTTTGGGGGGGAGAGTGCAGCAAAAATCAGGCCATGTGTATTACACTACACAATGTAAGTGGCAGAACGTGGCTGGCAGATATACGACAAACAGAACTGACGTAGATCCACTTAGTGGCAATTTAAATCTCCCTTTCTTTGGGGGGGGGAAGACTGCAGCAAAATTCAGGCCCAGTGTATTACACTACACAACGTAAGTGGCAGAAAGTGGCTGGCTGACATACGGCAAACTAACAAAACTGACATATATCCAGTGTGTGACAATTAGAATCTCCATTTTATTTTGGGGAGACTGCACCACAACTCAGGCCCAGTGTATTTTACAACGCAATGTGAGTGGCAGCAAGTGGCTGGCTGATACACCACTAACTAAGAGGACTGAAGCATATCCACTTTTTGAGAATTTCCATCTTACTTTTTTTTTTTTACACAGAACCCAAACTCAGGCCCAGTGTATTTTGCAACGCAATGTGAGTGGCAGCAAGTGGCTGGCTGATACACCACAAACAAAGAGGACAGAGGTATATCCACTTTGTGAGAATTTCAATCTCACTTTTTTTTTTTTGGACACAGAACCCAAACTCAGGCCCAGTGTATTTTACAACGCAATGTGAGTGGCAGCAAGTGGCTGGCTGATACACCACTAACTAAGAGGACTGAGGCATATCCACTTTGTGAGAATTTCAATCTCACTTTTTTTTTTTTTGGACACAGAACCCAAACTCAGGCCCAGTGTATTTTACAACGCAATGTGAGTGGCAGCAAGTGGCTGGCTGATACACCACTAACTAAGAGGACTGAGGTATATCCACTTTGTGAGAATTTCCAGCTCACTTTTTTTTTTGGACACAGAACCCAAACTCAGGCCCAGTGTATTTTACAACGCAATGTGAGTGGCAGCAAGTGGCTGGCTGATACACCACTAACTAATAGGACTGAGGTACATCCACTTTGTGAGAATTTCAATCTCACTTTTTTTTTTTGGACACAGAACCCAAACTCAGGCCCAGTGTATTTTACAATGCAATGTGAGAGGCAGCAAGTGGTTGGCTGATACACCACTAACTAAGAGGACTGAGGTATATCCACTTTCTGAGAATTTCAATCTCACTTTTTTTTTGGACACAGAACCCAAACTCAGGCCCAGTGTATTTTACAATGCAATGTGAGTGGCAGCAAGTGGCTGGCTGATACACCACAAACAAAGAGGACTGAGGTATATCCACTTTGTGAGAATTTCAATCTCACTTTTTTTTGGACACAGAACCCAAACTCAGGCCCAGTGTATTTTACAACGCAATGTGAGTGGCAGCAAGTGGATGGCTGATACACCATTAACTAAGAGGACTGAGATATTTCCACTTTGTAAGAATTTCAATCTCACTTTTTTTTTTGGACACAGAACCCAAACTCAGGCCCAGTGTATTTTACAACGCATTGTGAGTGGCAGCAAGTGGCTGGCTGATACACCATTAACTAAGAGGACTGAGATATTTCCACTTTGTAAGAATTTCAATCTCACTTTTTTTTTTGGACACAGAACCCAAACTCAGGCCCAGTGTATTTTACAACGCATTGTGAGTGGCAGCAAGTGGCTGGCTGATACACCACTAACTAAGAGGACTGAGGTATATCCACTTTCTGAGAATTTCCATCTCACTTTTTTTTTTGGACACAGAACCCAAACTCAGGCCCAGTGTATTTTACAACGCAATATGAGTGGCAGTAAGTGGCTGGCTGATACACCACTAAGAGGACTGAGGAACATCCACTTTGTGAGAATTTCAATCTCACTTTTTTTTTTTGGACACAGAACCCAAACTCAGGCCCAGTGTATTTTACAATGCAATGTGAGTGGCAGCAAGTGGCTGGCTGATACACCACTAACTAAGAGGACTGAGGTATATCCACTTTCTGAGAATTTCAATCTCACTTTTTTTTTGGACACAGAACCCAAACTCAGGCCCAGTGTATTTTACAATGCAATGTGAGTGGCAGCAAGTGGATGGCTGATACACCATTAACTAAGAGGACTGAGATATTTCCACTTTGTGAGAATTTCAATGTCACTTTTTTTTTTGGACACAGAACCCAAACTCAGGACCAGTGTATCTTACAATGCAATGTGAGTGGCAGCAAGTGGCTGGCTGATACACCACTAACTAAGAGGACTGAGGTATATCCACTTTGTGAGAATTTCAATCTCACTTTTTGTTTTTTGGACACAGAACCCAAACTGAGGCCGAGTGTATTTTACAACGCAATGTGAGTGGCAGCAAGTGGCTGGCTGATACACCACTAACTAAGAGGACTGAGGTACATCCACTTTGGGAGAATTTCCCTCTCACTTTTTTTTTTGGACACAGAACCCAAACTCAGACCCAGTGTATTTTACAACGCATTGTGAGTGGCAGCAAGTGGCTGGCTGATACACCACTAACTAAGAGGACTGAGGTATATCCACTTTCTGAGAATTTCCATCTCACTTTTTTTTTTGGACACAGAACCCAAACTCAGGCCCAGTGTATTTTACAACGCAATATGAGTGGCAGTAAGTGGCTGGCTGATACACCACTAAGAGGACTGAGGAACATCCACTTTGTGAGAATTTCAATCTCACTTTTTTTTTTGGACACAGAACCCAAACTCAGGCCCAGTGTATTTTACAACGCAATGTGAGTGGCAGCAAGTGGCTGGCTGATACACCACAAACATAGAGGACTGAGGTATATCCACTTTGTGAGAATTTCAATCTCACTCTTTTTTTGGACACAGAACCCAAACTCAGGCCCAGTGTATTTTACAACGCAATGTGAGTGGCAGCAAGTGGCTGGCTGATACACCACTAACTAAGAGGACTGAGGTATATCCACTTTGTGAGAATTTCAATCTCACTTTTTTTTTTGGACACAGAACCCAAACTCAGGCCCAGTGTATTTTACAACGCAATATGAGTGGCAGTAAGTGGCTGGCTGATACACCACTAAGAGGACTGAGGAACATCCACTTTGTGAGAATTTCAATCTCACTTTCTTTTTTGGACACAGAACCCAAACTCAGGCCCAGTGTATTTTACAACGCAATGTGAGTGGCAGCAAGTGGCTGGCTGATACACCACAAACATAGAGGACTGAGGTATATCCACTTTGTGAGAATTTCAATCTCACTCTTTTTTTGGACACAGAACCCAAACTCAGGCCCAGTGTATTTTACAACGCAATGTGAGTGGCAGCAAGTGGCTGGCTGATACACCACTAACTAAGAGGACTGAGGTATATCCACTTTGTGAGAATTTCAATCTCACTTTTTTTTTTGGACACAGAACCCAAACTCAGGCCCAGTGTATTTTACAACGCAATATGAGTGGCAGTAAGTGGCTGGCTGATACACCACTAAGAGGACTGAGGAACATCCACTTTGTGAGAATTTCAATCTCACTTTTTTTTTTTGGACACAGAACCCAAACTCAGGCCCAGTGTATTTTACAATGCAATGTGAGTGGCAGCAAGTGGCTGGCTGATACACCACTAACTAAGAAGACTGAGGTATATCCACTTTCTGAGAATTTCAATCTCACTTTTTTTTGGACACAGAACCCAAACTCAGGCCCAGTGTATCTTACAATGCAATGTGAGTGGCAGCAAGTGGATGGCTGATACACCATTAACTAAGAGGACTGAGATATTTCCACTTTGTGAGAATTTCAATCTCACTTTTTTTTTGGACACAGAACCCAAACTCAGGCCCAGTGTATCTTACAATGCAATGTGAGTGGCAGCAAGTGGCTGGCTGATACACCACTAACTAAGAGGACTGAGGTATATCCACTTTGTGAGAATTTCAATCTCACTTTTTGTTTTTTTGGACACAGAACCCAAACTGAGGCCGAGTGTATTTTACAACGCAATGTGAGTGGCAGCAAGTGGCTGGCTGATACACCACTAACTAAGAGGACTGAGGTACATCCACTTTGGGAGAATTTCCCTCTCACTTTTTTTTTTGGACACAGAACCCAAACTCAGGCCCAGTGTATTTTACAACGCATTGTGAGTGGCAGCAAGTGGCTGGCTGATACACCACTAACTAAGAGGACTGAGGTACATCCACTTTGTGAGAATTTCAATCTCACTTTTTTTTTTGGACACAGAACCCAAACTCAGGCCCAGTGTATTTTACAACGCAATGTGAGTGGCAGCAAGTGGCTGGCTGATACACCACAAACATAGAGGACTGAGGTATATCCACTTTGTGAGAATTTCAATCTCACTCTTTTTTTGGACACAGAACCCAAACTCAGGCCCAGTGTATTTTACAACGCAATGTGAGTGGCAGCAAGTGGCTGGCTGATGCACCACTAACTTAGAGGACTGAGTTATATCCACTTTGTGAGAATTTCAATCTCACTTTTTTTGGGGGGACACAGAACCCAAACTCAGGCCCAGTGTATTTTACAACGCAATGTGAGTGGCAGTAAGTGGCTGGCTGATACACCACTAAGAGGACTGAGGTACATCCACTTTGTGAGAATTTCAAACTCCCTTTTTTTTTGGACACAGAACCCAAACTCAGGCCCAGTGTATTTTACAACGCAATGTGAGTGGCAGCAAGTGGCTGGCTGATACACCACTAACTTAGAGGACTGAGGTACATCCACTTTGTGAGAATTTCAAGCTCTGTTTTTTTTTTTGGACACAGAACCCAAACTCAGGCCAAGTGTATTTTACAACGCAATGTGAGTGGCAGCAAGTGGCTGGCTGATACACCACTAACTAAGAGGACTGAGGTACATCCACTTTGTGAGAATTTCAATCTCACTTTTTTTTTTTCTGGACACAGAACCCAAACTCAGGCCCATTGTATTTCACAATGCAATGTGAGTGGCAGAAAGTGGCTGGCTGATACACCACTAACTAAGAGGACTGAGGTATATCCACTTTCTGAGAATTTCCATCTCACTTTTTTTTTTGGACACAAAACCCAAACTCAGGCCAAGTGTATTTTACAATGCAATGTGAGTGGCAGTAAGTGGCTGGCTGATACACCACTAAGAGGACTGAGGTACATCCACTTTGTGAGAATTTCAAACTCACTTTTTTTTTCGACACAGAACCCAAACTCAGGCCCAGTGTATTTTACAACGCAATGTGAGTGGCAGCAAGTGGCTGGCTGATACACCACTAATTTAGAGGACTGAGGTACATCCACTTTGTGAGAATTTCAAGCTTAATTTTTTTTTGGACACAGAACCCAAACTCAGGCCAAGTGTATTTTACAACGCAATGTGAGTGGCAGTAAGTGGCTGGCTGATACACCACTAACTAAGGGTATGTTTCCACGGTCAGGAAACGCTGCTTTTTTGATGCTGCGCAGAGCTGCAGCGTCAAAAAAGCAGCGTCCAGATGTTCCAGCATAGTGGAGGGGATTTTATGAAATCCCGTCTCCACTATGCGTGGAAACCCGCACGCGGCGGCCCTGCGACTCCGGACATGCTGCGCGTCTTTTCAGATCGCAGCATGTCCGAACACCTTGCGGGGACGCAGCGTCCCCGCAAGGCATATCACAGGGCCCTATGGGACAAAGCGATCATCCCGGATGTGAAGAGTTAACACTTCCGGCATGATCGCGTCCCATAAAGGGGGCGGGGCTTAGCGCCGAGCGGCTTCGCCCCTGCGGCGATACCGCCGGCCATCCTGAACGTGGATACATAGCCTAAGAGGACTGAGGTACATCCACTTTGGGAGAATTTCAATCTCACTTTTTTTTTTGGACACAGAACCCAAACTCAGGCCCAGTGTATTTTACAACGCAATGTGAGTGGCAGCAAGTGGCTGGCTGATACACTACTAACTAAGAGGACTGAGGTATATCCACTTTCTGAGAATTTCCATCTAACTTTTTTTTTTGTACACAGAACCCGAAATCAGGCCCAGTGTATTTTACAACGCAATGTGAGTGGCAGCAAGTGGCTGGCTGATACACCACAAACATAGAGGACTGAGGTATATCCACTTTGTGAGAATTTCAATCTCACTTTTTTTGGGGGGACACAGAACCCAAACTCCGGCCAAGTGTATTTTACAACGCAATGTGAGTGGCAGCAAGTGGCTGGCTGATGCACCACTAACTTAGAGGACTGAGTTATATCCACTTTGTGAGAATTTCAATCTCACTTTTTTTGGGGGGACACAGAATCCAAACTCCGGCCAAGTGTATTTTACAACGCAATGTGAGTGGCAGCAAGTGGCTGGCTGATACACCACTAACTAAGAGGACTGAGGTATATCCACTTTGTGAGAATTTCAATCTCACTTTTTTTTTTTGGACACAGAACCCAAACTCAGGCCCATTGTATTTTACAACGCAATGTGAGTGGCAGCAAATGGCTGGCTGATACACCACTAACTAAGAGGACTGAGGTATATCCACTTTGTGAGAATTTCAATCTCACTTTTTTTTGGGGGGACACAGAACCTAAACTCAGGCCCAGTGTATTTTACAACGCAATGTGAGAGGCAGCAAGTGGCTGGCTGATACACCACTAACTAAGAGGACTGAGGTATATCCACTTTGTGAGAATTTCAATCTCACTTTTTTTGGGGGGGACACAGAACCTAAACTCAGGCCCAGTGTATTTTACAACGCAATGTGAGTGGCAGCAAGTGGCTGGCTGATACACCACTAACTAAGAGGACTGAGGTATATCCACTTTGTGAGAATTTCAATCTCACTTTTTTTTTTTTGGACACAGAACCCAAACTCAGGCCCATTGTATTTTACAACGCAATGTGAGTGGCAGCAAGTGGCTGGCTGATACACCACTAACTAAGAGGACTGAGGTATATCCACTTTGTGAGAATTTCAATCTCACTTTTTTTGGGGGGGACACAGAACCTAAACTCAGGCCCAGTGTATTTTACAACGCAATGTGAGAGGCAGCAAGTGGCTGGCTGATACACCACTAACTAAGAGGACTGAGGTATATCCACTTTGTGAGAATTTCCATCTCACTTTTTTTTTGGACACAGAACCCAAGCTCAGGCCCAGTGTATTTTACAACGCAATGTGAGTGGCAGCAAGTGGCTGGCTGATACACCACTAAGAGGACTGAGGTACATCCACTTTGTGAGAATTTCAAACTCACTTTTTTTTTGGACACAGATCCCAAACTCAAGCCCAGTGTATTTTACAACGCAATGTGAGTGGCAGCAAGTGGCTGGCTGATACACCACTAACTTAGAGGACTGAGTTATATCCACTTTGTGAGAATTTCAATCTCACTTTTTTTGGGGGGACACAGAACCCAAACTCAGGCCCAGTGTATTTTACAATGTAATGTGAGTGACAGCAAGTGGCTGGCTGATACACCACAAACAAAGAGGACTGAGGCATATCCACTTTGTGAGAATTTCAATCTCACTTTTTTTTTTGGGACACAGAACCCAAACTCAGGCCCAGTGTATTTTACAACGCAATGTGAGTGGCAGCAAGTGGCTGGCTGATACACCACTAACTAAGAGGACTGAGGTATATCCACTTTGTGAGAATTTCAATCTCACTTTTTTTTTTTTGGACACAGAACCCAAACTCAGGCCCATTGTATTTTACAACGCAATGTGAGTGGCAGCAAGTGGCTGGCTGATACACCACTAACTTAGAGGACTGAGTTATATCCACTTTGTGAGAATTTCAATCTCACTTTTTTTGGGGGGACACAGAACCCAAACTCAGGCCCAGTGTATTTTACAATGTAATGTGAGTGACAGCAAGTGGCTGGCTGATACACCACAAACAAAGAGGACTGAGGCATATCCACTTTGTGAGAATTTCAATCTCACTTTTTTTGGGGGGACACAGAACCCAAACTCAGGCCCAGTGTATTTTACAACAAAATGTGAGTGGCAGCAAGTGGCTGGCTGATACACCACTAACTAAGAGGACTGAGGTATATCCACTTTGTGAGAATTTCAATCTCACTTTTTTTGGGGGGAGACTGAACCCAAACTCAGGCCCACTCTATTTTACAACACAGACTGTGGAGACCTGGGTGTCGTAACCAGTGCCTTCCCCCCTCCCATCAATCCCGTAATGAAACACACACAGTCCTAGGTGGGTTGAACAGGTCGGTCACAGTTTATTAATTAAATAAGCAGAGAAAGGCAATTACATATCGTAACGGCCGCTCGCGCTGAGCTTCTGTCCGTGATCGACAGGGTAATTGGCCCAACGAGCGGTTACGACCTTTGCCCTCCTCCGCTTCTTCCGCTGTGACTTAATAAAGGTTACTATGGTTAGTTATATCACATACGTATATACATTTTTTTTTTTTTTTTTTTTTTATATATAAAATATAATAGCATTTACAAATTTACCTCATCCCTCGGGTTAGTATCATCATTAGCCTTTAAAAGGGGAGGGAGGGTGGGACAACAGCTTCCAGGCGTCCGCCGGGAGGAAAAGAGGAAGTTCCCGGCCGGACGCCTAGCTTTAACCCCTGTAGGAGTGGCCGTAGGACCCCACCACTCTAGTGACCACTGGCCGGCTGGGGGCCTTCCGGTTAGTGCATCACTAAGGGGAGTGATGCAAGGGGGGTTATCTAGGAGCTCCCCCCCCTCCCCTCTAGTGACCACCAGCCGGCCGGGGGTCTTCCCATTAGTGCATCACCATGGGGGAGTGATGCCAGGGGGGGGACTGGCACTGACATCATTTAATGCTGCTCTATCTAGGTGCTCCCCAGTCAGAGACGCGCACCTTATACAGTACCGCGTCTGCCAGACTGTGGAGACCTGGGTGTCGTAACCAGTGCCTTCCCCCCTCCCATCAATCCCGTAATGAAACACACACAGTCCTAGGTGGGTTGAACAGGTCGGTCACAGTTTATTAATTAAATAAGCAGAGAAAGGCAATTACATATCGTAACGGCCGCTCGCGCTGAGCTTCTGTCCGTGATCGACAGGGTAATTGGCCCAACGAGCGGTTACGACCTTTGCCCTCCTCCGCTTCTTCCGCCACGGAGGATCCCGTGTATTACCTACGCGGGACTCCGACCCCACCCAACACTTTTAGGGCCTGTTCAACCCCATCCTGTAAACCCAACCAACAAAAAAAATTATCGAGGCCAATGTCTGTCAGGTGAACTCCGTCCGGTCTTAATTGTGGCGTGTTGTCCCCTTGTAGCAGGTGGTGACGAATCACGATACCGCCTCCTCCTCTCACATATCTTCCGTTCCGAGCATTGAATTTACCCCTTGTTCACTCTATGGCTTTTTTATCTCTTGCGCCGCGCCATGCGGCCCGTGGTGTTATCTCCGACCACACCGGTATCATGTTCCTGAACAGACAGCTGAACCGTTCCATATCCGTTGTCACCCATTTGTACCATTCGGCCACCTTTTGTTTGCCAAGGTCATTGCCACACGGGTGTAACACCATTATCCCAGGGCGTTGGTCATTGCCACCCGGGTGTAACACCATTATCCCAGGGCGTTCCGCCCTCCTTTCCATGCCAACCATCTCCTTGAACCCCTGTTTCCACCGAAGGCCTCTGTTCCACCTCCAGTTAACTTTTATGCCCGGGAGGTGAAGATTTGTTCCTCCTGGCCGCAGTTTGGCCCTCTTTTCGGCCCAGTATACGTAGGAATCTCCTACACCCCAAACTTCAACCTCTGTAAGAGACAACACATGTTAATTAAGCAGGTCGGGTCTTATGTATCTGGCGAAGCATGCGGACTTCCAACGCCCCATTCTCTGCACTTCGGCCTCTGACACTCCTGCCTTAGCTGCCTCTATGGCCGCCCCTATCCGGAACTAATGTGTTCCGTACTCCTTTGGATTTGCGCCGTGTTTTTTTTTTTTTGTATGCATAGCTTGAACATTGCCTGGAATTGGTACTTGGTTAAAGGGGACCCGTCTGTATGCGTGAAGAAAAATCTCCCAGCGTGTCTTATTACGGCGTATGTTTTAACCATTTTTAACGGGCAAGCTGGGCCCTCTGTAGAGTTAACCAGGACCCATGTGCCCCTACCGGTGGGATCGCATTTGGATTTTCTAACCCTGATGCGCAGGGCGTCGCTGCGTATAACTATGTCCTCGTTAATTAGGCCTCCTTCCCATGTGTTTTTTGACCGCGGTAGCGATTAGCTGTTACGCAGTGCTCCGAAAAGACGGTCGCAACAGCTGCCGATATGAGGGCTACCTCATATTGCGATGAGCAGACTGAAGGGGATATCGCAATCAGGTCCTGCAGTAGTCCCAGAGAAATGGGGTGGCGACATTCTTGGCTTGGCTGAAGCCTTTTCCAACCTTTTATGGCTTGTCTTATGCAGAAGGATTTAGTTACCTCTACCCATCCCAATAATTGAAAGAAAAATGCCAGCCCTGATAAATTTGCGTTGTGCCAAGGTGCCCGACGCCCCACCTTCTCTCAACCGTAATAGAACATCGGTTGTCACCTCGCTTCGTGCTCCGTCGCTTTCGCCGACTGGCCTACCCTGAATTAGTGAGCACCGCTCCTCCCAAGCCTTACCATACACCTGCCAGGTAGCTGGCGAAACAGAGGCCCGTATTAAGGGCATCAATGATTGGCCACTGGGTCCCTCAGGGACCGTGGACACCGAATACCCCAGGTTATTATCATCTACTTCCGCCACCGCGGTGGCTCTACACCAAATATTGTTTTCTAGGCATATCAGCACTAGCTGGCGCAAAAGAGCGAGTATGTCCAAGAGAAAAAGGGGCTTTATTACTTTCTAGATAGCACTATGAAGGAATTATTCCTTTCTACAGAGTACTAGTATTATTATTATTAGCATTCTCTATCCAACACCCTGTGTACCACTTTTTGTAGGGAAGAAGTTTATCATAGTATTAACACAATTTTTTGAAGTATTGAATAAGATATGCGATTTAATCTCTTCGCTGTTTTCTCGTTTTTTGTTTGGAAACGAATGTTCATGTTTCTCAACTGATCGGCCCATATCTCCATTGCTGCTACTACCGCAAACAATTCCCATAGGGCCGGGTCTTGCCCCCACTTTGTTGTCGTCCATTTCTCTGGCCAACCAAATTTGCACCATTGGTTATTATAGACTGCAAACCCTAGTTTTTGTTCCACCCTATTGTCAGCTCTAATTCCTTGCTTGCGGTCTCTCTAGCCATGACGCACGTGTGCCCGCTGTACGATTGTAGGAACGTCTGCCATACTAGCAGATTCTGCTTTTAGCGACGGGTGAGTCTAATTCTATGGCCTGGCTGAGAAGCGCCTTTTGTTTTTCTCCGGTGACATTGGCATTCCAAATTTTTGTGAGATAGTTTGAATTTTTCTAGTAACTCGGAGCAGAGATTAGAATTTCTGGGGCTGACGAACAGGAAATTGTCGAGGTAGTGAATTAGGGATTTACTGCCCGTTTTGTACCCAACCTATAAAGGTGCTGAATAGCTCAAACTAGTGACATGAAATGGAAACATCCCATTGGAAGGCACATGTCAAAGTAATAGAGCTAGTCCTCTTTGCAGCCTAGAAGGTAGAAACATTCGGGGTGCCCGGGTAATAAACGGAATGCCGATTCAATGTCTGATTTGGCTAGCAGGGCGCCGGGTCCGGCTGCCCGGACTAACTCTACCGCCTTATCAAAAGACGCGTATGAGACAGACGCTTCTTCTGGGGAAATTGCGTCGTTAGCCGAATCGCCCTTTGGGTGAGTTAGATGATGGATTAGGCGGTATTTACCGGGTTCCTTATTTGGTATAGTGCCTAACCGAGATATTTTCATGTTTTGAAGGGGAGCGGTTTAAAGGGGCCTGCTATCCTACCCAATTCTACCTCCTTTTCCATTTTTTTTTTTTTTTTTTTTTTTTTTTTTTAAAGTATGCGGAGGAATTCGCGAGCCGATTTTAGGTTATCGGATAAGGTTGGTGTTCTTGTTAGCCTAAAGGGAATAAAAAACCCGTTGGGGCCCCCCAGCGGAGCATGAATTTGCACGGCGTGTGGAATCGGCAGTTCCCCTCGTTGAATAGCTAGCACGACCACTGTGTTCTGACCTGCGGAGTAATTAGTGGTCGACGTCTGTTAACCCTGTCCTGATATATAAACGATTCAGAGCAGCGTTCCGGATGTTTTGGGCTAGAACTCTAAACTTTACTATTCCGTAAACCAAGAGCTTAACCACTCAGCCACCAGCTTAACTGGTCCACTTTTCCTTTTGAATTAGATAATTGTAAGATTCACTCCTTTACCGCTGTAGTTAGCTCCATTTCTTTTAAGTTAACCCCTTAGTGTAACATTTCCTTGTTACCCTTGGGACACTCACCGCTGTGTGACTCTGGACGAGTGTACTCCGATCCTGGAGGAACCCCCGCAGATGTTGACGGGGTGATGTCGCAGGATGGGGAAACTCTGGCTCCCGCTGCAGCGAGGGACTGGCCGATGTGCTGGCCGATGCACTGAGTATCGTGCGTTGGAGCCTGATTACAACCACATAGTGGCGGATTAACGGCTCTTTCTTCCGTGACTGCGTGGCAGTTGTGGCTGGAAGCCGCGGGGGATTGTTCTTCCCGGCTGAAAGCCCTAGAGAGTGCCGTGATTTTAGAAAATTTGTCCCGTGCGTGAAGCCTCCTATCCGGGCTCTGCGATACCTCGGACCCCTCAGATGTTGCTGATAACAGCCCTTCTGAGGCCCGGGGTCTACGGCGGCTCCTATGGGAGCTTTTAGAGGGGTAGCGCAAATGGTGATGGGAGTTTATCGGAGGAAGATTGGGAGGATGTTTTGGCGTCTCCGCCTTCGTCCGCCGTTGCTTCGCGGTGCAATGGGGGGGGGGGATCCTAACATTATTGCGGGGATTATTAACCGTATACGGTCCCGCAGTGCTACTTAGAAGGGGGTGGGGGGGTTAGGAGGTAACTGTTTTCACTCCCAACGCTGGGAATTGGCGGGGTGGCTTTAACCGGATAATTTTTATTAGGAATTTGGGCGGTGGGGAGAGGTGTAAATGTGTCCGTGTTTGGTGCGTTTACAGATATTTCGCTGTGATTCCCGTTGTACTGCTGTTGAGCGCCTTGATCGGTCCTATGGGACCGAACAATGCGCTCTTCAGCAGCACTGTGACCTCTACGACCTGACCCCAGATACCCCCTTGCAGGCATCCGTGCTGCGTCTGCCAGGGGTAGGCTGGATGTCAGGCCAGGTGATAAATTAGCCTGCTGATCGGTCGGGTGTGACCGATCAGCGGATTCTGGGGACCTGGTGGGGTTAATGCCAGCCTCCAGGTTACCCCCTGCGGGCAGCATACATGCGCCCGCAGGGAAGGTACCGGAGAACTGGCTGAACACAGCCCTGATATGCTGCGACCTGAAGTGAGTGGGCGGGGACCCTAGAGCTCGCTAGCAGCGAAAGTGGGCGGGGCTTGGTGGTGCCAGGTAGGCATCAGGGAGGAAATGCTCTCCGGAGCTGCGGGGGACCTACGGGGGTGACTGGCTGCGCCGCCTCCCAGACCTGACGAGCAGCCGGACTGCCGCCGAAAGCACGGGGGCGTCGTGCAGCCGCCCGGCGCCCCGGGCCCGAACGAAGGAGGAGCCGGAAGTGGGCGCTCCCATCCCCGCCCGCCCTGCACTCCGAGCGGCACGGCGGGCCCGACCCGCGTCAGTGGGCGGGGCCTCCGCCATGCGCGCTGGGCCCCGGTCTGTTCCGGGGAGCAGGGACCGGAGGCACGGCGCCCGACACCGGCGGGCAGCGGCGCCCGGCTCTGCCGTCACGACGCCCGCCGAGCCCCCCCGAAGCCGCACGCGAGGCAGAGGACGGAGCATGGCGAGATGGACGCGCCTGCTCCCCTCCACCGCACAGGCGCCCGGGAGGACAAGAAGAGCGCCCCGAGCGTCTGCACGGAGGCGTCACCGCAGCGGCGTGACCCGAGGCGGCTGATGACGGGAGCACCGGACGGCCCAACATGGGCGAGCCGACCCCGGCACCCGCAGTGCAAGGCGCCGAACCCACTGGTAGGGGGGGGAGACCAGCAGCCCTGAGGCCGCGGGAGAGGACGAGGCCCCGGGGGAAAGTGCCTGGGAGGACGGGGCCCCGGGGGGGGGAGAGGGCCGGATGGACGGAGCCCCGGGGGACAACGACGGGGAGGCTAGGGGGCGATGAGAGGGCACAGGAAGGTGAGCACCCAGGCCAGAAATAAGGGATCGCAATCATTGCTCACCTTCCTGTGCAGCTCTCCGAACAACAGCTTCCAGACAACAGCTTCCAGGCGTCCGCCGGGAGGAAAAGAGGAAGTTCCCGGCCGGACGCCTAGCTTTAACCCCTGTAGGAGTGGCCGTAGGACCCCACCCCTCTAGTGACCACTGGCCGGCTGGGGGCCTTCCGGTTAGTGCATCACTAAGGGGAGTGATGCAAGGGGGGTTATCTAGGAGCTCCCCCCCCTCCCCTCTAGTGACCACCAGCCGGCCGGGGGTCTTCCCATTAGTGCATCACCATGGGGGAGTGATGCCAGGGGGGGGACTGGCACTGACATCATTTAATGCTGCTCTATCTAGGTGCTCCCCAGTCAGAGACGCGCACCTTATACAGTACCGCGTCTGCCAATCTAAGTGGCAGAACGTAGCTGGCTGATATACGACAAACTAACAGAACTGACGTATATCCATTTTGTGAGAATTTGAATCTCCCTTTTTTGGGGGGGAGACAGCACCACAACTCAGGCACAGTGTGTAACACAATGCAATGTAAGTGGCAGCAAGTGGCTGGAAGATATCTGAAAAAATCCAAGGACTGTAGTGCTATTTCTATCTCCCTACAATGATCTCAGGACAAGTATGGCAGCAACAAAAATGACTGCTGCACACAAAAGTGTGGACAAATAAACAAGATAACTGTGCAGAAAGGAGCAACAGGATTTTTGCTTTTAAAAAAGCAGTTGGTTTGCACAGCAGCGGTGCAAACAGCAATGCAGCTATCAGGGAGCCTTATAAGGCAGCCTAATAAGCTACAGAGCTGATGCACAAAGATCTAGCCTCCACTGTCCCTGCAAAACAAAGGTGGTGTTGGACAGTGGAAATCGCTACAACACAAGCAGTTTGGGGGTTAATCTTCCCTCCCTAACTATATCCCTGCTTCTGACGAAGCTGCAGCAACCTCTCCCTATGCTGAGATCGGCAGAAGTAAGATGGCGGTCAGCGTGCACGCTCCTTTATAGCCCCTGTGACGCCGCAGAAAGCAAGCCAATCACTGTCATGCCCTTCTCTAAGATGGTGGGGACCGAGACCTATGTCATCACGCTGCCCACACTCTGCGTCCTCCTTCATTGGCTGAAAAATGGAGCTGAAAGCGTCTTACAAAACGCGACTTTGCCAAAAGTCGGCGATTTTTGAATTTGTCTTATCTGTTTCACTCAACCCTACTTGTAACAGTTATTCCACTTCAGTGGTGTCATGCCCTCATTTTTTAAAATGTATACACTCCTTGTAGGGTGTCCATCTGTTGGATTGGGTGTAGTGGAAGACCTGTCGGTCCCTATTAAACTATTTCTACTCTCGCAAAATTGATGCCACTTCTGTGGTGTGAGGCCCTCACTTCTTTAAATGTGAACACTCCTTGTAAGGTGTCCATCTGCTAGTTTGGGTGTAGTGAAAGACCTGTTGTTCCTATTATACTATTTAAACTGTGGTGAAATTGATGCCACTTTGGTGGTGTCTGCGAATAATTTTTGGAAATGTGAACACTTCTAGTTGGTTGTCCACCTGTTGGTTTGGGTGTAGTAGAAGACCTCTAAGTCCCTATTACACTATTTCTACTCTCTTGAAATTGATGCCACTTCTGTGGTGTAAGGCCCTCATTTCTTTAAGTGTGAACACTCCTTGTAGGGTGTAGTGAAAGACCTGTTGGTCCCTATTAGACTATTTATACTGTGGTGAAATTGATGCCACGTTGGTGGTGTCTGCCAATAATTTTTGGAAATGTGAACACTCCTGGTTGGGTCTCCTTCATGCGTGTTGCCTGTAGCAGAAGGCCTTCAATACCGCCAGGCCTCCACTTCCTTGGACTCAACTACCTGTGTTACAATCCTTAAATTTTTCTGACAATGGTAGTCTGTAAAACTGATATTTGTGCCACTTGAATGTGGCTCAGCATGAAAGCAGGTAGAGTTGTTGCATGTGGTATCAGGGCTCCCAGCAAAGGGGTCTTACACCGATCCCTCACATACCACGTCTTACTGTGATGTTCAGTTGAAAGCTGTAAATGCTGTCCAAGATTCTGATACGTCATGCCTGGCTGAATGCTGCAGTTCCATGCTGCAATTTGTACTGTGGGTGAATTGTGGCCACTTTCCTGGTGTCTGTCCCTTATTTGATGTGTTTTGGCAGCATTTGGGGCCGTTCCAAAGTGTTATGCATGCTCTTTTTTGGCCCCCCATTGATGTGAATGGCGTTCGGTTATGTTCGGTGAATATTCAACAAATTAATGCGTGAATATTGCAAATTCAGCGAAACGTTATCCGAACCAAACATTGAAATATTAATTTGTCTCTAATCTCCAACCTATCTTTCAAGTGGGTTCCATGTTTACAGGATAGTAATGGTATAGATGTAAATTCAGATAGTGATGCACACCCCCTGCTCAGCAGGATGCAGGTAGGATATGATAGAAAAGTAGTGGCTTTATTTTCTATGTGTTTCGAAGATGCAAATTACTTCTTCATCAGGAGTAGAGATGAGCCACCTCCCTAGTGTTCGGGTTCGGTTCGGTTCGTCCAACAGGGACATGTTTGACGAACTGTTCGTCACAACAAACACATGGAAAAGTCACAAATACATATAGTCATGCGAAAAGAAAAGAGGTGGAGGAGTAAAAGGAGGAGGAGACACAGATATAGGCATGTCATGCCCTTCTAAAATCAAGAAAGGCTGGAGTAAAAATCTAAACTCACTCTACCAACACCCAGACGTCTTGACAAAAAAAATAAAAAAATAAAAATATTTGGGTAGAATGGCAGTGGGTCCATTCAGAAGACTTTCCTTAGAAGACGTAGTGGTACCCCCGTTGGGAGTTGTGCCAAAAAATGAACCCAATACATTCAGACTAATCCACCATTTGTCATATCCAAGGGGCAGGTCAGAAAAACACCAACATCGACGTGGAACCAAGTACAGTACTATGTACTGTACCTCATTTGACGAGGCAATCAGGCGGGTCAAGAAGTTGGTAAGGGGCACCCTAATGGCCAAAACAGACATTGAGGGGGTGTTCCGGTTATTACCTGTGCCTCCGAATAGTGTCCTCCCATTGGGCTGCTTCTGTGAAGGAGCATACTACATAGATCGCTGTTTGCCCATGGGGTGCTCCATATCCTGCTCACTATTTGAGGTGTTTAGTTGCTTCCTCGAATGGGTCATCATGGACGTTTGTAAGGCGGCACATATTATCCATTACCTCGACAACTTCTTATGCCTGGGCCCAAAAGATTCGCCACAGTGTGAAAACACACGGTAGTCCACCTGTGAGAAGGAGAGAGCTGGAGGGAGAGTGGAAACCCCAGAGCCGAGGGGTTAGATTGAGAAAGAAAGAAGGTGGTGTAGCTTGCTTCATGGGTGGGGTACTCTGCTGAGTAGCAGAAATTGCTACAAGGCCCAAAAGGATTTCCAGGGCCAGATGCTGTTACAAAATAGTAGTTAGGTAAACAGGCGGTGTAGCTTGCTTCATGGGTGGGGTACGCTACTGAGTAGCACTAAATTCTACTAGGCCCAAAAGGATTTCCTGGGCTAGATGCCGTTACAAAATAGTAGTTAGGTAAACATGCGGTGTAGCTTGCTTCATGGGTGGGGTACGCTGCTGAGTAGCACTAAATTCTACTAGGTCCAAAAGGATTTCCTGGGCTAGACGCCATTAAAAAATAGTAGTTAGGTAAACAAGCGGTGTCACTTGCTTCATGGGTGGGGTACTGTGCTGAGTAGCACAAAATGCTATTAGGTACAAAACGATTTCCTGGGCTAGATGCAGTTAAAAATTAGTAATTAGATCAACAGGCGGTGTAGCTTGCTTCATGGGTGGGGTACGCTGCTAAGTAGCACTAAATTCTACTAGGCGCAAAGGGATTTCCCGGGCTAGATGCCATTACAAAATAGTAGTTAGGTAAACAGGCGGTGTAGCTTGCTTCATGGGTGGGGTACTGTGCTGATTAGCACAAAATGCTATTAGGTACAAAATGATTTCCTGTGCTTGATGCAGTTAAATATTAGTAATTAGATCAACAGGCAGTGTAGCTTGCTTCATGGGTGGGGTACGCTGCTGAGTAGCACTAAAGTCTACTAGGTCCAAAAGGATTTCCCCGGCTAGATGCCGTTTCTAAATAGTAGTTAGGTAAACAGGCGGTGTAGCTTGCTTCATGGGTGAAGTACGCTGCTGAGTAGCACCAAATTCCACTAGGCCCAAAAGGATTTCCTGGGCCAGATGCCGTTAAAAAATAGTAGTTAGGTAAACAGGCGGTGTAGCTTGCTTCATGAGTGGGGCACTGTGCTGATTAGCACAAAATGCTATTAGGTACAAAACAATTTCCTGGGCTAGATGCAGTTAAAAATTAGTAATTAGATCAACAGGTGGTGTAGCTTGCTTCATGGGTGGGGTACGCTGCTGAGTAGCACTAAATTCTACTAGGCCCAAAAGAATTTCCCGGGCTAGATGCCATTACAAAATAGTAGTTAGGTAAACAGGCGGTGTAGCTTGATTCATGGGTGAAGTACGCTGCTGAGTAGCACCAAATTCTACTAGGCACAAAAGGATTTCCTTGGCTAGATGCCACAACAAAATACTACTTAGATAAACAGGCAGTGTAGCTTGCTTCATGGGTGGGGTACGCTGCTGAGTAGCACCAAATTCTACTAGGCCCAAAAGGATTTCCTGGGCTAGATGCCATAACAAAATAGTACTTAGGTAAACAGGTAATGTAGCTTGCCACATGGGTGGGGTACGTTGCTGAGTTGCACTAAATTCTACTAGGCCCAAAAGGATTTCTTGGGCTAGATGCCATTACAAAATAGTAGTTAGGTAAACAAGCGGTGTAGATTGCTTCATGGGTTGTATACGCTGCTGAGCAGCACTAAATTCTACAAGGCCCAAAAGGATTTCCCAGGCTAGATGCCGTAACAAAATAGTAGTTAGGCAAACAAGCGGTGTAGCTTGCTTCATGGGTTGGGTACGCTGCTGAGTATCACTAAATTCTACTAGGCCCAAAAGGATTTCCCAGGCTAGATGCCGTTACAAAATAGTAGTTAGGTAAATAGGTGGTGTAGCTTGCTTCATGGGTGGGGTATGCTGCTGAGTAGCACTAAATTCTACTAGGCCCAAAAGGATTTCCTGGGCTAGATGCCGTTACAAAATAGTAGTTAGGTAAACAGGCGGTGTAGCTTGCTTCATGGGTGGGGTACGCTGCTGAGTAGCACCAAATTCTACTAGGCCCAAAAGGATTTCCTGGGCTAGATGCAGTTAAAAATTAATAATTACATCAACAGGCGGTGTAGCTTGCTTCATGGGTGGGGTACGCTGCTGAGTAGCACTAAATTCTACTAGGCCCAAAAAGGATTTCCCGGGCTAGATGCCGTTACAAAATAGTAGTTAGGTAAACAGGCGGTGTAGCTTGCTTAACCCCTTCCCGACCTTTGACGCATACGCTGCGTCATGAAAGTCGGTGCCTTCCCGACCTGTGACGCAGCGTATGCGTCATGGTTTGATCGCGTTCCTGCGGGTCCGGTGACCGGGGTCAATGAAATGTCACCGGACCCGCAGGTACGTGAGGACCTCTAGTTGACCCCAGGGGGGGCGGCTTTGCCCCCCCGTGGCCACGATCGCTCCTGTGCCCTCTGTTTCACCCCCCTCCAGCTCTGATTGGAGAAAGCGTCCATGTGACGCTTTCCCTCCAATCAGATGTGGAGGGGCGGAGTGAAACATGTCTGACATCACTCTCCAGCTTCATCCCTTCCGTGGAAGCTGGAGAGTGAGGTTCCTGCGTGCTGCACCCGCCGCCGCCGCTGCCTGATCGCCGCTGCTGCTGCCTGATCGCCGCCGCCGCTGCCACCTTACCGACGCTGCCGCCTATTCATCGCCGCCCCTGCTCCCTCCTGACCGCTGCTGCCGCCTTCCGGTACTCCCCCCCTTCTGCCTCCCTCTCCCCCCACCGTCCGATCCCCCCCCCCGCCATCCGATCCCCCCTGCACTCCCTCCCACGCCCCAGAAATCACCCCCCTGCCCAGGGATCAACTTTCCCTGCTGCTCCTACAGCCACCCTCTAACGCCTCCCCCCCCGGTGATCACCCACCCCAGTGATCACTCTTATCACCCCCTGCCCCCCTGATCACCCCCCCCACCCCACCCCCCCCCGCTCCTGGCTCCTGCATTTCCTCAGGCCCCTTTGCCTGACAGCTCCCCTGTGCCCCGCTGATCGCCACCTGTCCGCCTTCCGGTCCGCTGATCGCCGCCTTCTGGTCCACCTTCCAGTACTCCCCCCCCCGTCCGATTCCCCCCCCTGACCTCCACCCCCTCCCACGCCCCAGAAATCACCCCCCTGCCCAGTGACCACCCTTCCCTGCTGCAGGCTCCTACATCTCCCCTGCCCCCTCCTTCCCTCCGCTCCTGACAGCCACCTTCTGCCCCCCCGCCCGGAGATCACCCACCCCAGTGATCACTCTGATCACCCCCCCCCCCCCCCCCGCTGCTGCTGGCTCCTGCATTTCCTCAGGCCCCTTCGCCTGACAGCTCCCCCGTGCCCCACTCATCGCTCCCGCGTGATCGCTCCCGCGCCCCACTGATCGCTCCCGCGTGATCGCTCCTGCGCCCCGCTGATCGCTTCCGTGTGATCGCTCCCGCGCCCCACTGATCGCTCCCGCGTGATCGCTCCTGCGCCCCGCTGATCGCTCCCGCGTGATCGCTCCCGCGCCCCACTGATCGCTCCCGCGTGATCGCTCCTGCGCCCCGCTGATCGCTCCCGCGTGATCGCTCCTGCGCGATCGCTCCTGCGCCCCGCTGATCGCTCCCGTGTGATCGCTCCCGCGCCCCACTGATCGCTCCTGCGTGATCGCTCCTGCGCCCCGCTGATCGCTCCCGTGTGATCGCTCCCGCGCCCCGCTGATCGCTTCCGTGTGATCGCTCCCGCGCCCTGCTGATCGCTCCCGTGTGATCGCTTTCGCGCCCCACTGATCGCTTCCGCGCCTCGCTGATCGCTCCCGCGCCCCACTGATCGCTCCCGTGTGATTGCACCCGTGTGATCTCTTTCGCGCCCCACTGATCGCTCCCGCGCCTCGCTGATCGCTCCCGCGCCCCGCTGATCGCTTCCGTGTGATTGCTCCCGTGTGATCTCTTTCGCGCCCCACTGATCGCTCCCGCGCCTCGCTGATCGCTCCCGCGCCCCACTGATCGCTCCCGTGTGATTGCTCCCGTGTGATCTCTTTCGCGCCCCACTGATCGCTCCCGCGCCTCGCTGATCGCTCCCGCGCCCCGCTGATCGCTCCCCTTGCTGCTGCTGCCGGATCCTGCATCTCCTCAGCCCCCCACGCCTGAAAGTCCCCTCCTGCAGTAAAAAAGTTTCACTAAACACTCGCACATACACACACGCACACTGTAATAAAGCTTAGGTTTTTTTTTTACACACACCACACACACAATGTCCCGCTCGTCCCACACATCCCAGTCACAAAGGCTGTACTCGGCAGAGGAGGCATATTCTTTTATTGCCTCCGAAGCTGATAGTGAGGGAGAGGACCCCACTTTTTTGTATTCCTCTCACTCTTCCTCCTCCAGTGACACGGACTCGCCACCACCAAGAAGTCACAGAACGAGAAATCGTCCGGAGCCCAGCGGAGGAGAGCCGGAGCCCAGCGGAGGAGAGCCGGAGCCCAGGGGAGAAGACACACAGCCAAGGGTGAGTATCCCCCAACCTAGTGCTAGTCACGCCCAACCTAGCACTAGTGCCCCCACCTGGACCCCCGTCCCTGAAAATTTTGCTCCACGGATTCCTGATTTCATTCCCCAATCAGGAATCCAATTTGAGACTGCCAACCTCAGGGAAATAGACTTTTTCAAAGTCTTTTTCTCGGAGTCAATCGTCAGTCTCATGGTGGAGCAAACAAATTTGTACGCCCTGCAATTTTTTTCCCTAAACCCAGTTTCATCATTTTCTGCTTGGAGTCCCGTTGACTCTGTAGAAATGTTGAAATATTGGGGACTGGTCCTTCACATGGGGATTGTGAAGAAACCAGAAATTCGCCAATACTGGAGTACTGATATTTTATATCAAACTCCAATATATGGCATGGTTATGATTCGCAAACGTTTTGAAGCGATTCATAAATTTCTACATTTTAGGGACAACACCGACATCCTTCCCCGCGATGACCCGAATTTTGATAGACTGTTCAAAATTCGGCCTATCATCGAACACTTCAGCAACAAGTTTGCTGAAGTGTACATTCCCCAAAGAGAAATTTGTGTGGATGAATCCCTCATCCTCTTCAAAGGGCGGCTTCAATTCCGTCAGTACCTGCCCAGCAAACGGGCAAGGTACGGGATTAAGCTCTATAAGCTCTGCGAGAGTACATCAGGGTACACGCTCAGCTTTAGAGTTTATCAAGGAAAGGACATCAGGATCCAGCCCCCAGAATGTCCACCCGCTCTGGGGGTGAGTGGGAAAATAGTGTGGGATTTAGTTCACCCACTGCTTGATAAAGGTTACCATCTGTACGTTGATAACTTTTATACAAGCATCCCACTCTTTCAATCCCTCTCTGCCAGAGCTACCGTCGCTTGCGGTACTGTGCGCAGAAACCAGAGGGGTCTCCCTTTGTCACTAATTGAGCAGGTTCTCCCAAAGGGTGAGAGCCGAGCCCAATGTAGCGGCAACATGCTTGTGGTCAAGTTCAAAGACAAAAGGGACGTCTTTTTCTTGACCACAATCCATGGTCCCGGCATCACGGCCACCACCGTTCGAGGTACCCCAGCACAGGTCCACAAACCGGACTGTGCCCTGGGGTACAACAAACACATGGGGGGAGTTGATCTTTCTGATCAAGTCCTCCAGCCCTATAGTGCCATGCGGAAAACAAAGGTGTGGTATAAAAAACTGGCTGTGCACATCGTACAAATGGCACTGTATAACGCATACGTGCTATCACGATGTGCAGGTCAGAACAACAACACCTTCCTTCAGTTCCAGGAGGCGGTGATAAAGGCCCTGATGTTTGGAGACGAGGAAGGAGCGGGCCCCAGCACCCCTGGAACTCAAGGTTCCCGTATTGTACCAGGGCAACATTTTCCCGGAGAGGGGCGAAAAAGAAAAAGGTGCCGGGTATGTTATAAAAGGGGGATAAGAAAGGAAACTCGTTTCCAATGTGAAACGTGTCCCGACAAACCTGGACTGTGTTTGGATGAATGCTTCAGAATTCATCACATGTCCGTGGACTAGCCACATCCTGATATTCCACTACAGAACTCACCCACACCAGGCTGATATACACAACACCACACACACACACACACACACACACACACCAACCTGACGTACACTACACTACACCACATACCAACCTGACGTACACTACACCACACACACCAACCTGACCCTACGTCAGGTTGGTGTGTGTGGTGTAATGTATGTCAGGTTGGTGTGTGGTGTGTACGTCAGGTTGGTGTGTGTAGTATACGCCACACACACACACCAGACGTACACTACACCACATGTACACTACACACCAACCTGACGTACACTACACACGCCAACCTGACCCTACGTCAGGTTGGTGTGTGTGTGTTGTAGTGTACGTCAGGTTGGTGTGTGGTGTACGTCAGGTTGGTGTGTGTGGTGTAGTATACACCACACACACACACACCAACCTGACGTACACTACACCACACACACCAACCTGACCCTACGTCAGGTTGGTGTGTGTGGTGTAGTGTATGTCAGGTTGGTGTGTGGTGTAGTATACACCACACACACGCACCAACCTGACGTACACTACACCACATACCAACCTGACGTACACTACACCACACACACCAACCTGACCCTACGTCAGGTTGGTGTGTATGGTGTAGTGTATGTCAGGTTGTTGTATGTGGTGTAGTGTACACCACACACACGTACAAACCTGACGTACACTACACCACATACCAACCTGACGTACACTACACCACACACACCAACCTGACCCTACGTCAGGTTGGTGTGTGTGGTGTAGTGTATGTCAGGTTGGTGTGTGGTGTAGTATACACCACACACACGCACCAACCTGACTTACACTACACCACATACCAACCTGACGTACACTACACCACACCACACACACCAACCTGACCCTACGTCAGGTTGGTGTGTGTGGTGTAGTGTATGTCAGGTTGGTGTGTGGTGTAGTATACACCACACACACGCACCAACCTGACGTACACTACACCACATACCAACCTGACGTACACTACACCACACATACCAACCTGACCCTACGTCAGGTTGGTGTGTGTGGTGTAGTGTATGTCAGGTTGGTGTGTGGTGTAGTATACACCACACACACGCACCAACCTGACGTACACTACACCACATACCAACCTGACGTACACTACACCACACACACCAACCTGACCCTACGTCAGGTTGGTGTGTATGGTGTAGTGTATGTCAGGTTGTTGTATGTGGTGTAGTGTACACCACACACACGCACGAACCTGACGTACACTACACCACATACCAACCTGACGTACACTACACCACACACACCAACCTGACCCTACGTCAGGTTGGTGTGTGTGGTGTAGTGTATGTCAGGTTGGTGTGTGGTGTAGTATACACCACACACACGCACCAACCTGACGTACACTACACCACATACCAACCTGACGTACACTACACCACACACACCAACCTGACCCTACGTCAGGTTGGTGTGTGTGGTGTAGTGTATGTCAGGTTGGTGTGTGGTGTAGTATACACCACACACACGCACCAACCTGACGTACACTACACCACATACCAACCTGACGTACACTACACCACACACACCAACCTGACCCTACGTCAGGTTGGTGTGTATGGTGTAGTGTATGTCAGGTTGTTGTATGTGGTGTAGTGTACACCACACACACGCACGAACCTGACGTACACTACACCACATACCAACCTGACGTACACTACACCACACACACCAACCTGACCCTACGTCAGGTTGGTGTGTGTGGTGTAGTGTATGTCAGGTTGGTGTGTGGTGTAGTATACACCACACACACGCACCAACCTGACGTACACTACACCACATACCAACCTGACGTACACTACACCACACACACCAACCTGACCCTACGTCAGGTTGGTGTGTGTGGTGTAGTGTATGTCAGGTTGGTGTGTGGTGTAGTATACACCACACACACGCACCAACCTGACGTACACTACACCACATACCAACCTGACGTACACTACACCACACATACCAACCTGACCCTACGTCAGGTTGGTGTGTGTGGTGTAGTGTATGTCAGGTTGGTGTGTGGTGTAGTATACACCACACACACGCACCAACCTGACGTACACTACACCACATACCAACCTGACGTACACTACACCACACACACCAACCTGACCCTACGTCAGGTTGGTGTGTGTGGTGTAGTGTATGTCAGGTTGGTGTGTGATGTAGTATACACCACACACACGCACCAACCTGACGTACACTACACCACATACCAACCTGACATACACTACACCACACACACCAACCTGACCCTACGTCAGGTTGGTGTGTATGGTGTAGTGTATGTCAGGTTGTTGTATGTGGTGTAGTGTACACCACACACACGCACGAACCTGACGTACACTACACCACTTACCAACCTGACGTACACTACACCACACACACCAACCTGACCCTACGTCAGGTTGGTGTGTGTGGTGTAGTGTATGTCAGGTTGGTGTGTGGTGTACGTCAGGTTGTTGTATGTGGTGTAGTGTACACCACACACACGCACCAACCTGACGTACACTACACCACTTACCAACCTGACGTACACTACACCACATGTACACTACACACCAACCTGATGTACACTACGCCACACTCACCAACCTGACACTACATCAAGTTGGTGTGTGGTGTAGTGTATGTCAGGTTGGTGTGTGGTGTGGCATACGTCAGGTTGGTGTGTGTGGTGTAGTATACGGCACACACACCAACCTGACATACACTACAACACACACACACCAACCTGATGTACACTATGTATGTCAAAAAGTCAAATGGCACTCCTTCCCTTCCGAGCTCTGCCGTGCGCCCAAACAGTGGTTTACCCCCACATATGAGGTATCAGTGTAGTCAGGAGAAATTGCCCAACAAATTTTAGGATCCATTTTATCCTGTTGCCTATGTGAAAATGAAAAAAATTGAGGCTAAATGAAAATTTTTGTGAAAAAAAAGTACTTTTTCATTTTTACGGATCAATTTGTGAAGCACCTTGGGGTTCAAAGTGCTCACTATGCATCTAGATAAGTTCCTTGGGGGGTCTAGTTTCCAAAATGGGGTCACTTGTGGGGGAGCTCCAATGTTTAGGCACACGGAGGCTCTCCAAACGCGACATGGTGTCCACTAAAGATTGGAGCTAATTTTTCATTCAAAAAGTCAAATGGCGCTCCTTCCCTTCCAAGCCCTGCCGTGCCCACAAACAGTGGTTTACCCCCACATATGAGGTATCAGTGTACTCAGGAGAAATTGCCCAACAAATTTTAGGATCCATTTTATCCTGTTGCCTATGTGAAAATGAAAAAAATTGAGGCTAAATGAAAATTTTTGTGAAAAAAAAGTACTTTTTCATTTTTACGGATCAATTTGTGAAGCACCTTGGGGTTCAAAGTACTCACTATGCATCTAGATAAGTTCCTTGGGGGTCTAGTTTCCAAAATGGGGTCACTTGTGGGGAAGCTCCAATGTTTAGGCACACGGAGGCTCTCCAAACGCGACATGGTGTCCACTAAAGATTGGAGCTAATTTTTCATTCAAAAAGTCAAATGGCGCTCCTTCACTTCCGAGCTCTGCCGTGCGCCCAAACAGTGGTTTACCCCCACATATGAGGTATCAGTGTAGTCAGGAGAAATTGCCCAACAAATTTTAGGATCCATTTTATCCTGTTGCCTATGTGAAAATGAAAAAAATTGAGGCTAAATGAAAATTTTTGTGAAAAAAAAGTACTTTTTCATTTTTACGGATCAATTTGTGAAGCACCTTGGGGTTCAAAGTGCTCACTATGCATCTAGATAAGTTCCTTGCGGGGTCTAGTTTCCAAAATGGGGTCACTTGTGGGGAAGCTCCAATGTTTAGGCACACGGAGGCTCTCCAAACGCGACATGGTGTCCACTAAAGATTGGAGCTAATTTTTCATTCAAAAAGTCAAATGGCGCTCCTTCACTTCCGAGCTCTGCCGTGCGCCCAAACAGTGGTTTACCCCCACATATGAGGTATCAGTGTAGTCAGGAGAAATTGCCCAACAAATTTTAGGATCCATATTATCCTGTTGCCTATGTGAAAATGAAAAAAATTGAGGCTAAATGAAAATTTTTGTGAAAAAAAAGTACTTTTTCATTTTTACGGATCAATTTGTGAAGCACCTTGGGGTTCAAAGTGCTCACTATGCATCTAGATAAGTTCCTTGGGGGGTCTAGTTTCCAAAATGGGGTCACTTGTGGGGAAGCTCCAATGTTTAGGCACACGGAGGCTCTCCAAACGCGACATGGTGTCCACTAAAGATTGGAGCTAATTTTTCATTCAAAAAGTCAAATGGCGCTCCTTCACTTCCGAGCTCTGCCGTGCGCCCAAACAGTGGTTTACCCCCACATATGAGATATCAGTGTAGTCAGGAGAAATTGCCCAACAAATTTTAGGATCCATTTTATCCTGTTGCCTATGTGAAAATGAAAAAAATTGAGGCTAAATGAAAATTTTTGTGAAAAAAAGTACTTTTTCATTTTTACGGATCAATTTGTGAAGCACTTTTGGGTTCAAAGTGCTCACTATGCATCTAGATAAGTTCCTTGGGGGGTCTAGTTTCCAAAATGGGGTCACTTGTGGGGAAGCTCCAATGTTTAGGCACACGGAGGCTCTCCAAACGCGACATGGTGTCCACTAAAGATTGGAGCTAATTTTTCATTCAAAAAGTCAAATGGCGCTCCTTCAATTCCGAGCTCTGCCGTGCGCCCAAACAGTGGTTTACCCCCACATATGAGGTATCAGTGTAGTCAGGAGAAATTGCCCAACAAATTTTAGGATCCATTTTATCCTGTTGCCCATGTGAAAATAAAAAAAATTGAGGCTAAATGAAAATTTTTGTGAAAAAAAAAGTACTTTTTTAATTTTTACGGATCAATTTGTGAAGCACCTTGGGGTTCAAAGTGCTCACTATGCATCTAGATAAGTTCCTTGGGGGATCTAGTTTCCAAAATGGGGTCACTTGTGGGGAAGCTCCAATGTTTAGGCACACGGAGGCTCTCCAAACGCGACATGGTGTCCACTAAAGATTGGAGCTAATTTTTCATTCAAAAAGTCAAATGGCGCTCCTTCCCTTCCAAGCCCTGCCGTGCCCACAAACAGTGGTGTACCCCCACATATGAGGTATCAGCGTACTCAGGACAAATTGTACAACGACTTTTGTGGTCCAGTTTCTCCTTTTCCCCTTGGGAAAATAAACAAATTGTTGCTAAAAGATCATTTTTGTGACTAAAAAGTTAAATGTTCAATTTTTCCTTCTATGTTGCTTCTGCTGCTGTGAAGCACCTGAAGGGTTAATAAACTTCTTGAATGTGGTTTTGAGCACCTTGAGAGGTGCAGTTTTTAGAATGGTGTCACTTTTGGGTATTTTCAGCCATGTAGACCCCTCAATCTGACTTCAAATGTGAGTTGGTCCCTAAAAAAAATGGTTTTGTAAATTTTGTTGTAAAAATGATAAATCGCTGGTCAACTTTTAACCCTTATAACTTCCTAGCAAAAAAATATTTTGTTTCCAAAATTGTGCTGATGTAAAGTAGACATGTGGGAAATTTTATTTATTAACTATTTTGTGTCACATAACTCTCTGATTTAACAGAATAAAAATTCAAAATGTGAAAATTGCAAAATTTTCTAAATTTTTGCCAAATTTCCAATTTTTTCACAAATAAACGCAAAAATTATCGACCTAAATTTACCACTATCATGAAGCCCAATATGTCACGAGAAAACAATCTCAGAATCGCTAGGATCCGTTGAAGCGTTCCTAAGTTATTACCTCATAAAGGGACACTGGTCAGAATTTAAAAAAACGGCAAGGTCATTAAGGCCAAAATAGGCTGGGTCATGAAGGGGTTAATGGGTGAAGTACGCTGCTGAGTAGCACCAAATTCTACAAGGCCCAAAAGGATTTCCTTGGCTAGATGCCGTTACAAAATAGTAGTTAGGTAAACAGGCAGTGTAGCTTGCTTCATGGGTTGGGTAAGCTGCTGAGTAGCACTAAATTCTACTAGGCCCAAAAGGATTTCCTGGGCTAGATGCCATTACAAAATAGTAGTTAGGTAAACAGGCGGTGTAGCTTGCATCACGGGTGGGGTACGCTGCTGAGAAGCACCAAATTCTACTAGGCCCAAAAGGATTTCCTGGACTAGATGCAGTTAAAAATTAATAATTACATCAACAGGCGGTGTAGCTTGCTTCATGGGTTGGGTACGCTGCTGAGTAGCACTAAATTCTACTAGGCCCAAAAGGATTTCCTGGGCTAGATGCCGTTACAAAATAGTAGTTAGGTAAATAGGTGGTGTAGCTTGCTTCATGGGTGGGGTACGCTGCTGAGTAGCACTAAATTCTACTAGGCCCAAAAGGATTTCCTTGGCTAGATGCCGTTACAAAATAGTAGTTAGGTAAACAGGTGGTGTAGCTTGCTTAATGGGTGAAGTACGCTGCTGAGTAGCACCAAATTCTACTAGGCCCAAAAGGATTTCCTGGGCCAGATGCCATTAAAGTATGTGACATAAATTCCCCTTAAAAAGTTAAATCTTTATTAGAATATATTAATTTAAAAATACCACTTCCCAGTGAAAACCGAAAAATTAATAAATAGGTAAATTGGAATACAGGACTACTAGGTGCACCTAGCCTAACAAATATCCCTATACTAACCTGCTATCCCTGCCTGACAGTGGAGGTTGGCACCCTGATAGGTTATTTGGCGCCCCCACTCCACGGCGGCTAACACCTGCTGGCCCTATTGAATAGCTAGCCAGCTATAGGTGGGAAAACAATGAGCAATTTAAAGTTATGAAGAAAGCAAGAGTAGGAAAGCTATGGTGCACACTAGAAAGCAATGTCAACCTCCATTCTTGAAGTCCCACTTCGGACAATGTACTAGAAACACATAGCCAATTTGGCTACTGAAATATTGGTGCAGTTGTCCTCAGCACAGTCACAGAAAAACATATAAATTTATGTGCATAAATAGTGAAAAAGTCAATAGGAGGAAAAACATACAATATAAATGACCTGGTTCAGTCCGAATAGACAACTGTGCATGCCCACACTATCTAATACGTATTGCACATTAGTCATGGTGATTGCATACAAGGATATATAACAGTGTTGCACAGGTACCTGCAATCAATAAAAACACCGGTATGCAGGTGCCGATAGATAACCATGACAGGTGGTCAATGTCTACACTTTAGCACAGTGCAAAGGACCAAAAGTACAGATGATATAAAAAACAGCCAAAGAAAAGGGGGGGGGAGGGGTTTGTTGTCCCCAAGACAAGACACTTAGCTGTCAGTAGTACGCCCCTTAGCTGTCAGTAGCACGCCCCGACGCGTTTCCAGATGCCATTAAAAAATAGTAGTTAGGTAAACAGGCGGTGTAGCTTGCTTCATGGGTAGGGTACTGTGCTGATTAGCACAAAATGTTATTAGGTACAAAGCGATTTCCTGGGCTAGATGCAGTTAAAAATTAATAATTAGATCAACAGGCGGTGTAGCTTGCTTCATGGGTGGGGTACGCTGCTAAGTAGCACTAAATTCTACTAGGCCCAAAAGGATTTCAAATGCTAGATGCCTTTACAAAATAGTATACAAAAAAGGTTGCACTCTATCGTGCGAAAGCATGTCTAATATGAAATACATGAAATATGAATAGCAAAATGGCTTTTGAACATTAGGAAAATATTTAAGAGACGCTTTGCACAGAATTTTATATGATCAAATAGTGTGAGCCCATCAACCATCGTCAAGGTGGTCTCATAAAACTGATGGGTCAAATTCTGTGCAAAGCGTCTCTTAAATATTTTCCTAATGTTTATAAGTAGGGTTGAGCGACTTTCATTTTTTTAAGATCGAGTCGGGTTTTGCGAAACCCGACTTTGTCCAAAGTCGAGTCGAGTGAAGTCGGCCGATTATCGCGAAAAGTCGGGGATCGACCGAAACATGAAACCCAATGCAAGTCAATGGGGAAGCATAGTCGGCAGTGAGTGGAGGCCAGGAAAACACCTACAGTGCCCATTTTAATGCCAAAAACATCCATTCTTATTTCTGAAGCTTGTCAATCTTAATTAACTTTATAATAATAGTTGGGCATTGGAAATTGGGGGTCATTTGGCAAAAGTTGTGGGGGGTAGGGCTGGTTCAAGGTTTTAGTGGGCCCAGGAAACGTGGACTACGTCACGGCGGTGGAGCAGTGAGAGGTAAGTATTTCAACTTTGCAAGTGCTGTTCGCATTGGCACTGGCACAGGGCCCCTCAAAGTACGGCGGTGTGTTTGCACGGCGGGGGCGTCTCCCACCGGCAGTGACACTTTTGCGTACTCTGAGGGGCTGTGACGTCGCCAACAAGTATGCCCCCCTACCTGTTGAAGAAACCTGCACTTTCATCTGCACCTTCCTCTTTGTCAATGTGTAAGGTGGTATAGTATGCGGGAAGGGGAACCTGACTTTTAGCAGGGTCAGATTGTGGCTGTGTAGCGTGCAAGGGGAATGTAGTGGTCTGGGTCAAAGTACCACAAGACTCATCTAGCACCGGCTGGGCAATGGGCAGGATGAGGCAGAAACACTGATATAGGCCCAAATAATAAAGTGGGTAAAATGCAGGTCAAAATTGGTAACAGGACTAACCAGGTGGCATTGCTTAGTTCAGTGGAGTAGAAAACCCAGGAGAGGCAGACAGACACCATTAGTAGGGCCGAACCACACTAGTAGGCCCTATGCAGTTTAATATTACAAATGAAGGCTGAAAGCCTGAAGATTAAAGGTCAGGAAAATAACAGGACAACACCAAGATGTGGCACACACCGTTACTAGGCCCAACCAAAGTAGTAGGCCAACTGCAGTTTAATTATTTAAAATGTAAGCCGAAAGCCTGAACATTGAAGGTCGGACTCGGGACAACAAAACAGGAGAAAACCCAGTAGCATCAGACACCGTTTTAAGGGCCCAACCACACATTTTAAAAACAACTACTTAATGAGAGCTTTAAGATTAAAGCTCAGCTTTATACAGTGGAGGACAACACCATGGAGCGGCACACACCGTTAGTAGGCCCCAACCACCAATTTTTAAAAACAACTACTTAATGAGAGCCTGAAGGTTGAAGCTCAGACAAGGAAACCTGAAGGAGAACACCCAGGAGGAGGAGAACACCCAGGAGGAGGAGAACACCCAGGAGGAGGAGAACACCCAGGAGCGTCAGACACCGTTAGTAGGCCCCAACCACCAATTTTTACCAACAAATACTTAATGAGAGCCAGAAGGTTGAAGCTCAGACAAGGAAACCTGGAGGAGAACACCAAGGAGGAGGAGAACACCCAGGAGGAGGAGAACACCCAGGAGCGGCAGACACCGTTAGTAGGCCCCAACCACCAATTTTTACCAACAAATACTTAATGAGAGCCAGAAGGTTGAAGCTCAGACAAGGAAACCTGGAGGAGAACACCAAGGAGGAGGAGAACACCCAGGAGGAAGAGAACACCGTTACTAGGCCCCAACCCAAGTAGTATGGCAACTGTAGTGTTACATTTAAAAATACTTAATGAGAGCCTGAAGGTTGAAGCTCAGACAAGGAAACCTAAAGGAGAACACCAAGGAGGAGGAGAACACTCAGGAGGAGGAGAACACCCAGGAGCGGCAGACACCGTTAGTAGGCCCCAACCACCAATTTTTACCAACAAATACTTAATGAGAGCCAGAAGGTTGAAGCTCAGATTTATACAGTGGATGACAACACCAGGGAGCGGCAGACACTGTTAGTAGGCCCCAACCACCAATTTTTACCAACAAATACTTAATGAGAGCCTGAAGGTTGAAGCTCAGATTTATGCAGTGGAGGACAACACCAGGGAGCGGCAGACACCGTTAGTAGGCCCCAACCACCAATTTTTACCAACAAATACTTAATGAGAGCCTGAAGCTTGAAGCTCAGACAAGGAAACCTAAAGGAGAACACCAAGGAGGAGGAGAACACTCAGGAGGAGGAGAACACCCAGGAGCGGCAGACACCGTTAGTAGGCCCCAACCACCAATTTTTACCAACAAATACTTAATGAGAGCCAGAAGGTTGAAGCTCAGACAAGGAAACCTGGAGGAGAACACCAAGGAGGAGGAGAACACCCAGGAGGAAGAGAACACCGTTACTAGGCCCCAACCCAAGTAGTATGGCAACTGTAGTGTTACATTTAAAAATACTTAATGAGAGCCTGAAGGTTGAAGCTCAGACAAGGAAACCTGGAGGAGAGCACAAGGAGGAGGAGAACACTCAGGAGTAGGAGAACACCCAGGAGCGGCAGACACCGTTAGTAGGCCCCAACCACCAATTTTTACCAACAAATACTTAATGAGAGCCAGAAGGTTGAAGCTCAGATTTATACAGTGGATGACAACACCAGGGAGCGGCAGACACTGTTAGTAGGCCCCAACCACCAATTTTTACCAACAAATACTTAATGAGAGCCTGAAGGTTGAAGCTCAGATTTATGCAGTGGAGGACAACACCAGGGAGCGGCAGACACCATTAGTAGGCCCCAACCACCAATTTTTACCAACAAATAATTAATGAGAGCCTGAAGGTTGAAGCTCAGACAAGGAAACCTGGAGGAGAACACCAAGGAGGAGGAGAACACCCAGGAGCGGCAGACATCACTAGTAGGCCCCAACCAAACTAGTAGCCCAAATGCAGTTTCCTATTTTTTTAAAAAAGCCCAAAAACCTGAATTGAGGACAATTTTAATTAGGGACTGCAGACAGACTTAGTAGGCTGTCCCCTGTGGACCATGCATCCACCACATTAACCCATTGCGCCGTAATGGACATGTAACCTTCCGTGGCCATGCCTACAGGTCCATGCGTCTGTTGTCAGGTGCACCTTTGTACTCACAGATTGCCAGAGTGCATGGACAATGCGCTCTTTTACATGCTGGTGGAGGGTTGGGATGGCTTTTCTCGCAAAAGAAGTGTCGACTGGTTAGCTTGTAGCGTGGTACAGCGTAGTCCATCATGGCTTTATTAATATTAAATAAAATATATAAATAGGCTCTATGAACTTTTAAATAGGTTCCAGGGGTACACGGGCAGCATTGGTGTGGTCAGCGGAGGACGATTGCAAGGAGGGACCGCAGACAGGCTTACTGGGCCTAAAATAAATAAAAATAGGCTCTATGCAGTTTTAAATAGGTTCCAGGGGTACACAGGCAGCAATGGTGTGGTCAGCGGAGGACGATTGCAAGGAGGTACCGCAGACAGGCTTGCTGGGCCTAAAATAAATAAAAATAGGCTCTATGCAGTTTTAAATAGGTTCCAGGGGTACACAGGCAGCATTGGTGTGGTCAGCGGAGGACGATTGCAAGGAGGTACCGCAGACAGGCTTACTGGGCCTAAAATAAATAAAAATAGGCTCTATGCAGTTTTAAATAGGTTCCAGGGGTACACAGGCAGCATTGGTGTGGTCAGCGGAGGACGATTGCGAGTAGGTACCGCAGACAGGCTTACTGAGCCTAAAATAAATAAAAATAGGCTCTATGCAGTTTTACATAGGTTCCAGGGGTACACAGGCAGCATTGGTGTGGTCAGCGGAGGATGATTGCGAGGAGGTACCGCAGACAGGCTTACTGGGCCTACAATAAATAAAAATAGGCTATATGCAGTTTTAAATAGGTTCCAGGGGTACACAGGCAGCATTGGTGTGGTCAGCGGAGGACGATTGCAAGGAGGGACCGAAGACAGGCTTACTGGGCCTAAAATAAATAAAAATAGGCTCTATGCAGTTTTAAATAGGTTCCAGGGGTACACAGGCAGCATTGGTGTGGTCAGCGGAGGACGATTGCAAGGACGTACCGCAGACAGGCTTACTGGGCCTAAAATAAATAAAAATAGCCTCTATGCAGTTTTAAATAGGTTCCAGGGGTACACAGGCAGCATTGGTGTGGTCAGCGGAGGACGATTGCGAGGAGGTACCGCAGACAGGCTTACTGGGCCTAAAATAAATAAAAATAGGCTATATGCAGTTTTAAATAGGTTCCAGGGGTACACAGGCAGCATTGGTGTGGTCAGCGGAGGACGATTGCGAGGAGGTACCGCAGACAGGCTTACTGGGCCTAAAATAAATAAAAATAGGCTCTATGTAGTTTTAAATAGGTTCCAGGGGTACACAGGCAGCATTGGTGTGGTCAGCGGAGGACGATTGCAAGGAGGGACCGCAGACAGGCTTACTGGGCCTAAAATAAATAAAAATAGGCTCTATGCAGTTTTAAATAGGTTCCAGGGGTACACAGGCAGCATTGGTGTGGTCAGCAGAGGACGATTGCGAGGAGGTACCGCAGACAGGCTTACTGGGCCTAAAATAAATAAAAATAGGCTCTATGCAGTTTTAAATAGGTTCCAGGGGTACACAGGCAGCATTGGTGTGGTCAGCGGAGGACGATTGCGAGGAGGTACCGCAGACAGGCTTACTGGGCCTAAAATAAATAAAAATAGGCTCTATGCAGTTTTAAATAGGTTCCAGGGGTACACAGGCAGCATTGGTGTGGTCAGCGGAGGACGATTGCAAGGAGTGTCTGACACAGTTAGTACTCCCAAAAAATAAATAGATGTTAATGTCTTGCAAAACAAGAAAACAAGAAAACAAAGTGTGACATACTTAGGTACAGCGGTGGGCTCATCTGCTGAGTTTCTGACATAGTAATTTGGCAGTATTTACTGGTGTCAATATAGGACACTGACCCAGACTATTTTAACTAGCATCATAGATGTCAACAAATTGGTATTGTCAGTGCCAGGCATTGAATGATGTCAGCGCATAGACTAAACATTGGTGGAGCTGTGAGAGATAATTTTGCACGTGGTAGAGCACAGTTTTAGCTGGGGGGGTGAACTCTCTTGTGGACGGCGGTACCGTCCCAGGGCCCCTCATGTTACAACGGTGTGTCTGACGTTGGGTGTGCGCCACCACCGCCAGAGACACTTTATTGTACTATGAGGGACCCAGTGGCAGTGCCATCGCCCAAAAGCGGGCAAACCCACCTCTTCAGACAAATGGCACTCTAACGGGTGCTTGCGCCAAGTGGCGAGACCACGGCCCCGTGGGGGGAGTTTTCCCATTGAGGGAGGTGTAAACATGTCGTATGCTGGACAAATAGCTGCTGCAAATTAAGAGATTGGAACACTCAGTAAGACCAGTCCACAAGCAAGACCTTTTTATAGGAAAGCTAGGTGTCAGCCGGGAAAGGTGGGGCAAAATAATTTGAAATCCAGGAGTGGTTCATTTTAATGAAGGTTAGATCATCCACATTTTGGGTAGCCAGACGAGTCCTTTTTTCGGTTAATATTGAACCAGCAGCACTGAATACTCTTTCTGAAAGCACACTAGCTGCTGGGCAAGCAAGCTCCTGCAATGCATATTCTGCCAATTCAGGCCAGGTGTCTAATTTGGATGCCCAGTAATCAAATGGGAATGACGGTTGAGGGAGAACATCGATAAGGGATGAAAAATAGTTAGTAACCATACTGGACAAATGTTGTCTCCTGTCACTTTGAATAGATGCTGCAGTACCTGTCCTGTCTGCGGTCATTGCGAAATCACTCCACAACCTGGTCAGAAAACCCCTCTGTCCAACGCCACTTCTGATTTGTGCACCTCTAACACCTCTGCCCTGTAGCCCCCTGCAGCTCGTGTGAGAACCATCACCGGTGCTGTGTGCTGGGAATGCCTGAATCAAATGGTCTACAAGAGTTGCTTGTTTGGTTGCTAATATTTGTTCGAGGTTCTCATGTGGCATAATATTTTGCAATTTGCCTTTATAGCGAGGGTCAAGGATGCAGGACAACCAGTAATCGTCATCGGTCAACATTTTAATAATGCGTGGGTCCCTTTTGAGGATACGTAAGGCATAATCCGCCATGTAGGCCAAAGTTCCAGTTGTCAAATCTGCGGTTGTGCTGGTTTGAGGGGCAGTTACAGGCAAATCTACGTCACTTGTCTCCCTTAAAAAAACAGAACCCGGCCTTGCAACGCCACTAATTCCTGTTGGCCCAGGAGAAGCTTCCTCATTAAAAAAGTACTCATCCCCATCATTCTCCTTGTCCTCCTCCTCCTCTTTGCCCGCTACCGCGTCCTCTACACGGCCCTGACCAGACAATGGCTGACTGTCATCAAGGCTTTCCTCTTCCTCGGCTGCAGACGCCTGCTCCTTTATGTGCGTCAAACTTTGCATCAGCAGACGCATTAGGGGGATGCTCATGCTTATTATGGCGTTGTCTGCACTAACCAGCCATGTGCATTCCTCAAAACACTGAAGGACTTGACACAGGCCTTGTAGCTTCGACCACTGCACACCTGACAACTCCATGTCTGCCATCCAACTGCCTGCCCGTGTATCCTCCCACAAATACATAACAGCACGCCTCTGTTCGCACAGTCTCTGAAGCATGTGCAGTGTGGAGTTCCACCTTGTTGCAACGTCGATGATTAGGTGATGCTGGGGAAGGTTCAAAGACCGCTGATAGTTCTGCATACGGCTGGAGTGTACGGGCGAACGGCGGATATGCGAGCAAAGTCTGCGCACTTTGAGGAGCAGGTCGGGTAACCCCGGATAACTTTTCAGGAAGCACTGCACCACGAGGTTTAAGGTGTGAGCCAGGCAAGGAATGTGTTTCAGTTGGGAAAGGGCTATGGCAGCCATGAAATTCCTTCCGTTATCACTCACTACCTTGCCTGCCTCAAGATGTACAGTGCCCAGCCATGACTGAGTTTCTTTCTGCAAGAACTCGGACAGAACTTCCGCGGTGTGTCTGTTGTCGCCCAAACACTTCATTGCCAATACAGCCTGCTGACGCTTGCCACTAGCTGTCCCATAATGGAACACCTGGTGTGCAACAGTGGCAGCTGCGGATGGAGTGGTTGTGCGACTGCGGTCTGTGGATGAGCTCTCGCTTCTGCAGGAGGACGAGGAAGAGGAGGAGGGGGGCGAACGCCTACAGCCAGCTGTTTCCTAGACCGTGGACTAGGCAGAACTGTCCCAATATTGCTGTCCCCTGTGGACCCTGCATCCACCACATTCACCCAGTGTGCCGTGATGGACACGCAACGTCCCTGGCCATGCATACTGGTCCATGCATCTGTTGTCAGGTGCACCTTTGTAGTCACAGGTTGCCTGAGTGCATGGACGATGCGGTCTTTAACATGCTGTTGGAGGGCTGGGATGGCTTTTCTAGAAAAGAAGTGTTGACTGGGTAGCTCGTAGCGTGGTACAGCGTAGTCCATCAGCGCTTTGAAAGCTTCGCTTTCAACTAACCGGTAGGGCATCATCTCTAATGAGATTAGTCTAGCAATGTGGGCATTCAAACCCTGTGTACGCGGATGCGAGGATGAGTACTTCCTTTTCCTAACAAGAGTCTCATGTAGGGTGAGCTGGACTGGAGAACTGGAGATCGTGGAACTAGCAGTGGTGCCGGTCGACATGGTAGACTGAGAGAGGGTTGGAGATGGTATTCTTGCTGGTGCCCTACATGCAGTTTCCTACTACGAACCTGGTGATTCCCTGACTGCTTTGGCCTGGCGACGAAAGCTGCACAGATACTGCAGGTGGTGCGGGAAATGGTGGGCTTACAGTGAGGGAAGGGATGTAGCGTTGCTGACTAGCTTCATTGGCCGAGGGTGCTGCAACCTTTAGGGACGTTTGGTAGTTAGTCCAGGCTTGCAAATGCATGGTGGTTAAATGTCTATGCATGCAACTTGTATTTAGACTTTTAAGATTCTGACCTCTGCTTAAGGTAGTTGAACATTTTTGACAGATGACTTTGCGCTGATCATTTGGATGTTGTTTAAAAAAATGCCAGACTGCACTCTTTCTACTATCGGATACCTTTTCAGGTATTGCAGACTGAGCTTCTTTAACCGGATGGCCACGCTGTCCTCCAACTGGTTTTGGTTTTGCCACGCATTTGTGGCCAGATACGGGCCCGGCAGATGGAACCTGTTGTGATGTTGATGCCTGCTGCGGCTCCTCCTCCTCCGCTTCAGAACTACTGCTGCCTGCACCCTGTTCCCCCAATGGCTGCCAATCGGGGTCAACAACTGGGTCATCTATGACCTCCTCTTCTATCTCGTGTGCAACTTCGTCTGTGTCACCGTGTAAGCCGGTGGTATAGCGTTCGTGACGGGGCATCATAGTCTCAGCTGGGTTTGATTCTGGCTCACTACACTGCGAGGGCAATGTTCTGGTCTGAGTCAAAGGAACAGCATAGTAATCTGGCTGTGGCTGTGCATCAGTGCACTCCATGTCCGATTCAACTTCTAATGGGCATGGCCTGTTAACTGTTTCACTGTCTAACCCAGGAACGGTATGTGTAAAGAGCTCCATGGAGTAACCGGTTGTGTCGCCTGACGCATCCTTATCTCTTGTTCTGGGTGAAGAAGACAATGAAGCGACTTGTCCCTGACCGTGAACATCCACTAACGACGCACTGCTTTTACATTTAGCACTTTCAGAAGAGAAGGCAAAAGAGCTAGAGGCTGAGTCAGCAAGGAAAGCCAAAAATTGTTCTTGCTGCTCCGGCTTTAAAAGCGGTTTTCCTACTCCCAGAAAAGGGAGCGTTCGAGGCCTTGTGTAGCCAGACGACGAACCTGGCTCAACAACTCGAGACTTAGGTGCTGTATTGCTTTTACTACGACCACCTGATGCTCCACCACCACTACCATCATTACCAGTTGACAGTGACCGCCCACGGCCACGACCTCTTCCACCAGACTTTCTCATTGTTTGCAAAACGTAACCAAATTAACGGTATTTGTTACTGTAAAACAACTTATAAGGTGAACTCAAACTTCAGTAGGATTTATATATACCTTTATAGGTGGCTGACACTGAAAGGAAAATCAGGCCCAATGTTACACACTAGGTTTTATGTGCCCCAATAATTTGAGACAGATGGCACACAAAAGGCCGGCACTCAAGCACAAATGCCAATCTTAATCTCCCACTGTTTTTTTTTTCAGAGAGAATTTAAAAAAAAAAAACAATACCAGTATGACACACTAGGTTTTATGTGCCCTAAGAATTTGAGACAGATGGCACACACAAGGCCGGCACTCAAGCACAAATGTGTTATGTTTGGCTGGTGGTTAGGAGCACTAGAAATGACCAGATGAGCAAACTAGCAATACAGGACGAGCTCTGGGAAGTGGGAGCTCTGCTGACCGCAACCCCTAATCCTATCACAACAACTAGAAATAGCCGTGGAGCGTTCCTGACTCTGCCTAGATGCCTCTTCACAGCCTAAGAGCTAACTACCCCTAAAGATAGAAAATACAGCCTACTTTGCCTCAGAGAAATTCCCAAAAGAAATAGGCAGCCCCCACATATATTGACTGTGAGTTAAGATGGAAGACACAAACACAGGAATGAAATAGATTTCAGCATAGGAGGCCAGACTAACTAAACAGACAGAGGATAGAAAAGGTATCTTTGCGGTCAGCATAAAAAACTAACAAAAAACCACGCAGAGTGTGCAAAAGAAACCACCGCACAGACTCACGGCGCGGTGGTGCCACTCTGCATCCCAGAGCTTCCAGCTAACAAGATTAAATCATAATAGCAAGCTGGACAAAAAAGGTGGTAACAAATAAGCTAGCAGGGACTTAGCTTTTGCTGAAATAGACAGGTCATCTAAAAGATCCAAGAGAACTGAACCAGTACTAGGACATTGACAGCTGCCATCAAGTAAAGATCTGAGTGGAGTTAAATAGAGCAGCCAGCCAAGGCCTGAACAAGATCAGCTGGAGAAGGAATCTCAGAACCAGCAGCTCCACTCACAGCCACCAGAGGGAGTCCATGAACAGAACTCACCGAAGTACCATTCATAACCACAGGAGGGAGCTCGAGAACAGAATTCACAACACAAATGCCAATCTTAATCTCCCACTATGTTTTTTTTGTCAGGGAGAATTACAAAAATTCCCAGTTTGACACACTAGGTTTTATGTGCCCCAATAATTTGAGACAGATGGCACACACAAGGACGGCACTCAAGCACAAATGCCAATCTTAATCTCCCACTATGTTTTTTTGTCAGGGAGAATTAAAAAAAAAAGGGACTGTCCTACAATTACTATCTCCCTGCAGTAATCTCAGCAAGGTATGGCATGCAGCAATAACAAGGAGTTGACAGCTGCACAAAAAAAACAAAAGTGTGGACAAACAAACAAGATAGCTGTGCAGAAAGGAAGGAACAACAGGATTTGTGCTTTGAAAAAAGTAGTTGGTTTGCACAGCGGCGTACACACACAGCAACGCAGCTATCAGGGAGCCTTCTAGGGCAGCCCAATGAGCTACAGCGCTGAGGAAAAAAAATGTAGCTTCCACTGTCCCTGCAAACAAAAGGTGGTGTTGGACAGTGGAAATCGCTTCAGCACAAGCGGTTTGGGGCTTTATGTACCCTGCCTAACACTATCCCTGCTTCTGAAGAAGTGGGAGCAACCTCTCCCTATGCTCAGATCAGCAGCAGTAAGATGGCGGTCGGCGGGAACGCCCCTTTATAGCCCCTGTGCCGCCGCAGAAAGCAAGCCAATCACTGCAATGCCCTTTTCTAAGATGGTGGGGACTGAGATCTATGTCATCACGCTGCCCACACTCTGCATCCACCTTCATTGGCTGAGAAATGGTGCTTTTAGTGTCATTGAAACGCGACTTTGGCGCGAAAGTCGCGTACCGCATGGCCGACCCCACACAGGGATCGGGTCGGGTTTCATGAGACGCCCACTTTGCCAAAAGTCGGCGACTTATGAAAATGACTGATCCGTTTCGCTCAACCCTATTCATAAGCCATTTTGCTATTCATATTTCATGTATTTCACATTAGACATGCTTTGGCATGATAGAGTGCAACCTTTTTTGTATATTTATGTATGGAGGTAGCTGCTCCTGGTATGCACCAATTCACACTAGTTTGGATGTGCCAGTCTTTTTTCTGTCATTTCTATGTTAGCTGACTGACTGAGCACTCCTCCCATCACCATGTGGTTTTTAATTGCATCTCATCACACTTGGTCCCGGCCAACTCATATGTAGGCTTTGCTGAACATTGGTGTCCACATTCACCCAGACATACAGACATTGTCCTTCGGTAAGTGTTCACATTTGGACAGGGAGGTCAGGGACCGATGACGATGGTTGATGGGCTCACACTATTTGATTATATCAAATTCTGTGCAAAGCGTCTCTTAAATATTTTCCTAATGTTTAAAAGCCAGTTTGCTATTCATATTTCATGTATTTCATATTAGACATGCTTTGGCACGATAGAGTGCAACCTCTTTTGTATATTTATGTATGGAGGTAGCTGCTCCTGGTATGCACCTATTCACACTAGTTTGGAAGTGCCAGTCTTTTTTCTGTCACTTACAAAATAGTAGTTAGGTAAACATGCGGTGTAGCTTGCTTCATGGGTGGGGTACGCTGCTGAGTAGCACTAAATTCTACTAGGCCCAAAAGGATTTCCTGGGCTAGATGCTGTTACAAAATAGTAGTTAGGTAAAAAGGCGGTGTAGCTTGCTTCATGGGTGAAGTACGCTGCTGAGTAGCACCAAATCTAGTAGGCCCAAAAGGATTTCCTGGGCCAGATGCCGTTAAAAAATAGTAGTTAGGTAAACAGGCGGTGTAGCTTGCTTCATGGGTAGGGTACTGTGCTGAGGTGAGGTTGGTGAGGTGATTTTCAAAAATCATCAAGCTTTTAGTCTCCCCAAGATGACCCAGTTGTAGAAAAGTCCTTGCGGATCCAGGATTTGTTCATCTTGATGAACGTTAGTCTGTCTACATTGTCACTGGACAGCCGAGTGCACTTATCTGTCAGCACACCAGCAGCGCTGAACACACATTCAGAGAGAACGCTGGCTGTGGGGCACGACAAGATCTGCAAGGCGTGAGTGGCGAGCTCAGGCCATTTTTCAAGATTGGAAGCCCAAAATGAGCAAGGGTCCAGTTCCACAATCATGGCATCGATGTTAACTTGGAGATACTCTTGTACCATCCTCTCTAGGCATTGGCTGTGCGTCATACTTCTTGTTTCCTGTGGCCTTGCAAAGGATGGTCTAAAAAAATCTTGAAACGATTGGAAAAAATTGCTGTTACCACCAGATACGATGTTACTGTTATGGTTAGAGTGATGACGCGATAGTCCCATGGTTGGCAAGTTAGAACTCAGAGATTGACTATGTGCACCACTGGTGTTTTCTGGAAAAGCAGATGTTAGATTCTGTAACAGTCTCTGCTGATACTCCTGCATGCGTGCATTTCTTTCTATGGCAGGAATTATTTTGCCAAATTTGCTTTTGTACTGGGGATCTAAGAGTGTGGCAACCCAGTAGTCGGCATTACTTCAGATTCTGACAATCCGAGGGTCATGTTGCAGGTAGTGCAGCAAGAAGGCACTCATGTGTCTTGCGCATCCAGGAGGACCAAGTCCTTGTTGTCTTGGTGGTGGTGAAGTGAGAATCATGCTTCCTTTGTCTGCCCTCCCCCCCCCCAACCTCGCACAACAGAAATTTGATTAAGGTCTCCCTCATCTGATGAGTCTTCCATGCCCAGCGCCAGTTCGTCCTCCACTTCTTCCTCGCCTCCTGCACCTTCCTCAACAGTTTGGCTGCTACCATGCGCCCTCAGTAATCCCTCTCCCCCAGCCTCCAATGAAAGCCGCCTTGGTGCTGCCAACCTTCTTGACATTGGAGATATGATCCTTTCCGCATACTACTCCTCCTATTCCTCCTCCTCCTCTTGTTCCACCACCTGACTCCGAACACTGTGTAAGGTGTGCTCCAGCATGTTAATCCCCGGAATGGTCATGCTGATAATGGCATCGTCAGCACTAAACATCTTCGTTGCTATTTCAAAACTGTGCAGAAGGGTGCATAGGTCCCTGATCTGAGACCACTCCTGCAGCGTGATTTGCCCCACCTCTTAAGCTCGTTGGCCCAGGCTATACGTCATAACGTATTGCACCAGAGCTTGTCGGACAGTGCAGACACTGCCTCCTAGGCCCAAAACTATTAACTGGATTAGATGCAGTAAAAATTGAGATACACAGGCGGTATAGTTTGTTTCACAGGTGGGCTACTCTGCTGAGGTGCAGACACTGCTCCTAGGCCCAAAATTATTAACTGGATTAGATACAGTGAAAATAGAGATACACAGGCGGTATAGTTTGTTTCACAGGCTGGCTACTCTGCTGACGTGCAGACACTGCTCCTACGCCCAAAACTATTAGCTGGATTAGATGCAGTAAAAATTGAGATACACAGGCGGTATAGTTTGTTTCACAGGTGGGCTACTCTGCTGACGTGCAGACACTACTCCTAGGCCCAAAACTATTAACTGGATTAGATGCAGTAAAAATAGAGATTCACAAGCGGTATAGTTAGTTTCACAGGCGGGCTACTCTGTTGACGTGCAGACACTGCTCCTAGGCCCAAAACTATTAACTGGATTAGATGCAGTAAAAATTGAGATACACAGGCGGTATAGTTTGCTTCACAGGCGGGCTACTCTGCTGACGTGCAGACACTACTCCTAGGCCCAAAACTATTAACTGGATTAGATGCAGTAAAAATTGAGATACACAGGCGGTATAGTTTGTTTCACAGGTGGGCTACTCTGCTGATGTGCAGACACTACTCCTAGGCCCAAAACTATTAACTGGATTAGATGCAGTAAAAATAGAGATACACAAGCGGTATAGTTAGTTTCACAGGCGGGCTACTCTGCTGATGTGCAGACACTGCTCCTAGGCCCTAAACTATTAACTGGATTAGATGCAGTGAAACTAGAGATACACAGGCGGTGTAGATAGTTTCACAGGCGGGCTACTCTCCTGACGTGCAGACAGTGCTGCTAAGCCCAAAACCCACAAAAATGATTTACAGGGTTAGATGCAGTAAAAATTGAGATACACAGGCGGTGTAGCTAGTTTAACAGGTGGGCTACTCTGCTGACGTGCAGACACTGCTACTAAGGCCAAAACCCCAAAACGATTTACTGGGTTAGATGCAGTAAAAATTGAGATACACAGGCAGTGTAGCTAGCTTCACAGGCGGGCTACTCTGCTGACGTGCAGACACTGCTACTAAGCCCAAAACCCCAAAACGATTTACTGGGATAGATGCAGTAAAAATTGAGTTACACAGGCGGTGTAGCTAGCTTCACAGGCGGGCTACTCTTCTGACGTGCAGACACTGCTACTAAGCCCAAAACCCCAAAACGATTTACTGGGTTAGATGCAGTAAAAATTAGATAGACAGGCGGTGTAGCTAGCTTCACAGGCGGGTAACTCTGCTGACGTGCAGACACTGCTACTAAGCCCAACACCTCAAAACGATTTACTGGGTTAGATGCAGTAAAAATTGAGATACACAGGCAGTGTAGCTAGCTTCACAGGCGGGCTACTCTGCTGACATGCAGACACTGCTACTATGCCCAAAACCCCAAAACGATTTACTGGGTTAAATGCAGTAAAAATTGAGATACACAGGCGGTGTAGCTAGCTTCACAGGCGGGCTACTCTGCTGACATGCAGACACTGCTACTAAGCCCAAAACCCCAAAACGATTTACTGGGTTAGATGCAGTAAAAATTGAGATACACAGGCAGTGTAGCTAGCTACACAGGCAGTGTAGCTAGCTACACAGGCAGTGTAGCTAGCTTCACAGGTGGGCTACTCTGCTGACGTGCAGACACTACGGCTAAGTCCAAAACCCCAAAACGATTTACTGGGTTAGATGCAGTAAAAATTGAGATACACAGGAGGTGTAGCTACCTTCACAGGGGGGCTACTCTGCTGACATGCAGACACTGCTACTAAGCCCAAAACCCCAAAACGATTTACTGGGATAGATGCAGTAAAAATTGAGTTACACAGGCGGTGTAGCTAGCTTCACAGGCGGGCTACTCTTCTGACGTGCAGACACTGCTACTAAGCCCAAAACCCCAAAACGATTTACTGGGTTAGATGCAGTAAAAATTCGATAGACAGGCGGTGTAGCTAGCTTCACAGGCGGGTAACTCTGCTGACGTGCAGACACTGCTACTAAGCCCAAAACCCCAAAGCGATTTACTGGGTTAGATGCAGTAAAAATTAGGATACACAGGCAGTGTAGCTAGCTACACTGGCAGTAAAGCTAGCTTCACAGGCGGGCTACTCTGCTGACGTGCAGACACTGCTACTAAGCCAAAAACCCCAAAACGATTTACTGGGTTAGATGCAGTAAAAATTGAGATACACAGGCAGTGTAGCTAGCTACACAGGCAGTGTAGCTAGCTTCACGGGCGGGCTACTCTGCTGACGTGCAGACACTACTACTAAGCCCAAAACCCCAAAATGATTTACTGGGTTAAATGCTGTAAAAATTGAGATACACATGCAGTGTAGCTAGCTTCACAGGCGGGCTACTCTGCTGACGTGCAGACATTGCTACTAAGCCCAAGACCCCAAAACGATTTACTGGGTTAGATGCAGTAAAATCTTAGATACACAGGCGGTGTAGCTAGCTTCACAGGTGGGCTGCTCTGCTGATGTGCAGACACTGCTACTAAGCCCAAAACCCCAAAACGATTTACTGGGTTAGATGCAGTAAAAATTAGATAGACAGGCGGTGTATCTAGCTTCACAGGCAGGCAACTCTGCTGACGTGCAGACACTGCTACTAAGCCCAACACCTCAAAACGATTTACTGGGTTAGATGCAGTAAAATTGAGATACACAGGCAGTGTAGCTAGCTACACAGGCAGTGTAGCTAGCTTCACAGGTGGGATGCTCTGCTGATGTGCAGACACTGCTACTAAGCCCAAAACCCCAAAACGATTTACTGGGTTAGATGCAGTAAAAATTAGATAGACAGGCGGTGTAGCTAGCTTCACAGGCGGGCTACTCTGCTGACGTGCAGTCATTGCTACTAAGCCCAAAACCCCAAAATGATTTACTGGGTTAGATGCAGTAAAAATTAGATAGACAGGCGGTGTAGCTAGCTTCACAGGCGGGCTACTCTGCTGACGTGCAGTCATTGCTACTAAGCCCAAAACCCCAAAACGATTTACTGGGTTAGATGCAGTAAAAATTGAGATACACAGGCGGTGTAGAAAGCTTCACAGGCGGGCCACTCTGCTGACGTGCAGACACTGCTACTAAGCCCAAAACCCCAAAATGATTTACTGGGTTAGATGCAGTAAAAATTGAGATACACAGGCAGTGTAGCTAGCTTCACAGGCGGGCTACTCTGCTGACGTGCAGACACTGCTACTATGCCCAAAACCCCAAAACGATTTTCTGGGTTAGATGCAGTAAAAATTGAGATACACAGGCGGTGTAGCTAGCTTCACAGGCGGGCTACTCTGCTGACGTGCAGACACTGCTACTAAGCCCAAAACCCCAAAACGATTTCCAGGGTTAGATGCAGTAAAAATCGAGATACACAGGCGGTGTAGCTAGCTTCACAGGTTGGCTACTCAGATGACTATCAGACAATGCGACTGGCCCAAAAGATTGGCTGAGCTAGATTTTACCAAATGCTGTGACTAACACTTGCACAGCACTGGCTCAGACCTGCCTGGCAAACAGTGCTATGAACTGCTGTAACCTACCCTGAAAAGGGCTGATATTACAACTAGTCCCGACTTATCCTGCCTCCCTAAACCTATCTCTCTGACAATTCACTCCAAAAAAACACTCTTAGTCTGTATAGCGCTCACAGCAGCAGCGGTGCCGTCTAACACTAAGCTGCAGCAGTGAGGAAATGGTGGCGACTGTTCAAATGGCTGATTCTTATAGGGCAAAGACATGTGACATACACAGCCAATGACACATGCCCATGCTTGTGTGCATCATATGCACATTGCTGTGTGCACTGCTGATAGGCTGAGAGACTGCACCGCCCCTCTGTAAATGAAAGAAAGAAAAATGGAGATCGGCATTATTTCAGCACAGATCTATCCCCCCCCCCCCCGCCCACTATACACTGAAACAGTCCATTAACAATGATAAACAGTTTTAATGTGCAAATCAAGCTAGGCTTTTGGTGAACGAACAGTTATCGAACAGAAACTCGAACAGCCGAATTTTAAGCAAATTGATCAGGTTCGTCGAATGACTCGAACACCGCCCAAACAGCTAGAATTTAATCTCTAATCAGGAGATGGCCACATATACTATACATGTGGTCATCTCCTGATGAAGAAGTAAGCTGTTATGTCAAAATGCTTCGAGAATAAAACCACTATTTTGCTATCATATCCTACGTGGATCTACATCTCAGTCCATTCAGCAGCGAAGAAATTGTTCACAGATATCCTCTCAACTTTATGCTAAACTGTCATCTGCTGACCTGTGGATCTGCTGCAGCTGATACCCATGCTCTATGACAATGGATACATCAGGTTAGTATAATCTGATAAAAACGACACTATTTGCGCTAATTTCTCCTACAGCCTCATCAATCTCCCTGCACAATTAAAATCCCAGCTTAGAGGAACCAATGTAATGTAGTTGCACACATGCATGGAGACATGGAAGCCTTGGCATGGCATGAAGAGGCCCTCAGTTTCAGCGGGGGCAGTACGAGAGTGTGTGTAGTGGAGATGACAGGGAGATTACTGATTTTATTACCTTTTTTATTTTCTCTACTATTCAGCAAAACGACAGCTAGACAAGACAACATAATGCTGAATTTGAGCAGAGCAAATTACAAAAAATCCACATTCTTGAGCTTGCAGATTTTGCAGTATTTTTCTAGAATTCAATTCCACTCAAGTAAATTCACCAAGCCCTTGATAACTTGCAAGTGCTTGAAGCCAAACTACAGCTGTGAATTACCTACAAAATTTGACAATTTTGGTTTCATGACGTGTTGTTGGATCAAGAAAAATGAAGGACTATTCTTTGTTTGAAATGCAGCAACATTTCAATGTTTGCAATATGGTTCCTTCATTATTTGGCTGATAAATTGACCAGTAATTTAAGACTTGACACCTTCTACTTATCTTTATTAGACTTTGTATAACTTAGTATGATCAGGTTATGTATCTAAGACTATGCTGTACAGTACAGTAATTCTATAATCCTATATGAAAACCTAACAATTTTCTTTTTTTGTGACATACCGTATTTATTTAGATTTTTTGTGTGTGTGTGGGATAAGTTACAGCTTTGAATTACAAGAGGGGTTATTCCAACATTATTTTTTCACTTTAATTGTATAGTTTTCACTGGGCAATAAAAATGACCCTGTCTTATAAATCTTCAGGATAGTACAATTATGGCAATACCAAACAGATACAGTAAAAGGCAGCAATGTTTACTTGCTCAGGTCTCCAAACAAATGCACTATCAGGATGCAATGGACCCATGTAGTTAAGATGGCGGCAACACAGGTGCAAAAGTACCGATAAGGTTACTCATGGCCTACCAATCCATGAAGGAGTGGTTGCTTGGTATATTATTGCACAATAGAGGCTTCCTGGAGCAGAACAATATTGTATCATACAATTATTAGGTTCTGTAGAAGGATGTAGATCTGGGGATTTATTATGATGGAATATAGGAATATAGGCTGAACTGGATGGACTATGTATAGGCTTGTATGGGGCGCTGTTCACATATATAGGTAAGGCTACGTTCACATTTTCGTCGTTGTGTGTTGCGTCGGCGACGCATCGGCGACACAACGCACAACGCATGCAAAACGCATGCAAAACGCATTCGTTTTGTGACGCATGCGTCTTTTTTTTGCATGATTTTGGACGCACAAAAAATGCAACTTGCTGCGTCCTCTGCGCCCTGACACGTGCGCCCAAAAAGACGCATGTGTCACAAAACGCAACACAATGCATGTCCATGCGCCCCCATGTTAAATATAGGGGCGCATGACGCATGCGGCGACGCTGCAGCACCCGACGCTGCGGCGCACAACGCTAATGTGAACGTAGCCTAATGCACAGCATCCAGGTTAACAGCCTATTAGTGGCGCCTATACTATTTGATCAGGCAGGCTGTCCAGTGCTATCCAAATGCATACCATGTGAACACACAACACAGTTTGCAAGACCATTTAAGGTGCAAATGTCATGATATATGACAGGGTGCATTGTTTAAATACAATGTTTGAATTACACACAATAATTTCTTCATGCAACCACCACCTCCATGGATTGGTTGGCCGTGAGTGGTTGTCTCATCAGTATTTTTGCACATGTATTGCCTCCATCTTAACTATATGGGTCTGCTGCATCCTGATAGTGCATTTGTTTAAAGACCTGGGCAGGTAAACATCGCTGCCATTTTCTGCTGTGTTTTTTTTTAATTTTTGGAGGATTTTTAGTCCTCATTTTGTGTCTTTGCTTTTTAGCAATACCAAACACATTAAAAATTAGGTTGTGGTCAGACAATACAAAATCAGGGAAGGCAGCACAGGTTAAACATACTGTGTGTAACAGAAGTCAGGCGTAGAGAGACCAGGATAAATGAGTATGCAAACCGAGTCGATAACAGGAATAAGCCAATACTGGAAACTAGAGAATGAGCTAGGAACCTAAGTTCAGGCAAGGAATGAAGGGTGGAAGTGCCTTTTTACCATGATCCCCCCTGGGGTCCTTTTAAGGTATAAAAACGTCTGAAAATGATGGAAACACTGCTGAAATGACATGGAACATCATGGGGATCATCCCTGGAAGCATTTCTGACTCCTAAGTCACAGCTGTAAGCAATGTTGTCAGAGTTTCACGCCATTTTTACCAGTGAACCAAAAAGCATACAAAACTAAAACAAAATGGATGGATGGGAAATATGTTAAAGTATATCCTTTCCAGGGTAATGACTTCTATATAAGGCAAAATAATTAACCCCAGACCGAAATGTTCCTCCACCACTTGGGCTATGTTTACACGCAGCGTTTTTGATGCGTTTTTCAACTTTAGCATTGCTTTCAAACAATACAAATGCATTCACTGGGAAATGTCATTGTAACATTTAACAACCCTAGCTGGCCATTTGGTGTGTGACACATAAGGAGATACATCTTCCTTCATTTCTGAAGGAGGGACTCTTAAAGTCACAAAGCCTATTTTTAGAGGGGCATCAGGCGGCATTAATAGTCTTAAAGGGCCATTATTAAACAATGGGTCTCCTATGCTGTTATTGCCTATGCAGTGAGTGGCTGGGTTGCCAAGAATTACAACGCACCCCAATACCCCTTTCATGAGAGGTACAGGAGAGCCTCCTGAAAAAAAGTTGCATTGAATGCAAGGCCTGCCCTGCTATCAAGTGCACCCCAATAAGCCTTTGAACCCAGGTACTGGATGGACACAGGAAAATACACTTCACATTATTCAATTTGTAATCCTATACTGTTTTCTTATGTATTAATTGCAAGGCCTGCCCTGCTACTAAGTCATATGCACCCCAATAAGCCTTTGAACCCAGGTACTGGATGGCCACAGGAAAACCCACTTCACATTCTTCAGTTGGTCCTTCCATACTGTTTCCTTATGCATTGAATACAAGGGCCACCTTGACCCAAATTTGCATGCAACACAATCCCCCCTTAGAAGAATCATGGAAAATTTCCCATTACAAAGAAGCGGGTCTCCTAGATTCGTAATGCCCAAACCCTAAGTGCATAGGCTGACAAACGTTTCCCCTTGGGGGTAGATTATTAAAAAATTATTTCTGGATATCATAGACGCCCTTGCCCAAAAATTGAATGGTTATAGCAGCATACAACACGTTCACAATGCTGTTCTAGTGGCAGAGAATGATGAGATGTGGAGGAAGTGCTTATTAAAAACTAGGCCAAATGTTAAGGAGCAGGTCTCCTAGACTGGTAATGCCCATACATGAAGTGCATGGGCTGACAAATATTTCCCCATGGGGTGTACCTTTTAAAAAAATTATTTATGGGGATCATAGACACCCTTGCCCAAAAAATGTAATGACTGTAGCAGCATACAACACATTCACCATGTTGTTCTAGTAGCGAAGAATGATGAGATGTGGAGGAAGTGCTTATAAAAAACTAGGCCCAATGTTAAGCAGTAGGTCTCCTAGACTTGTAATGCCCAAACACTAAACAACATAATAACATAGTAACATAGTTATTAAGGTTGAAGGAAGACTTTAAGTCCATCTAGTTCAACCCACAGCCTAACCTAACATGCCCTAACATGTTGATCCAGAGGAAGGCAAAAAAAAAACCATGTGGCAAAGAGTAAGCTCCACATTGGGTTGAAAAATTCCTTCCCGACTCCACATACGGCAATCAGACTAGTTCCCTGGATCAACGCCCTATCAATGAGTCTAGTATATATAACCAGTAACATTATACTTAACTAAGAAACGTATCCAGTCCCCTCTTAAATTTTAGTAATGAATCACTCATTACAACATCATATGGCAGAGAGTTCCATAGTCTCACTGTCTCACTTACTGCAGTAAAGAATCCGCATCTGTTATTATGCTTAAACCTTCTTTCCTCCAGACATAGAGGATGCCACCTTGTCCCTGTCTCAGGTCTATGATTAAAAAGATCATCAGAAAGGTCTTTGTACTGTCCCCTCATATATTTATACATTAAAATAAGATCACCCCCTTAGTCTTCGTTTTTCCAAACTAAATAGCCCCAAGTGTAATAACTAGTGATGAGCATTCCGATAACGCAAGTATCGGGTATCGGCCAATATTTGCTGTATCGGAATTCCGATACCGAGTTACGATATTTTCAGTATATCGGATACCGGAATCGGAAGTTCCCACAATTCAAAGTGTCCGATTTCAGCCAATGAGGAATAATTAGAAGTGTGGGCACATCCTGTTCTGTATGGTGGGCATGGAAGTACTGGCATGGCTGTGATTGGCTGCTGAAAAGATGTCATGATGCACTATAAAAGTCGCTGCCGCCATTTAGGGCTCACTCTGCAGTGAATTCAGTTAGGGACAGGACGCTGTGTTCTGACTGAGGGCCAGTTTAGAGATAGGGATTTGCTTCATTGTGCTTTACCAAGGCTAATTTAGCAACCGCTGTGTGAGATCCTTGCTTTTACCTTGCAGCGCTGTTCACAGCTGTCTGCAAGGTCTTTGTGTGTGTGAGTGCACATCGCTCTGTAGTCTGTCTGCAGCCACATCCAGTTGCAGTCAGCTCAGAGTGCGTCACTGCCTCATACTGTTCTACCCATTGTCCTTTTTTGCAATTAGTGCAGCCTGCTGCACATTTTTTCAAATATTTCCTATTAGTGGCTTTCCATCCGTATCCAGCAAAATTGTGGAAAAACACTACATAGGATTACATAGAGCAGCTTTTTTTGGCCTTGCAGCGCTGTTTTCGGCTGTCTACACGGTCTCTGTGTGAGTGCAGCTCACTCTGTAGTCATTTCTGCAAAAAAAAAAATTAATAAAGTTCACCAAACACCACTTTACAGTTGTGTAGGCCACATTAGCTCATATTAAAGTCTAGTCCACACTTTAGAAAATTAGTGTTTCTTATACCTGTTAGGAGCTGTTCAGGAATAAGCACACTAAGCCCTTAGTACTTTTCTGCTTATCTTTATCAATCAACCAAGATGAAGAAGGCAGGGAGTAAGGCATGTGGGCGTGGGTGTGGGTGCGGAACAGGGAGAGGACGTGGGGATTCTGTGCCTGCTGCGGGCACCGGTGACTCATCATCACCCAGTTTCAGCAGGGAACAGTACTTCATTTGCAGCTTCGTAGGAGATCGCCGTACACCGCTGCTGCGTGAAGAACAAATTGAAGCCGTTGTCAGATGGATGGCAGCTAATGCTTCGACTTCAATTAATGCCACATCCTCTCAGGCACAGAGCACTGGAGAGCACCCATCTGTCTCTTCACCACCTGCCAAATTACCCAGGCAGTCAGAGAGCCCAGGACAGGAACCATCTCTACTTCTGTTCTCTGAATCTCTTGGCTTGGAAACAGGGGGCCAGCCAAGCAGCATTGGAGAAATTAAAGAAGAGGCAGTATGCAGTGATGCCCAACAGCTTTGTCTCTCTGACTCTGAAGAGACGGGTGGGCCAGTGCCTCTGGTCACCACACCACAGTACGCATCTGATGATGAGACTCAGATGCCACTTTCTGGTGCGTACTGTGCTGCCGAGACTACCCAGGAGAAGCAGTTGGTGGCAGAGGGTAGTGTAGATGATGAGGTCCTTGACCCATCATGGCGTGAGGTACAGGAAGGTGGTGGGAGCAGCTCTGAGGAAGAGATTCCCCGAACGGGCCAAAGAGGGAGAGAGAGGGGGAAGACTGCGGTTCCTGTAGCCTCTACTTTGGCACCCGTTAGGAGCATGCCTCTTCCAAAAGCCAAAACGGGCGCTCCCAAGACTTGCAGTGCCTGGTCCTTTTTTTACACAGTTGCAGATGACATTTGCTTTGTCAAATGCAAGGTGTGTCATCAGAAAGTCAAAAGAGGGAAAAATGTCAGCAACCTCAATACCACAAATATGTGGAAACATGTGCGGACCAAGCACGTGGTGGAGTTACAAAAACACACTGAAGACCTAGGCCAACCAACAGCGGCACCTACCACCTCTTCAGCTCGTGTTGTTGCCTCTTCCTCCAGCTCACACACAGCTGGTTCGGCTTCCTCACAGGATCGCCATGGAAGAACCTCTGGCACTGTTGTCCAGAGACCCACTGTAATTCCACCCACAGCACCACGTTCCCAGTCATCCTCACACTCCCAGCCCAGTCTACAGCCATCGGTAGCACAGGCATGGGAGGAAAGGTGGCCTTTCTCGGCAAACCACCCCCGAGCACAGGCTCTGAATGCTGGCATTGCAAAACTACTGTCCCTTGAAATGCTGTCATTCAGGCTAGTGGAGACTGACAGCTTCCATAACTTGATGGCATTGGCAATCCCACAATACAATGTGCCCAGCTGCTTTTATTTCAGCAGGCAAGCCGTCCCTGCCCTACACAAGCATGTGGAGGGACACATAAAACACTCGCTACTGAACGCCGTCAGTATAATAAAACAGAAAAAAAACGGAGTTCATGTCCAAAAAGGGTTAATATGATATTTTATTCAATTACAAAGAATACCAATAAATACTAACAACATATAACAGTACACTGTGGTAAAAGTCAAGATAGTTAAAGATGGAAGGTAGCACAGACAAAAAACAGTGCAGCACTCAGGCTGATGCCATATACATAAAAATCACCTGCATAGTGCAGAGTATAGCACAGGTATAAAAACGGGGGGCATATGGAACGAAATAGAAAAGTATCATGAGTCCTGTACACTGACTCATATCACACTAATTAGACCATGATTCCCCACCCCGGATTCTTACCCACACGCTGGCAACAGGACCGGACCACACCGTTGCCCCAACGCGCGTTTCGCGTCAACTTTGTCAGGGGGCGGTGCTGCTAACTATCCGGCGCTATATTTTATAAGGTCCTTGATTATGTTATACCGTCCACCTGTAACGGCGCATATCCACGTGTCACCCAGCCAGGAAATGCACTGCGAGCGGCATCCAAGATGGCGCTGCGGTTCAGCAGTTCGGCCAGAATGACCTCACTGCACCGCAGACGTCATCAGACGGCGCCACCCACAATGCCCCGGGACTTGGACGTCACTGGGCATGCGCACGATGGATCAGGTAACTATCGCACATAAAGAAAACCGACGGGATTATATACTACCTATGTCTAAAAAGGGAGGGGGAGAAGGACCACAAAAAGAAAATAAAAGGAAAAGATAAGTGAACACAACAGGCATATATGGTGTATAAATATATCTAAAACGGGAAAATCCCATTATTAAACTCCAAAAAAGGAGAAATAAAAAACACATATACATACTTATATGCACAGTATATATGTGATACCACATACAAAAATTAGTGACAATATAGACAACAATATGTTGCCAAATAAGTGACCAAAATATAGAAAGGACATTTTGTTGTATGAATAAAAAAGTGATATAATCTTGTGCTGACATCATCCGACTTCTTTTTGATTCCAAAATATTTTGTGGACCGTGGTGTGCCAAAGTGAGAGACAATTGGAGAAGAGGCCCGTCAGTTTTCAACGTGATCAACAGACTATCCAGACCTTCAACAGTGGAGGGACCATAACGAAAGCGCCATAACCTAATATAAGGTAACTATATATAAATCAAAAAACACAATTAAAAACATGTAAAAAAGGACAAACAGCAACACATACAAATTATAAAAAACATACACGAAAAAATCTGGAGAAGAAAGTATAAAAAGGAACTGAAGCTCAGGCTTTCATTCAGGCCAGCAGGGGCTATAGTATTCAGTACCGCCATCCAGCGGCACTCCCTTTGAGCCAGTTTTTGTTTTGCGTCACCTCCTCTTATGCCTACATGAATCCTCTCAATACCCCATGCCTTTAGATCTTTAGGATTACACTTGTGATATTTCCGAAAATGTTTCGGAATCGGTTTCAGACTGTCTACATCTTCAACATCTTGTGCTGCTATTATGTCGCGTACATGTTCGCGTATGCGAATACGTAGCTCTCTTGATGTTAAACCGATGTAGACAAGCTTGCAAGTGCACACTGCATAATATATGACATGCGTTGTACTGCATGTAATATATTGATTTATTTGAAATTGCCGCCTACCATTTGAGGAAGAAAAAGTAAAAGATCTAATAAGATTCTTACAGGCAAGGCAGCTACCGCATGGGAATAAAACATTTTTTTGTCTCCCTGCCTGAAAAGGATCCGGTGTTTTGGCCACATAGTGACTATGCACCAATATGTCTTTGAAATTATTGCTCCTCTGAGCAGTCATTAGGGGTTGGTCAGACAGAAATCTGCCAAGTAGTGGATCAGTAGTAAGGACAGGCCAGTGTTTTCTTAGGATGCTCCGCATTTCATTCCACTTGTGATTAAATGTGGATATGAATCTTGGTTGTTCATCCCAAGATTTTCCCTGTGTCTTCCGCCTCTCCACCAGAAGATCACTCCTCCTTGTTTTTTGGGCCCTAAGATACCCTTTCTTTATTGTTCGGCCACTATAGCCACGCTGTCTAAAACGTTCCCCAAAGTCAACAGCCTGCCTCTCAAAGAGTGTATCAGAGGCACAGATCCTTCGAGCCCGAAGGAACTGACCAATGGGGATGGCTCTTATCGTGGAGGGTGGATGAGATGAGGTTGAATGCAACAATGCATTCACCGATGTCTCCTTCCTATACATATCAGTATAGATGTAACCATTAGCTTGTACCCTCAAAGTTATGTCTAGGAAGGAAATCTCACTCTCATGGTATGTATAGGTGAGTCTGATATTGGAGTCGTTGTCGTTCAATCCCACCATGTACTTCTGTAACTCCAGGACAGGGCCATGCCATATAAACAGAACATCATCGATATATCTGTACCACCCAAGAATTTGGGGGGCAGACTGTGCGCCATCTTGGAACACCTCACGTTCCCAGTAACCGAGAAATAAATTGGCATACGATGGCGCACAGGCTGCCCCCATGGCAGTGCCCTGTCTCTGGAGAAAGAAACGGTCTTTAAAAACAAAAAAAATATGTGTTAGGATGAACTCCAACAACTCCAACACCAGCTCACGTAAATCAGAGTCCAGATTACTGGACTCAAGGAAAAATCTGGTAGCCCTCATCCCATCCACATGGCGGATGCTGGTATATAATGACTCAACATCCGCCGTGACTAATATCATGTCCTTCTCCACGACAAGGCCATCCACCCGTCTCAGGACCTCTGCCCACAGGTGGAAATCTTCACCAAATTGGTAATGGAGGATTTCAATAAAATAACTAATTTAAAAAAAAGAGATAACCTTACAATTGCACAGAGAGAGGCTATACAGGAAATCAAGATGTGGGAGGATGTTGTTATCAAACCGGCGGACAAGGGGGGAAATGTGGTCATCTGGCCTGTGGAGAGGTACGAGAAAGAAGCTTTTTGGCAGCTTAGGAATAGAGATACATATACTCCATTACAACAGAACCCCCTTACAAAATTCCAAATTCAATTACAGAATATTTTGGAGATGGCTTTTGAGAGGGGTATCATTAGTAAGAAAGTCTTGGGTGGCCTGCTAGTCCAATACCCTGTGGAACCTACTTTCTACTTGCTCCCCAAAGTCCACAAAGACCTGATCTCTCCTCCTGGGCGTCCTATTGTCTCTGGCATGGGAGGGCTGTGTGATGCAACATGTAAATTCATTGAATATTACTTAAAACCACAGGTTGAGACCCTGCCCTCCTATGTCAGGGACACTATGGACGTCCTGAGACGGGTGGATGGCCTTGTCGTGGAGAAGGACATGATATTAGTCACGGCGGATGTTGAGTCATTATATACCAGCATCCTCCATATGGATGGGATGAGGGTGTCAGGATCTCACTCAGTCGGAGTAGCCTTTGGAAGTGGGGAATCCTCAGAAATAATACACAAGACACGTCTTGTATAGTGTATCACTGGGAAGTCACTGAAGCACGCCTTCCTTCAAGATGCTATCCCTTCTTTATATAGTTGCATCGGTAGGTTTAGTGGTTATACAAGTTTTACATGTTTACAAAACAAAGAGACAAAACAGAAGAAAGAAAGAAACAGTTTCGTGGGCAGCAGTTTCACAACAAAACAATACAGTGGCAGTTTCACAAGCAAACAAAACAATACAGTTTCGCCTATGGCTAAAATGTCCTTGAATGGACAGGTCAATATTGATCACAAATTCTTTTTGGTTCATTGAGGTAATCATTTTTGTTCTGCTCTTCACAATCCCCCCTTTGACATATTCCATTCAAAACCTTGTCATATAGACGATCATTTTAGTCATTCTTTTTGTGATCTTATAACAAAAAACAAACAAACAAACAAACAAAAAAAAAAAAACTTTATATTCTCGTATCCATTACACAAAATTTATTTGTGCATACCGAGATACCCTTGAGTATAACCTTGAATAATACATATATAACTACAATAACCATAACTGTATGTATTAGGCTTTGCATAATCCCGGTAACCCACCCACCGAACCCTCTGAACCAATTGGCCGGGTTAAGAAAAGAAAAGGTATCTGACCACCAGCTATCCTTATTTTGGTCATTGTCCTTGTCATACTGATCCCTGAGTCGTTGTACGTCTTCTAATTTAAATCTCATACTCATAGTACTATTCGGGTCTATATAATGACAGCAGGTGGGTCCGATGATTTGACACATACCCCCTTGTGAGGCAGTTAGGTAATCCAATACCAGGGTATGTTGGTTAGTGATTATTATAAGCTGATTCTGTACAGCTATACTAGTATTTAATATGTCCAATATATCCCAAATCTGGTCATCTAGATAATCCGTGGCTCTAACTAATTTATCCCACATCTGTGTTAACATAGGATAAATAAAAATGGTACTAGCAATTTTGTTGGGAATTCCCATTTGTACTATATGTGGCCTCCCCGAGGGACGTGGTGAGTTATCTGCAGCTCTTTTATACAGTGTGTGCTTGGGCACGGCTTGCATATTCACTTGTTTATTTGAAATTATGAAAGTAGCCGGGGTTAGACGTCCTAATGTACAAGTACCCTTTATACCTACGGGAAGCCATTTATATGCTCCTTCTCCGCATATCCAAAATGTACCCTCAGGCAGATCCCACAAAGCTGAGTGCTGCAATACCAATCTGTGAGCCAAATCCACAAAACTAGATACATTCTGAAGCATACACCAAGAGGGTTTTTGTCCCAAGGGGCTACAGTACCCGGCTGCGGGGTTCCCACATACATGCATTCCGTTGAGGTTAACATTATTAACATCAATATCATGAGTCTTATACTGCTTTTTTGCAATGGCTTGCATGTATCCATGATGCCTTTCCTTCAAGCTTGACTGCTGTCGGAGTTGTTAACAGGACTTGGAAAGGTCCGTCAAATCTCGGTTCCAGAGTCTTTCTGGTGAGTCTTTTCACGTAGATTTGATCAGCAGGTTCCAACTTGTGGCCTCCTTCGAGATTTTCTGGATCTGGAAGGGAAGCAAAAACTTGCGAATGCACTTTAGTTAAACGTTTTTGTAATTCTTGTACATAAGCAGTTAAAGTCTCAGTATTTAACATCAGTTGTTGTGGAAAATAACAACCCAAATTTGCTGCTCTACCAAAAAGAATCTCATGTGGTGACAGCTTAGCCTTCCCCCTTGGGGCGTTTCGGATGGAATACAGGGCAAGTGGTAGACACTCGGTCCAAGGCTTTCCTGTTTCTGCCATGGCCTTCTGGATTTTTAATTTTATTGTTCCATTTAATCTTTCCACTTTACCTGAACTCTGTGGGTGATACGGAGTGTGAAACTGGTTTTCTACTCCCAACATTTTCATAACATTCTGGAATATTTCCCCAGTAAAATGGGTACCCCTATCTGACTCGATCACCTCAGGCATGCCGTAACGGGGTATCAGTTCATGTGCTATTTTAATGGCAGTAGTTTTTGCTGAGGCTTTACGAACTGGATAAGCCTCTGGCCACCCTGAGAACATGTCCACACACACAAGCACATATTCGTATCCATTGTACCTAGGAAGTTGGATGTAGTCGATCTGGAGTCTTTGAAAGGGATACAGTGGTCTTACATGATGCTTGGTTGGGGTTCTAATGGTCTGACCTGGATTGTGTGCCAGGCATATAGCGCATGCAGCACACATGTTCCGAGCGAAATTACCAAAGCCTGGAGCCAACCACCTTTCTTTTACCTTGAGCGTCATACCATTTGCCGACACATGCGTAGGTAGGTGGAGGTCACTTGCCACTGCGGGGTACCAGGCTCTGGGTAAACACAACAGAGTTCCTTTTTTCCATAATCCTTGCTGATCTTCTGCCCCTTTTTTCTGCCACTGCCCTCGTTCTTTGTCGTCTACCTGTTTCTGAGCTTCGTTCAATCTCTCCTCATCATCTTCAGAGCTATCTAGTGTGTGGGCATGATGTAAGGGTTTACGTGCTGCCTGTTTTGCTGCCTTGTTACCCCTGGCTTCCTCGGTGTCGAGTCTCACATGTGCAGCTACCTTTATCACCGCTATTTCTTTAGTTTCTTGTGCTGCCTCCAGAATCTGTCTAATGAGGGAGGCATGTTTAACAGGTTGGCCTGAAGCAGTCATATAACCTCTGGCTCTCCATATTACGCCAAAATAGAAAATAATGCCATGTGCATATCTAGAATCAGTGTATATGTTTGCTGTCTGATCTTTGGCTATTTCTAGAGCTTCAACTAATGCCGTAAGTTCTGCTTCTTGTGCAGACTGATTAGCAGGGAGAGGTTCTGCTTTCAGCACTTCATGCTGAGTTACTACCGCATAACCTGTATGAAATTGTCCATTCATATCTGCATATCTACTGCCATCTATGAAAAGTTCAAATGTAGCATTACAGAGTGGCTTGTCATGTACATTACATAAGCCCTGAGTCTCTTGTTCCATTAATTGTACACAATCATGCATTGATTCTGATGGGTCAAAGGAGTTGGAAAGTGCAGTTTCCTTTCCTCAGGTATGGTACCCCCCTCAGACTCTAAAGGGAGCAAAGACGCGAGATTAAGAGTCTGAACCCTGGCAAAGGAAATGTTGGGCACCTTTAGCAAATAAAAATTTGGATACAAAGGTTTTAGGGCCAAAGCTCACATTTAAAGGTTTTGTAAAAAAAAAAAAAAAAAAAAAAAGGCAACGCCTGAATTGAATTTTTACCATCATACCCTTCTGCATGTGTAACCTTTGAGGATATATTGTCAGGATATAGTAAAAAATCCTGATTTAAAATGGAGGATGTTGCTCCCGTATCTATCAGAAAAGGTACATTTTTACCCTCAACCTCAATTTGTATTATTGGTCTTCTAGAAGGAAGAGAGACCTGCATAACTTTCAGTCATTCTGAACTGTCTGTTTGATCAGGCGCTGGTTTATTTATCCTACTTTTTGGGTACAAAGTTTCCTGAATCTATATCTGCTTTTCTCTTCCTACATTCCCTTTGGAAATGTCCTGGCTTCTTACAGTAATGACAAGTAAACTTTTGATTAGCAGAGCCAGTATTAGCCTGTGCAATTCTTACTGGCTTAGAATTTTCTCTTAAGTCCATTTCTATCCCTACAGCTTTCTGTCTAGCCAGGTGTGGGTCTTCCAAGGTTCTCCAATCAGGGGTTGCAGCCTTAAGCTTTTCCTTCACTTTTGGAGACAATCCATCTATAAAGGTTTTTGTAACTAACCTCATCATTCCTGAAGCGGTTAGATCCATGCCTTCATCTCTAAAATTATTTTCTACACTTAGATAATATTCGTCTACTGATTGTCCAGATTTCTGAGCCACCACTCCCGTTGTTCCTCTCTGCCTCTGTCTCTCCCTCATGAAAACCATTAAGTGATCTACAAATTGCGTACCTGATTCTATCGTTTGTAAAGGTACCGTCACACTAAACGATATCGCTAGCGATCCGTGACGTTGCAGCGTCATGGCTAGCGATATCGTTTAGTTTGACACGCAGCAGCGATCAGGATCCTGCTGTGATGTCGCTGGTCGCTGAATAAAGTCCAGAACTTTATTTGGTCGTCCAATCGCCGAGTATCGTTGTGTTTGACACCAAAAGCAACGATACCAGCGATGTTTTACACTGGTAACCAGGGTAAACATCGGGTTACCAAGCGCAGGGCCGCGCTTAGTAACCCGATGTTTACCCTGGTTACCAGCGTAAAAGTAAAAAAAACAAACAGTACATACTCACCCAGCGTCATACCTCCCCCAGCGTCTGCTTCCTGACACTGACTGAGCGCCGGCCCTAAAGTGAAAGTGAAAGCCGCTGTGCTGTTAGGGCCGGAGCTCAGTCAGTGTCAGGAAGCAGAAGCTGGGGGACGCTGGGTGAGTATGTACTGTTTGTTTTTTTTACTTTTACGCTGGTAACCAGGGTAAACATCGGGTTACTAAGCGCGGCCCTGCGCTTAGCAACCCGATGTTTACCCTGGTTACCCGGGGACCTCGGCATCGTTGGTCGCTGGAGAGCTGTCTGTATGACAGCTCTCCAGCGATCAAACAGCGACGCTGCAGCGATCGACATCGTTGTCGCTATCGCTGCAGCGTCGCTTAATGTGACGGTACCTTTAGGCACCATCTCCTTCTGTAAAAAACCTGTTTTTCCTGTTTAGTTTTGCATTTTCTAAGGCATTAGTACCTCTTGTATCTCGTCCTCCTATGACTCTCTTTAATTCCTCCATTCTGTCACTAGCATTTCCCCAATTGTATTCAAGATCTGCAGACAATCCTTTGTGATATCCTACAGGAGGCTGCAACTTTTTACAGAGTTGGGATGGGAGCCATACCCGAAGTAATGCACATGCAGCCCTATTACCTAGATTGTATTGTGTCACTACAGCTTCTAACCTATTGGAGAGACTAATGGCTGATGCGCTTGTGTCAAATTTCCCTAATATCTGGCATAGGTTTGTTTTCTCTTGTATGGTGAGTGTTGTGCAATGTACTTGATTGCTGCTGTTTATAAGCGAATTCTCCCTCAATTGTCTTAATCTACCTGACTCAGGAGTAAAGAGAGAGGAATTCTGATTTGGGTTGCCTTCAGGGCTATCAGCAGTGCATACAGGCTGCTCCTCCCCCCTTTTCAAGTCTCTTTCTTCCTGGTCAATAGATTTGCACATTTGATTACAGCAATGACTATTCACTTTAGTACTTTTCTGTGATTTCAAAGACATAGTATCATGTTCTTTTAGTTCCAGTTTTACATTAGCATCATGCAATTGATTTCTAAGTATTGTCATAACATCATTATACTTAGCTTCTTTTTCTTCTAGCAAAGCAATTTGCTGTTCCCTAAGTTTACATCTTTCCTTATAATCCTCGAGCTTATCTTTTAACTCACAATTTCGGTAATTCATATTGTCTACCTCATCCCTTAGATTTTCACATTCACAACTAGGATCTTCAGCACTAGCAATAGCCATACTGACTAACTGTTCAATTTTGTCCACCTCACCTCTAAATTGAGCTTTCTCTGAATACCAATGCAATTCCTTTTGCTCTGCAATTCCTTTCATTTTCAACAACATACACAAAACATTTGCTAACTTCTCTTTCTTTGCTTTCTTTTTCGACAATTTACTCTTGTTCTCACTCTGCCCTTCACATTGTTTCATTAGGTCATTAAACTGATGTGTCAATGCATCATCTGCACAAGTATTAAACTGAGCAGAGGCATACTTTTCAATAAACTTGCTGACTATTTCCATGTTAATTATTTCCAACTATTTTCACAGAAGTAAACAAAAATAAACAAATCAATCTTTCCAAACAGAAATTACAAATTAACTAAACACAACACAAAAACCAGTGAATCTACTAAAAAAAAATCTTTCTCAGCCCCTTAGTGGCATCTTTAACACTTCTCTCCTTTATGATAGTATAGATATCTAATTCTTCTGGTTCCCTTTCTTTTGTTTGCTTATTCCCCATTTTCTTATCCTGAGCTTCTTTGCCCTAGGTGGCGTTTGGGTATGAGAATACCTCGTTACCTTCTTCCTAAGGAGCTAGGATGTCTTTTTTCTTGCCCTAGGTGGCGTTTGGGTATGAGAATACCTTGTTACCTTCTTCCTAAGGAGCTAGGCCTACACCTATAGCAAACAACATAAATGCAACCAGACAGACGTATCTTGTCCCAGGCTAATTTATCTGTCCTGGGCTCATACTATCATACAGAAGATCAAACTTGTCCCAGGCTAATTTATCTTTCCTGGGCTCATACTATCATACACTTATCCGTCACCAGGTTTTCGTCAAAGACAGGGTCAGAGATTGAACATAGGCTCAGAGGTCTCCCCGAAAGGACGCAACCACGTTGCCCAGTGGGTCAGTCACTTCTTCTGTTTCAACACCCTGGGCGGCTTATAGGGCTATTCCCAACTTCCACACACCTTCCATTCACATTCACTCTCATTCAATGCTGTACTCCGTGAGGTGATCAATTCCTAAATAGTTCAAGAACCCGAGCTATAGGTATCCTCCTCTACTAGAACTACCCGCTAAAGAACACGACACAGAAAATCTTACGGACAGTGCAGGGCAGATAAGAGATCTAACAGTGTCTCTTACCTGGCCAGGTTTTTGTTCATCTGCCGTCCATTATCCCAGATTCTCTTTTTGTTCGTATTCTGCCGGTGTTCTTGAAGGAATACACAGACCTCGGGTCCCTGTTCAGGCGCCAGGAAATGTCAGGATCTCACTCAGTCGGAGTAGCCTTTGGAAGTGGGGAATCCTCAGAAATAATACACAAGACAAGTCTTGTATAGTGTATCACTGGGAAGTCACTGAAGCACGCCTTCCTTCAAGATGCTATCCCTTCTTTATATAGTTGCATCGGTAGGTTTAGTGGTTATACAAGTTTTACATGTTTACAAAACAAAGAGACAAAACAGAAGAAAGAAAGAAACAGTTTCGTGGGCAGCAGTTTCACAACAAAACAATACAGTGGCAGTTTCACAAGCAAACAAAACAATACAGTTTCGCCTATGGCTAAAATGTCCTTGAATGGACAGGTCAATATTGATCACAAATTCTTTTTGGTTCATTGAGGTAATCATTTTTGTTCTGCTCTTCACAAGGGCTACCAGATTTTTCCTTGAGTCCAGTAATCTGGACCCTGATTTACGTGAGCTGGTGTTGTAGTTGTTGGAGTTCATCCTAACACATATTTTTTTTTGTTTTTAAAGACCGTTTCTTTCTCCAGAGACAGGGCACTGCCATGGGGGCGGCCTGTGCGCATGCCAATTTATTTCTCGGTTACTGGGAACGTGAGGTGTTCCAAGATGGCGCACAGCCTGCCCCCCAAATTCTTGGGTGGTACAGATATATCGATGATGTTCTGTTTATATGGCATGACCCTGTCCTGGAGTTACAGAAGTTCATGGTGGGATTGAACGACAACGACTCCAACATCAGACTCACCTATACATACCATGAGAGTGAGATTTCCTTCCTAGACATAACTTTGAGGGTACAAGCTAATGGTTACATCTGTACTGATATGTATAGGAAGGAGACATCGGTGAATGCATTGTTGCATTCAATCTCATCTCATCCACCCTCCACGATAAGAGCCATCCCCATTGGTCAGTTCCTTCGGGCTCGAAGGATCTGTGCCTCTGATACACTATTTGAGAGGAAGGCTGTGGACCTTGGGGAACGTTTTAGACAGCGTGGCTATAGTGGCCGAACAATAAAGAAAGGGTATCTTAGGGCCAAAAAAACAAGGAGGAGTGATCTTCTGGTGGAGAGGCGGAAGACACAGGGAAAATCTTGGGATGAACAACCAAGATTCATATCCACATTTAATCACAAGTGGAATGAAATGTGGAGCATCCTAAGAAAACACTGGCCTGTCCTTACTACTGATCCCCTACTTGGCAGATTTCTGTCTGACCAACCCCTAATGACTGCTTGGAGGAGCAATAATTTCAAAGACATATTGGTGCATAGTCACTATGTGGCCAAAACACCGGATCCTTTTCAGGCAGGGAGACAAAAAAATGTTTTTTTCCCATGCGGTAGCTGCCTTGCCTGTAAGAATCTTATTAGATCTTTTATTTTTTCTTCCTCAAATGGTAGGCGGCAATTTCGAATAAATCAATATATTACATGCAGTACAACGCATGTCATATATTATGCAGTGTGCACTTGCAAGCTTGTCTACATCGGTTTAATATCAAGAGAGCTACGTATTCGCATACGCGAACATGTACGCACATAATAGCAGCACGAGATGTTGAAGATGTAGACAGTCTGAAACCGATTCCGAAACATTTTCGGAAATATCACAAGTGTAATCCTAAAGATCTAAAGGCATGGGGTATTGAGAGGATTCGTGTAGGCATAAGAGGAGGTGACGCAAAACAAAAACTGTCTCAAAGGGAGTGCCGCTGGATTGTGGTACTGAATACTATAGCCCCTGCTGGCCTGAATGAAAGCCTGAGCTTCAGTTCCATTTTATAGTTTCTTCTCCAGATTTTTTCGTATATGTTTTTTATAATTTGTATGTGTTGCTGTTTGTCCTTTTTTACATGTTTTTAATTGTGTATTTTGATTTATATATAGTTACCTTATATTAGGTTATGGCGCTTTCGTTATGGTCCCTCCACTGTTGCAGGTCTGGATAGTCTGTTGATCACGTTGAAAACTGACGGGCCTCTTCTCCAATTGTCTCTCACTTTGGCACACCACGGTCCACAAAATATTTTGGAATCAAAAAGAAGTCGGATGATGTCTGCACAAGATTCTATCACTTTTTTATTCATACAACAAAATGTCCTTTCTATATTTTGGTCACTTATTTGGCAACATATTGTTGTCTATATTGTCGCTAATTTTTGTATGTGGTATCACATATATACTGTGCACATGAGTATGTATATGTGTTTTTTATTTCTCCTTTTTGGAGTTTAATAATGGGATTTTCCCGTTTTAGATATATTTATACACCATATATGCCTGTTGTGTTCACTTATCTTTTCCTTTTATTTTCTTTTTGTGGTCCTTCTCCCCCTCCCTTTTTAGAAATAGGTAGTATATAATCCCGTCGGTTTTCTTTATGTGCGATAGTTACCTGATCCATCGTGCGCATGCCCAGTGACGTCCAAGTCCTGGGGCATTTTGGGTGGCGCTGTCTGATGACGTCTGCGGTGCAGTGAGGTCATTCTGGCCGAACTGCTGAACTGCAGCACCATCTTGGATGCCGCTCGCAGTGCATTTCCTGGCTGGGTGACACGTGGATATGCGCCGTTACAGGTGGACGGTATAACATAATCATGGACCTTATAAAATATAGCGCCGGATAGTTAGCAGCACCGTCCCCTGACGAAGCCGACGCGAAACACGTGTTGGGGCAACGGTGTGGTCCGGTCCTGTTGCCAGCATGTGGGTAAGAATCTGGGGTGGGGAATCATGGTCTAATTAGTGTGATATGAGTCAGTGTACAGGACTCATGATACTTTTCTATTTCGTTCCATATGCCCCCCGTTTTTATACCTGCGCTATACTCTGCACTATGCAGGTGATTTTTATGTATATGGCATCAGCCTGAGTGCTGCACTGTTTTTTGTCTGTGCTACCTTCCATCTTTAACTATCTTGACTTTTACCACAGTGTACTGTTATATGTTGTTAGTATTTATTGGTATTCTTTGTAATTGAATAAAATATCATATTAACCTAACCCTTTTTTGGACATGAACTCCGTTTTTTTCTGTTTTATTATATTGGCTTTGGGAGTGTCCTTATTTTATTAAATTTGTCTTCCTGGTAGACTCCCCCACTGTGGTTGTGAGTATGTGGAAGAATTCTTTAATATTTTTTTCTTTCATTTTGGGTTTGTTCTTTTATCTTGCTGCCTGTGTTTTCACAGTAACCAGTTTGGAAGAGATGGTTTCCGTGAACGCGAAAAAGCGTGGCTAAATCAGCTTGATCAAGTCTTTTGTGAAAGTGGTGGTAGTACAGTTGATTTTAAATCTGGAGATACAAGTGGCCTCACGAATAAATATAAAGATCTTCTCAATAAACGTACCCGCCTTTGGTGGAATAGGGCCTTTCTGGAACGATACATTGGGTGTGGTTTGGTCCCTAGGGGATTACGTGTCCAAGTGTTCCCCTCTTTTGTGGTCAATGACACTGAATTTGTTGAGCAGTGGGAGGAGGCAGCCTCCCTGTGCTCAAAAAGGTTTATGGAACTATTATCTAAGCATAACGAGAGACAACTTAAAGAACTGGACGTGGAACTAAATACCACACAAGAGGAGATTAACAAATGTGTCGCTGGTGAGGCAACAGCAAAATTCAAGGAAGAAGTAGATTTAGTTTTAAAAAAATGGGAAACTGAAGTAGTACAGAACAAGACCAAAAAATATCAACGTGATCTGGCTGATCGACAGCAAGGGAGAATATAAAAGTGGCATAATAGACGGCCCTATAATAAAAACTTCTCAAGAGGTCGATCTACGTCTATTTCTTCTGTTTCCTCGGCTGAGGAAAGGACACAGAGAGTGGATAACGTAAGATCAGGATGGACAAAAAGGGATTCAGAGAGAAATAATGACTGGAGAGAGGGATGCCTGTTATGATCCGGTGGTAGGATCTCAAAACTGACCTGATACATATAACCAGAATGTTAGGACAAGTTCTGGGGATGTGGAAGCTATACTGACCACAATCCTGATCCTATCCAACACATTAAAGGCAGCCGTGGCGCGTTACCTAAAAACCTAGACGCCTCTTCACAGCCTGAGAAACTGACTGCCCCTAGAGAGAAAGCAAAGACCTCACTTGCCTCAGAGAAATAACCCCAAAGTTTTAGACAGCCCCCCACAAATAATAACGGTGAGTTAAGGGGAAAATACAAATGTAGAAATGAAACAGGTTTAGCAAATGAGGCCCGCTAACACTAGATAGACAGAAAATAGATAGGAATCTGTGCGGTCAGTACAAAAACTATCAAAATTAAACCACGCAGAGAATACAAGAACCCCCACACCGACTCACAATGTGAGGGGCACACTCTGCACCCCAGAACTAACCAGCAAGCAAAAAATCACATAAAAGCAAGCTGGACTGAACTCATCTTATACTGAGAAACTTTTTCAAGGAAATAATGAGCAAAATGAACAAGCAAACTTAGCTTCTCCAGCAGGAGACTGGTCACAAGGAATATTCAGGAGAGCTCAGAATCAGGACTGAACACACCGACAGCAGGCAACAAATGAAGGTCCAGGTGAGTTAAATAGGCCCAGCATAGAAGGAAATGAAGCAGCTGAGCCCAGCCATATCGCTAAAGGCCACCAGAGGGAGCCCAAGAACAAACTCACACAGTACCACTCATGACCACAGGAGGGAGCCCGAGAACGGAATTCACAACAGACGCCTCAGGAATAAATGGAAAATGAATTTGTCTCCTCTTATGGATAAAAAATCAAAAACGAACATACTTGAGGTAATCAATCTGTCCACTCATGTTCTCTCTGAATCTCAAAAACAAGTGTTCGAATTAGGGCTCTCTTTTTCTCCCTGCAATAACTTTGATTTTTTTATAGCATTAAAGGACTTACATCTGTATGCCCAGAAGATCATTCTTAAGAGACTCCATCTACGCTCCTCAGGAAGTGCTGCAGTAATTGATCCTATTGAATTAGAGGCCCTTAAAAATTTGGAGGAATTGGAGCAAGGGTCTTCTGATGAAGGGGTAAGAGCCTCTCCACCCCCTATATCTGCCAGATGTACCACTTTTCCCCCCTTGTCCCTCTGCCCACAGATGGAAATCTTCACCAAATTGGTAATGGAGGATTTCAATAAAATAACTAATTTCAAAAAAAGAGATAACCTTACAATTGCACAGAGAGAGGCTATACAGGAAATCAAGATGTGGGAGGATGTTGTTATCAAACCGGCGGACAAGGGGGGAAATGTGGTCATCTGGCCTGTGGAGAGGTACGAGAAAGAAGCTTTTCGGCAGCTTAGGAATAGAGATACATATACCCCATTACAACAGAACCCCCTTACAAAATTCCAAATTCAATTACAGAATATTTTGGAGATGGCTTTTGAGAGGGGTATCATTAGTAAGAAAGTCTTGGGTGGCCTGCTAGTCCAATACCCTGTGGTACCTACTTTCTACTTTCTCCCCAAAGTCCACAAAGACCTGATCTCTCCTCCTGGGCGTCCTATTGTCTCTGGCATGGGAGGGCTGTGTGATGCAACATGTAAATTCATTGAATATTACTTAAAACCACAGGTTGAGACCCTGCCCTCCTATGTCAGGGACACTACGGACGTCCTGAGACAGGTGGATGGCCTTATCGTGGAGAAGGACATGATATTAGTCACGGCGGATGTTGAGTCATTATATACCAGCATCCGCCATGTGGATGGGATGAGGGCTACCAGATTTTTCCTTGAGTCCAGTAATCTGGACCCTGATTTACGTGAGCTGGTGTTGGAGTTGTTGGAGTTCATCCTAACACATAATTTTTTTGTTTTTAAAGACCGTTTCTTTCTCCAGAGACAGGGCACTGCCATGGGGGTGGCCTGTGCGCCATCGTATGCCAATTTATTTCTCGGTTACTGGGAACATGAGGTGTTCCAAGATGGCGCACAGCCTGCCCCCCAAATTCTTGGGTGGTACAGATATATCGATGATGTTCTGTTTATATGGCATGGCCTTGTCCTGGAGTTACAGAAGTTCATGGTGGGATTGAACGACAAAGACTCCAACATCAGACTCACCTATACATACCATGAGAGTGAGATTTCCTTCCTAGACATAACTTTGAGGGTACAAGCTAATGGTTACATCTATACTGATATGTATAGGAAGGAGACATCGGTGAATGCATTGTTGCATTCAACCTCATCTCATCCACCCTCCACGATAAGAGCCATCCCCATTGGTCAGTTCCTTCGGGCTCGAAGGATCTGTGCCTCTGATACACTCTTTGAGAGGCAGGCTGTGGACCTTGGGGAATGTTTTAGACAGCGTGGCTATAGTGGCCAAACAATAAAGAAAGGGTATCTTAGGGCCAAAAAAACAAGGAGGAGTGATCTTCTGGTGGAGAGGCGGAAGACACAGGGAAAATCTTGGGATGAACAACCAAGATTCATATCCACATTTAATCACAAGTGGAATGAAATGCGGAGCATCCTAAGAAAACACTGGCCTGTCCTTACTACTGATCCCCTACTTGGCAGATTTCTGTCTGACCAACCCCTAATGACTGCTCGGAGGAGCAATAATTTCAAAGACATATTGGTGCATAGTCACTATGTGGCCAAAACAGCGGATCCTTTTCAGGCAGGGAGACAAAAAAATGTTTTTTTCCCATGCGGTAGCTGCCTTGCCTGTAAGAATCTTATTAGATCTTTTACTTTTTCTTCCTCAAATGGTAGGCGGCAATTTCAAATAAATCAATATATTACATGCAGTACAACGCATGTCATATATTATGCAGTGTGCACTTGCAAGCTTGTCTACATCGGTTTAACATCAAGAGAGCTACGTATTCGCATACACGAAAACATGTATGCGACATAATAGCAGCACGAGATGTTGAAGATGTAGACAGTCTGAAAATGATTCCGAAACATTTTCGAAAATATCACAAGTAGTGTTGAGCGATACCGTCCGATACTTGAAAGTATCGGTATCGGAAAGTATCGGCCGATACCGGCAAAGTATCGGATCTAATCCGATACCCGATACCAATACAAGTCAATGGGACTCAAGTATCGGACGGTATCCCTGATGGTTCCCAGGGTCTGAAGGAGAGGAAACTCTCCTTCAGGCCCTGGTATCCATATTAATGTGTAAAATAAAGAATTAAAATAAAAAATATTGATATACTCACCTCTCCGACGCAGCCTGCACCTTATCGAGGGAACCGGCAGCCTTCTTTGCTTAAAATGTGCGCGTTTACTGCCTTCCGTGACATCACGGCCTCTGATTGGTCGCGTGCCGCCCATGTGACCGCGACGCGACCAATCACAACAAGCCGTGACGTAATTTTCAGGTCCTGAATGCCTAATTCTAGAATTAGGCATTCAGGACCTGAAAAGGCTTGTTGTGATTGGTCGCGTTGCGGTCACATGGGCGGCACGCGACCAATCAGAAGCCGTGACGTAATTTTCAGGTCCTGAATGCCTAGAATTCGGCATTCAGGACCTGAAAATAACGTCACGGCTTGTTGTGATTGGTCGCGTCGCGGTCACATGGGCGGCACGCGACCAATCAGAAGCCGTGACGTAATTTTCAGGTCCTGAATGCCTAGAATTCGGCATTCAGGACCTGAAAATTACGTCACGACTTGTTGTGATTGGTCGCGTCGCGGTCACATGGGCGGCACTCGACCAATCAGAAGCCGTGATGTCACGGAAGGCAGTAAACGCGCGCATTTTAAGCAAAGAAGGCTGCCGGTTACTACCAGGGTGCGTCAGAGGGTGAGTATATCCCTATTTTTTATTTTAATACTTTATTTTTAACATGGATATGGATCCCAGGGCCTGAAGGAGAGTTTCCTCTCCTTCAGACCCTGGGAACCATACACTGGGAACTTCCGATTCCCGATACCACAAAAGTATCGGAACTCGGTATCGGAATTCCGATACAGCAAATATTGGCCGATACCCGATACTTGCGGTATCGGAATGCTCAACACTAATCAAAAGTGTAATCCTAAAGATCTAAAGGCATGGGGTATTGAGAGGATTTGTGTAGGCATAAGAGGAGGTGACGCAAAACAAAAACTGGCTCAAAGGGAGTGCCGCTGGATTGCGGTACTGAATAATATAGCCCCTGCTGGCCTGAATGAAAGCCTGAGCTTCAGTTCCTTTTTATAGTTTCTTCTCCAGATTTTTTCGTTTATGTTTTTTAGAATTTGTATGTGTAGCTGTTTGTCCTTTTTTACATGTTTTTAATTGTGTTTTTTTATTTATATATAGTTACCTTAGATTAGGTTATGGCGCTTTCGTTATGGTCCCTCCACTGTTGAAGGTCTGGATAGTCTGTTGATCACGTTGAAAACTGACGGGCCTCTTCTCCAATTGTCTCTCACTTTGGCACACCACGGTCCACAAAATATTTTGGAATCAAAAAGAAGTCGGATGATGTCAGCACAAGATTCTATCACTTTTTTATTCATACAACAAAATGTCCTTTCTATATTTTGGTCACTTATTTGGCAACATATTGTTGTCTATATTGTCACTAATTTTTGTATGTGGTATCACATATATACTGTGCATATGAGTATGTATATGTGTTTTTTATTTCTCCTTTTTGGAGTTTAATAATGGGATTTTCCCGTTTTAGATATATTTATACACCATATATGCCTGTTGTGTTCACTTATCTTTTCCTTTTATTTTCTTTTTGTGGTCCTTCTCCCCCTCCCTTTTTAGAAATAGGTAGTATATAATCCCGTCGGTTTTCTTTATGTGCGATAGTTACCTGATCCATCGTGCGCATGCCCAGTGACGTCCAAGTCCTGGGGCATTGTGGGTGGCGCCATCTGATGACGTCTGCGGTGCAGTGAGTTCATTCTGGCCGAACTGCTGAACCGCAGCACCATCTTGGATGCCGCTCGCAGTGCATTGCCTGGCTGGGTGACACGTGGATATGCGCCGTTACAGGTGGACGGTATAACATAATCAAGGACCTTATAAAATATAGCGCCGGATAGTTAGCAGCACCGCCCCCTGACGAAGCCGATGCGAAACGCGCGTTGGGGCAACGGTGTGGTCCTGTCCTGTTGCCAGCGTGTGGGTAAGAATCCAGGGTGGGGAATCATGGTCTAATTAGTGTGATATGAGTCAGTGTACAGGACTCATGATACTTTTCTATTTCGTTCCATATGCCCCCCGTTTTTATACCTGCGCTATACTCTGCACTATGCAGGTGATTTTTATGAATATGGCATCAGCCTGAGTGCTGCACTGTTTTTTGTCTGTGCTTCCATCTTTAACTATCTTGACTTTTACCACAGTGTACTGTTATATGTTGTTAGTATTTATTGGTATTCTTTGTAATTGAATAAAATATCATATTAACCCTTTTTTGGACATGAACTCCGTTTTTTTCTGTTTTATTATATTGGCTTTGGGAGTGTCCTTATTTCATTAAATTTGTCTTCCTGGTAGACTCCCCCACTGTGGTTGTCAGTATGTGGAAGAATTATTTAATATTTTTTTCTTTCATTTTGGGTTTGTTCTTTGAACGCCGTCAGTAGCAAGGTCCACCTCACCACCGATGCGTGGACCAGTCTCCATGGACAGGGGCGATACCTTTCCCTCACTACCCATTGGGTTAATGTTGTTGAGTCAGGTACAGATCGTGCGAGTGGCGCAGGACGTGTTCTTCCAACTCCAAGGATTGCCGGAATACAGTCTGTACGCATTGACTCCTCCTCATACACAAGTTCCTCAGAATCATCGCTGCAGGAGCCGTCACAGTCCACCTCCACATGGACCCGTGAACGTTTACCTGTTACGACCGACATGAGCACAGCTGTGGCCAAACGTCAACAAGCTGTCTTGAAATTAATTTCTTTGGGTAATCGAAGCCACACAGCGCAGGAGCTCTGGAATGCCATCAAGCAGGAGAGCGACGTGTGGTTTGTGCCAGCGAATCTCTAGCCTGGCATGGTAGTGTGTGACAATGGCCGAAATCTGGTGGCAGCTCTTGCCCTAGGCAACCTCACTCACATGCCATGTCTCTGGCACATGTGCTCAACTTGGTCGTGCAGAGTCTTTTGAGGGACTATCCGGATCTTGATGCACTGCTGCACAAGGTCCACCTAGAGTTTGCTCACTTGCGGCGTTCCAGCATGGCAAGATCGCGCATTGCAGCTCTGCAGCGCCGATTCCGCCTTTCAGAACATTGCATCATATGTGACCTACCCACCAGGTGGAATTCCACTTTACATATGTTGGAGTAGTTGTGTGAGCAGCAGCCAGCAGTAATGGAGTACCAGCTGCATCAGGCGCAAAGAAATTGCACTCCTCGCCGTTCAGACTTCACAACCACTGAGTGGGCCACTATGAAGGACGTCTGCCAGGTTTTGCATTCCTTCGATGATTCCACGCAGATGGCGAGTGCAGATGATGCACTAGTCAGCATGACTGTCCCCCTTATCTGCCTGCTTCAACAAACACTGCAAGCCTAAGGGATGATGTTGTGGAAGAGGTGGAGCATGAGGAGTCACCAATTCCATCAGCTTCTGGACAGTCAGCGCTATGCCTCACAAAGGCCTAGGCAGGGGACACTTTGTGAGGAGGATGAGGAGGAGTCAATGGAGGAGGAAGACATCGGTCCAGAGGAGGGAGTTACACAATTCTCCAGTATTCAGTGTGTAGGGCGAGGGTGGGGTGATGCAGAGCAGGCAGAGATCACGCCTCAAGCAGGGGACAGCGTTTCTTGGCCAGTTGGCAGTCTGCAGCACATGGCTGAGTACCAAGACACACTGGTGAATTCCATCATCTTCTCCAGTCCAAATGAGAGCAGTGCTGCTAGTGCTTTACAAAGCAGCTCAGTGTGTCGAGGCAGTGGAGGAAGCTCTGAACAAAGAGGGAGCAGAAGCAGTGCCTCAGCACAAGGCAAGACCAGTATGGCCCAAATGTGGCACAGTTTTGTGTGCCCGCCACACATGTCTACACCATCACAGACGGCTCCAGTCAGCAGGAGGCAACGTTTCCGTTAGATGATGACAGACTACGTCTTGCCCTCTTACTGTACTCCCAGACGGCTCTTCCCCCTTCAAAGTTTGGGTCTCTAAGCTGAATACATGGCCAGAGCTAAGCCAGTATGCGGTGGAGGTGTTGGCTTGCCCTGCTGCTAGTGTATTATCGGAAAGCGTCTTTAGTGCCGCAGGTGGTGTACTAACAGACCGTCGCATGCGACTATCCTCCGATAACGTTGACCGGCTTACTTTTCTGAAAATGAAAAAGGCCTGGATCTCGCAGGAATTTGCCACTCCTCTTCCAGATTAAATAATTGGTTGGCTACAGTATCCAGGTCTCCTGTTGCGTTCGTGTTTCTACCACCTGAACTGTAATTCCTGGGCTCCAACATGGCCAGTTGCTCAGAAGTGCCGTCTGCACAGTCAAAACACATGATCCAGTGTTATTGGGTTTCAGTAACATCAGCTGATCCCCAGCTGTGTAGCCGGCAATGTGTCCTGTGACTGCCACGCTGAAACAACTACTGAAATTTATAGGAACCTGTCCACCCCCCAGGCATTTGTAACTGAAAGAGCCACCTTGTGCAGCCGTAATGCTGCACAAGGAAAAGGTAGCCCTTTTAGTTTAGCTCCTTGCACATGCAGAACTTAACATATATAAAATGTGTTCCTTTATACCGTGAGACCGTCCCGGAGGTGGGACTTTCCTTCGTAATGGGACGCAGCACAGCCGTCATTCCAACCCCCTTGTTGCCCTGCGCCACCTCCTCAGCGTTGTTTGAATCTGTCCCGTAGCCACAGAGACTGCAAGGCGGGATCTCGGGCAGCGCGTCCGCACAGGCGCAGCCAGCCTGACAACAAATGATGTCAGAAGACGGGCAGCGCTAACTGCGCATGGAAAAGGGATAACATAACAGCGCAGGCTACGGGACAGATTCAAACAACGCTGAGGAGGCGGCGCATGGCACCAAGGGGATAGGAATGACGGCTGTGCTGTGTCCCATTACGAAGGAAAGTCCCACCTCCGGGACGGTTTCACGGTATAAGGGGACACATTTTATAAGTGTTTAGTTCTGCGTTTGCAAGGAGCATAATTAAAAGAGCCACCTTTTCCTTTTGCAGCATTAGTGCTGCATAAGGTGGCTCTTTCAGCTACAAACGCCTGGGGGGTTAAAGGTTCCCTTTTAACTTGCTCCAATTAAGTCTCGGCCTACACTCTGCTCCTCCTGCATTCCCTGAGCTCCAACACAGCCAGTTGCTGTCCGGAAGTGCTGTCTGCACAGTCAACAGTTGCTCCTCTGTTATTGTGGTTCAGTAACACCAGCTGCTCCTCTGCTGTGTTGCGGCAATAACTCTAGCCTGCTCCTCCTGCATTCCCTGGGCTCCAACACCGCCAGTTGCTGTCCGGAAGTGCTGTCTGCACAGTCAACAGTTGCTCCTCTGCTATTGGGGTTCAGTAATGCCAGCTGCTCCCCTGCTGTGTTCCGGCAATAAATCTAGCCTGCTCCTCTTACATTCTCTGGGCTCCAACACCGCTAGTTGCTGTCTGGAAGTGCTGTCTGCACAGTCAACAGTTGCTCCTCTGTTATTGGGGTTCAGTAACGCCAGCTGCTCCCCTGCTGTGTTGCGGCAATAACTCTAGCCTGCTCCTCCTGCATTCCCTGGGCTCCAACATTGCCAGTTGCTGTCCGGAAGTGCTGTCTGCACAGTCAACAGTTGCTCCTTTGTTATTGGGTTTCAGTAACGCCAGCTGCTCCCCTGCTGTGTTGCAGCAATAACTCTAGCCTGCTCCTCCTGCATTCCCTGGGCTCCAACACCGCCAGTTGCTGTCCGGAAGTGCTGTCTGCACAGTCAACAGTTGCTCCTCTGCTATTGGGGTTCAGTAATGCCAGCTGCTCCCCTGCTGTGTTCCGGCAATAACTCTAGCCTGCTGCTCCTACATTCCCTGGGCTCCAACACCGCCAGTTGCTGTCTGGAAGTGCTGTCTGCACAGTCAACAGTTGCTCCTCTGTTATTGGGTTTCAGTAACGCCAGCTGCTCCCCTGCTGTGTTGCAGCAATAACTCTAGCCTGCTCCTCCTGCATTCCCTGGGCTCCAACACCGCCAGTTGCTGTCCGGAAGTGCTGTCTGCACAGTCAACAGTTGCTCCTCTGTTATTGGGGTTCAGTAACGCCAGCTGCTCCCCTGCTGTGTTGCGGCAATGTGTCCTGCGAACGCCACACTGACACCACAACTGAAATTTAAGGGAACCTGTCCCCCCCCCAGGTGTCCCCCCCAGGCGTTTGTTACTGAAAGAGCCACCTTGTGCAGCACTAATGCTGCACAAGGAAAAGGTGCCTCTTTTTGTTGTGCTACTTGCATACGCTGAATCTAACACTTATGAATTGTGTCCCCTCACACCGTGAAACCGTCCCGGAGGTGAGACTTTCCTTCATAATGGGACGCAGCACAGCCGTCATTCCTACTCCCTTGGCGCCATGCGCCGCCTCCTCAGCGTTGTTTGATTCTGTCCCTTAGCCTGCGCTGTTATGTTCAACCTTGGCCATGCGCATTTAGCGCTGCCCGTCTTCTGACATAATTTGTTGTCAGGCTGCCTGCACCTGTGCGTCCACGCAGCCTGAGATCCCGCCTCGCAGTCTCTTCTGATTCAATCACACTGCGGGCCTGGAATCCATGGGCATGCACAGTACATATCTTCACCTCAGGCTCTCACTCATCTCCCTCCACCTTCTTCAGACTGTGCGCCATCAGCTGATCCCTAATAGCATGCCATGGCCCTGATGCTTCACATTCTGAAGAAGCCGGAAGGAGGGGAGAGAGAGGCAAAGATATGCACAGCACATGCCCATGGATCCCAGGCCCGCAGTGTGATTACATTAGACGACACTGCCTGGCGGGATCTCGGGCAGTGCGTCCGCACAGGCGCAGCCAGCCTGACACCAAATGATGTCAGAAGACGGGCTGCTCTAACTGCGCATGGCCAAGGTTGAACATAACAGCGCAGGCTAGGGGACAGATTCAAACAATGCTGAGGAGGTGGCGCACGGCACCAAGGGGGTAGGAATGACGGCCCATTTTGAAGGACAGTACCACCTCCGGGACGGTTTCACGGTATCAGGGGACACATTTTATAAGTGTTTAGTTCTGTGCTTGCAAGGAGCATAATTAAAAGAGCCACCTTTTCCTTTTGCATCCTTAGTGCTGCACAAGATGGCTCTTTCAGCTACAAACGCCTTGGGGGGGTTAAAGGTTCCCTTTCAACTTCCTCCAATCAGGCTTCGGCCTACACTCTGCTCCCCCTGCTGACCCTGGGCTCTAACACTGCCAGTTGGTGCCCGGAAGTGCTGGTTTCACAGAGAAAAAACACTCGCCACTGTGTCAGTGGGTTCAGTAACGTCAGCTGTTCCCCTGCTGTGTAGCTGGCAATGTGTCCTGCAAACGCCACGCAGACACAACAGACAATAAGCTGCCTCCAGTGCAGGCTTCAGCCTACACTCTGCTCCTCCTGCTGACCCTGGGCTCTAACACTGCCAGTTGGTGCTCAGAAGTGCTGACTGCACAGAGAAAAACACTCGCCACTGTGTCAGTGGGGTTCAGTAACGCCAGCTGTTCCCCTGCTGTGTAGCCGGCAATGTGTCCTGCAAATGCCATGCAGACACAACAGAAACTAAGCTGCCTCCAGTGCAGGCTTCAGCCTACACTCTGCTCCCCCTGCTGACCCTTGGCTCCAACACCGCTAGTTGGGGCTCTAGGAAGACAATCTTGAACCCAGGTCCCCCTGGTTCCAGTACCGTCAGCTGGTTCCGGACAGAGCCTTTGGCTTAGGTACCTCCTTCTGGGTATCCAAGTTCCACCAACGTCAGGTGGTCCTTGGTAGTGCTTTCTGGCACGTGTACCTCCTGCTTAGTACCCAGGTTCCAGTACCATCAGCTGGTCCTCGGTAGTTCCATTGGCTCTTGGACCTTCGGCTACCCATCCGGGTTCCAGTACCGTCAGCTGGTTCTCGGCAGTGTCTTTTGCTCTTGTACCTTCTGCTCCCCATCCTGGTTCCAGTACCATCAGCTGGTTCTGGGCAGAGCCTTTGGCTTAGGTGCCTCCTTCTGGGTATCCGAGTTCCACCAACGTCAGGTGGTCCTTGGTAGTGCTTTCTGGCACGGGTACCTCCTGCTTAGTAACTGGGTTCCAGTAACGTCAGCTGGTTCTCGGTAGTTCCATTGGCTCTTGGACCTTCGGCTAGCCATCCGAGTTCCAGTTCCATCATCTGGTTCTCGGCATTTTCTCAGCCTTCTTGTACCTTCTGCTACATTTCCAAGTTCAAGACCCTAAATTCAAAGACCGAGAAGCAGAAGAACGAGAGGCTGCAGAACAAAGAGCAGAAGAACATTAAGCATAAGACTAAACATCAGAGCAAAAGATATTATCTAAATTATAAGCAGAAGAAGACTAAGCAGTGTATGGGAGTGAGTCCGTTCCTCCTCGTGGTGCCCCTGGAAAAAGCCTGCTGCTGCAGGCCTAACTGAACGCGGACAAATCCTGTTGTAACTCTTTTGTGACAGGCAGAGCAGAAGGTGTAATCTTCAAACTGTTATAGATAACAACTACAGGAATGCCTGTCACAAATAAGAATATGATGAAGAAGTAGAATATGAAGAAGAATAATAGTTTCATAAAAAGAATATGAAGAATATAACAAAAAAATAATAGGTAGAAGATGAAGAAGAAGATGAATAAGGTGAAGAAGAAGTTGATGTCAAAGATGCTGCTGCTGAGGATGATGAAGAAGAAAGTGTCGGAGAAGTAAAAAAGAAGGTGAAAGGCATGGAAGTAGTGAAACATCAATATCTGACAAAATAAAAAATATCTTAACATAGTCAATATCTTTGTAACTCCGAACGTCTTAAAAAAAAATTAAAATTCCCGCTATTCTATTTGATTGGGCTAAACCTCTATGCCTTTAATGTCTCCGCCACCTCCCCCAATACATCCTACATTATTCTTAGTTGTTTTCCTTCATGTAGAATGAACCTACAAGGAAAGAAAGGGTTTATTTTAATTCTGATATTTTGGTCCCATTGACTTGCATTGGTATCGGGTATCGGTATCGGCGATATCCGATATTTTTTGAATATCGGCCGATCCAATCCGATACCGATACTTTCCGATATCGGAAGGTATCGCTCAACACTAGTAATAACCTTGGTATTGCAGACCCCCCAGTCCTCTAATAACCTTGGTCGCTCTTCTCTGCACCCGCTCTATTTCAGCTATGTCTTTCTTATACACCGGAGACCAGAACTGTGCACAGTATTCTAAGTGTGGTCGAACTAGTGACTTTTATAGAGGTAAAATTATGTTCTCCTCATGTGCATCTATGCCTCTTTTAATGCATCCCATTATTTTATTTGCCTTTGTAGCAGCGGCCTGACACTGGCCACTGAATATGAGTTTGTCATCCACCCATACACCCAGGTCTTTTTCATTGACGGTTTCGCCCAGAGTTTTAGAATTGAGCACATAGTTATTCATCTTATTATTTCTACCCAAGTGCATGACCTTACATTTATCCCCATTAAAGCTCATTTGCCATTGATCAGCCCAAGCTTCTAGTTTACATAAATCATCCTGTAATATAAAATTATCCTCCTCTGTATTGATTACCCTGCAGAGTTTAGTGTCATCTGCAAATATTAAAATTCTGCTCTGAATGCCCCCTCCAAGGTCATTAATAAATATGTTAAAAAGAAGAGGGCCCAATACTGACCCCTGTGATTCCCCAATGCTAACCACGACCCAGTTGGAGTGTGCTCCATTAATAACCACCATTTGTTTCCTGTTCTAGTGGCAGAGAATGATGAGACGTGAGAGAAAGTGTTTATGAAAAACTATGCCCATTGTTAAGGAGCGGGTCTCTTAGACTTGCAATGCCCATACACTAAGTGCGTGGGCTGACAAACATTTCCCCATGGTGAGTACATTTAAAAAAATATTTATGGGGATCATAGACACCCTTGCCAAAACATTGAATGGCTGTAGCAGCATACAACATGTTCACCATGCTGTTCTAGAGGCAGAGAATGATGAGTTTTGGAGGAAGTACTTATTAAATACTAGGCTCAATGTAAAGGAGCGTGTCTCCTTGTCCTGTAATGCCCATACACGAAGTGCATGGGCTGAAAAACATTTCCCCATGGTGAGTACATTTAAAAAAAATATTTATGGGGATCATTGACATCCTTGCCAAAACATTGAATGGCTGTAGCAGCATACAACACGTTCACCATGCTGTTCTAGTGGCGGAGAATGATGAGATGTGGAGGAAGCTTTTATTACAAACTAGGCCCAATGTTAAGGAGTGAGTCTCCAAGACTTGTAATGCCCAAACACTAAGTGCAGGAGCTGACAAACATTTCCCCATGGGGGGTACATTTTTAAAAAATATTTATAGGGATCATTGACACCCTTGCCAAAAAATGTAATGGCTGTAGCAGCATACAACATGTTCAGCATGCTGTTCTAGTGGCAGATAATGATGAGATGTGGAGGAAGTGCTTATTAAAAACTAGGCCCAATGTTAAGGAGCGAGTTTCTTAGACTTGTAATGCCCAAACACTAAGTGCATGAGCTGTCAAACATTTCCCCATGGGGGGTACATTTTCCCCATGGGGGTACATTTTTTAAAAATAATTTATGGGCATCATAGACATCCTTGTCAAAAATTGGACTGGCTGTAGCAGCATAGAACACGTTAACCCTGGTGATGTAGAGGCGGTGGATGAGGAAACGTTCAGGAAGGCCTCAGTAAAAACTTGGCCCACTTTAAAGGAGCATGTCTACTAGACTCCTAATGCCCATACATTAAGTGCATGGGCTGACAAACGTTTTTCCCTGGGGGAGTAAAATCATTAAAATTATTTTATGGGCATCATAGACACCCTTGCCAAAAATTTGACTGGCTGAAGCAGTACAGAACCTGTTAACCCTGGTGACTTAATGGCGGAGATTGAGGCGACATAATGAATGATCAATCATACTGAAATCCAAAAAATGAATAAAGGATGTGATACCATCTACACTGTGTTCCAAATTATTCTGCAAATAATATTTCCTCCTATTTTCTCTAAATTACCTATCTGAATTGCATTCATTGTTATTTTCCAGTCATCAACTATTCTAGTATAATTGCAATGTTTTAGAACAAACTGCCTATGAAAACAGTATCTTTTTAAAAAAAATAAACACTCAAAATGCATGTTCCAAATTATTATGCACGGCAGAGTTTTCAACCTTTTTTTTATTTTGATCAAAAAAAATGGTCAATTGTGAAGTTATAAGCATTATCAGCTTATTACAAAATGAAATCAAACAGTTTTCAAGTGAAAACTTTATTCTAGGTGATGTTACATTTGCACATAGGACCCCTTGTTCAAAAGAAGCTTCTGAACTCTCTCGTCCATTGAATTTGTCAGTTTTTGGATGGTTTCTGCTTCAATTGTTTTGCATGTGGACAGAATACCTTCCCAGAGCTGTTGCTTAGATGTGAACTGCCTCCCGCCATCATAGACACTCCTTTTGATTATGCTCCAGAGGTTCTCAATGAGTTTGAGGTCAGGGGAAGATGGTGGCCACACCATAAGTTTGTCCTCTTTTATGCCCATAGCAGCCAGAGATGCAGATGTGTTTTTTGCAGCATGAGACGGTGCATTATCATGCATGAAAATGATCTTGCTGCAGAAAGCACGGTTCTTCCTCTTGAACCATGGCAGGAAGTGTTGTTTTAGAAACTCCACATAGATTATGGAGTTCATCTTTACCCCTTCAGGGATCATAAAGGGGCCGACAATCTCTCTCCCCATGATTCCAGCCCAAAACATTACTCCACCTCCTCCTTGTTGGCGCCTTAGCCGTGTTTTCATGGGGTGTCCATCAACCAGCCATCCTCCACTCCATCCATCTGGACCATCGAGCATTGCACAGCATTCATCCATGAAAAAAACAGTTTGGAAGTCAGACTTCATGTATCGTTTGGCCCACTGGAGCTGTTTCTGCTTGTGTGCAGTGGATAGAGGTGGTCGACAGGATGGCTTACGCACCTCTGAAGTACCCTGCATCTTGTTGTTCTGGGGACGTTGGAGGCACCAGCAGCTTCAAAAACTTGTCCGCTGCTATGACAAGGCATTTTTGCAGCTGCTCTTTTAACCTTACGCAATTGCCTGTTGGAAAGAGTCCTCTATTTTTCCTTATCAGCACGCACACGTGTGTGCTGGGAATCAGCTACATACTTCTTGATTGTGCGATGATCACGATGAAGTGTCTTGGCAATGTTGATTGTAGTCATGCCTTGCCTTGACCTAAATACTCCACAATTTGTTGCTTCTCAGCAGCCGACACATCCTTTTTCTTTCCCATTTTGGCAAAAAATGTAGGCTGCTTAATAATGTGGAACAGCCTTCTTAAGTAGTCTTGCCTTTATTTGGACACACCTGCCAAACTAATTTGCACAGGTATCTGCAATTGCTTTCAGTGATATAAAGAGCCCTGACACACATCGCCATCAATGAGTTTAAATGACAAACAAAAAAATTCTAACCTTATCACTCCTAAACTCTTTGTGCATAATAATTTGGAACACAGTGTATGAAAGAAAATAACAAAAGGGAGGGGCGAACACAGGTTCATACAGATGAAGCCAGAATATGTCCAACGAGATATGTTGGTCCCTAGCAACTGCTCAGAGGCAGAGATATAAATAAAAATATAATATAATAGTATTTCAATATTTTTAGATTGGAGAGCTATACACTAGGTCATAAGTGGATGGTCCAGAAATTGGAAAAATAGAAAAACAGTGTGGAATACATGGTGGTGGTGGTGGCTAAGTGACTGGAAGCATTATCCGCTATCCAACCAACAACCGTTTCACACTGCTCTGGCTTCAATAGTGGTGAGCTGCGGTCCCCTAGAAACTGGGACAGGAAGGTCGAGCGTGAACATGTGGGTCAATGTTGTGGCTCGCTTTCAGCTTGGCCACTGTCTCATCCTCTGCTTGCATCATCAGCATCACATCCACTTCCCTATCCCTTGCCTTGCCCATTTTAAATGGATAGCTGAATATTTTTAAAAGCTCAATACAAATGGATTCATTTGCAGAAAAATTATATGTGATCAGTATGCCTGTAAAGCTAGTAGTTGGAGACCACAGACACACCGAGCGTCTGACAGAGATAAGACAGTTTCCTTTTTTTTAAAAAAATATTTTTTAATGAAAAAATAATGAGTACACCAAGGCTAGCAGACCAAAAAATACAGTGTATGCCTGCAAAGCGAAGATTTGGACACCACAGATACACCAGGCGTCTGTCATAGATAATAATGTGGGAGATAGAGAGGTGTGCACTACTATTAATGGTGCCAAGGTAGGTTCCCGCACCATGTGAAACTCAAAAGCAAAGAACCTGGCACTCAACTTAATGCTCGTGGGAATTTTTATTTGTAGTACCCAAAATGTTTCGGTCCTATGTCAGGACCTTCATCAGTTACTACAAAGGTGAATATAAAAAATGACGTTTACAAATATACAAAAATACAAAGGAAAAACATCAAAGAAAGTATATACAAAATGCAAAATATAAAATGTCAGAACAACAGCGGGAGATAGTATTGCATGGTCATATAGTAAAAACGGAATAGACAATACGGCATCCTGTCGAATGAGATCCAACAAGTATCAGGCGTAGGTAAATGAGAGCAGGGGGAAGAGAGGAACAAGATGAAACATACCATACTAGTAGTAAGATTTTTTTGTAATGGTGACAATGCTGTCAGAGAGCACACCGTGATCTGCGTCTATAGTGACATAAAATAAAGTTGCTGATAGCGCCAGTGCGCATTGAGTGATGTGTGGAAGGTGTATAAAAGCATACCTGTTATTACGCAGATAGTATTTTGGCAGTTAGCGTGGACTAGAAATAAAGATAAGTTGCAGTAAATAAGTGTACCGCTCTGGTATGCCTGCGGGACATCCAGAAAGCAGCGGTCGATGGAGAGAGAAGCTACCAACGGTATATATTAAAAAAATTACCTAATGTGGCCAGTGTGCACTGGTATCCAGACGCGGTATCCCCCGCTAGTCTGGTGTAAGGTGTAAAATGCGCACCTTATGTAGATAGGGGCGGTGCCGGGGATGTGTTGCCGGGCAATGGGAGAGCGCATTGTGAAACCGGAAGTGACATCAGCGGAAGCAATGTGGTCATGCGTGTCCCTAGGTAGACGGTGTGCGTTCCATTCTATGGGAGGCCGGTACGTGCTGACGTGGGGGGAGGTTCCGGTACAGGGGAGGTGCCTGGAGGGTCCGGAGCACTGTGATGAAGTCTAAAGAGATGCGGCGGTCCAGTGATCTATATATATAAGAGGCATCATGACTACTTGCTAATCCCACCCCCTGCACAGAAGCTCTGCCCCCACCACATCACCACACATAATCCTGAACCCTACCCCATTACCACACATAATCCCGCCCCCACCACAATACCGCACACAATCCGCACCACATCACCACACACAATCCCGCCCCCCACAAATCCCGCCCCCCACCACATCACATCACCACACATAATCCCGCCCCACCACATCACCACACATAATCCCGCCCCCACCACATCACCACACATAATCCAGCCCCCCACCACATCACCACACATAATCCTGCCCCCAACACATCACCACACAATCCCGCCTCCCCAACACATCACCACACATAATCTCGCCCCCCCACCACATCACCACACAAAATCCTGCCCCCCACCCCATTACCACACATAATCCCGCCCACACCACATTACCGCACACAATCCGCACCACATCACCACACACAATCCCGCCCCCCACAAATCCCGCCCTCCACCACATCACCACACATAATCCCGCCCCCACCTCATCACCAAACATAATCCCACCCCCCAACACATCACCACACAATCCCGCCTCCCCAACACATCACCACACATAATCTCGCCCCCCACCACATCACCACACATAATCCCGCCTCCCCACCACATTACTACACATAATCCCCCCCACCACCACATTACCACACATAATCCCACCCCCCAAACATTACCACACATAATCCCGCCCCCACCAAATTACCACACATAATCCCGACCCCCACCCCATTACCACACATAATCTCGCCCCCACCACATCACCACACACAATCCAGCCACCCCAACACATTACCACACATAATCCCGACCCCGACCCTATTACCACACATAATCCCGCCCCCACCACATTACCACACACAATCCGCACCACATCACCACACACATTCAACCTCCCCCACAAATCCCGCCCCCCACCACATCACCACACATAATCTTGCCCCCCCACCACATCACCACACACAATCCCACCCATTCAACACATCACCACACATAATCCCACCCCCCAACACATCACCACACAATCCTAACTCCCCAACACATCATCACACATAATCCCACCACCCCAACCCATTACCACACAAAATCCTGCCCCCACACCACATCAACACATAATCCCGCCCCCCACCATGTCACCACACATAATCCCGCCACCCATGTCACCACACATAATCCTGCCCCCCCAACATCACTACACAAAATCTCGCCCCCCCACCCCATCACCACACATAATCTCGCCCCCCCACCCCATCACCACACATAATCCCATCCCCCACCCCATCACCACACATAATCCCACCCCATCACCACACATAATCCCGCCCCCCCACCCCAACACCACAAATAATCCCGCCCCCCACCCCAATACCACACATAATAACGCCCCCCCACCCTATCACCACACATAATCTCACCCACCCACCCCATCACCACAAATAATTTCGCCCCCCCACCCCATCACCACACATAATCCCGCCCCCCCACCCCATCACCACACATAATCCCGCCCCCCACCCCATCACCACACATAATCCCGCCCCCCCACCCCATCACCACACATAATCCCGCCCCCCCACCCCATCACCACACATAATCCCGCCCCCTCACACCATCAACACACATAATCCCGCCCCCCCACCCAATCACCACACATTATCCCGCCTTCCACCCCATCACCACACATAATCCCGCCCCCACCCCATCACCACACATAATCCCACCCCCCACCCCATCACCACACATAATCCCACCCCCCACCCCATCACCACACAATCCCGCCCCCCCACCCCATCACCACACATAATCCCACCCCCCCACCCCATCACCACACATAATCCCACCCCCCCACCCCATCACCACACATAATTCTGCCCCCCACCCCATCACCACACATAATCCCGCCCCCACCACATTAACACACATAATCCTGCCCCCCTACCACATTATTACACATAATCCCGCCCCCCACCACATTACCACACATAATCCCGCCCCCACCACACATAATCCCGCCCCCACCACATTACCACATATAATGCCGCCCCCCACCATATCACCACACATAATCCTGCCCCCACCCCATCACCACACATAATCCTGTCCCCCCAAATTAACACACATAATCCTGCCCCCAACCACATTACCACACATAATCCCGCCCCCACCACATTACCACACATAATCCTGCCCCTCACCACATTACCACACATAATCCTGCCCCCCACCCCATCACCACACATAATCCCGCCCCCACACCCCATCACCACACATAATCTTGCCCCCCACCCCATCACCACACATAATCCCGCCCCCACACCCCATCACCACACATAATCTTGCCCCTCCACCCCATCAACACACATAATCCCGCCCCCCCACCCCATTACTACACATAATCCTGCCCCCCCACCCCATCACCGCACATAATCCCACCCCCCACCACACTACCACACATAATCCCACCCCCCCACCACATTACCACACATATTCCCACCCACCACATTACCAAATATAATCCCGCCCCCACCACATTACCACGCATAATTCTGCCCCCCACCCCATCTCCACACATAATCCCGCCCCTCACCCCATCAACACACATAATCCCGCCCCCCACCCCATCACCACACATAATCTTGCCCCCCCACCCCATCACCACACATAATCCCGCCCCCCCACCCCATCACCACACATAATCCTACCCCCCTACCCCATCACCACACATAATCCTGCCCCCCCACCCCATCACCACACATAATCCTGCCTCCCACCCCATCACCACACATAATCCCTGCCCCCCACTCCATCACCACACACAATCCTGCTCCCCCGCCACATTACCACACATAATCTCACCCCTGCTACATTACCACACATAATCTTGCCCCCCACCACATTACTACACATAATTGCGCCCCCCACCCCTTCACCACACATAATCCCACCCACCCACCACGTCACCACACATAATCCAGCCCCCCACCACATCACCACACATAATCCTGCCCCCAACACATCACCACACAATCCCGCCTCCCCAACACATCACCACACATAATCTCGCCCCCCCACCACATCACCACACAAAATCCTGCCCCCCACCCCATTACCACACATAATCCCGCCCACACCACATTACCGCACACAATCCGCACCACATCACCACACACAATCCCGCCCCCCACAAATCCCGCCCTCCACCACATCACCACACATAATCCCGCCCCCACCTCATCACCAAACATAATCCCACCCCCCAACACATCACCACACAATCCCGCCTCCCCAACACATCACCACACATAATCTCGCCCCCCACCACATCACCACACATAATCCCGCCTCCCCACCACATTACTACACATAATCCCCCCCACCACCACATTACCACACATAATCCCACCCCCCAAACATTACCACACATAATCCCGCCCCCACCAAATTACCACACATAATCCCGACCCCCACCCCATTACCACACATAATCTCGCCCCCACCACATCACCACACACAATCCAGCCACCCCAACACATTACCACACATAATCCCGACCCCGACCCTATTACCACACATAATCCCACCCCCACCACATTACCACACACAATCCGCACCACATCACCACACACATTCAACCTCCCCCACAAATCCCGCCCCCCACCACATCACCACACATAATCTTGCCCCCCCACCACATCACCACACACAATCCCACCCATTCAACACATCACCACACATAATCCCACCCCCCAACACATCACCACACAATCCTAACTCCCCAACACATCATCACACATAATCCCACCACCCCAACCCATTACCACACAAAATCCTGCCCCCACACCACATCAACACATAATCCCGCCCCCCACCATGTCACCACACATAATCCCGCCACCCATGTCACCACACATAATCCTGCCCCCCCAACATCACTACACAAAATCTCGCCCCCCCACCCCATCACCACACATAATCTCGCCCCCCCACCCCATCACCACACATAATCCCATCCCCCACCCCATCACCACACATAATCCCACCCCATCACCACACATAATCCCGCCCCCCCACCCCAACACCACAAATAATCCCGCCCCCCACCCCAATACCACACATAATAACGCCCCCCCACCCTATCACCACACATAATCTCACCCACCCACCCCATCACCACAAATAATTTCGCCCCCCCACCCCATCACCACACATAATCCCGCCCCCCCACCCCATCACCACACATAATCCCGCCCCCCACCCCATCACCACACATAATCCCGCCCCCCCACCCCATCACCACACATAATCCCGCCCCCCCACCCCATCACCACACATAATCCCGCCCCCCCACCCCATCACCACACATAATCCCGCCCCCTCACACCATCAACACACATAATCCCGCCCCCCCACCCAATCAACACACATTATCCCGCCTTCCACCCCATCACCACACATAATCCCGCCCCCACCCCATCACCACACATAATCCCACCCCCCACCCCATCACCACACATAATCCCACCCCCCACCCCATCACCACACAATCCCGCCCCCCCACCCCATCACCACACATAATCCCACCCCCCCACCCCATCACCACACATAATCCCACCCCCCCACCCCATCACCACACATAATCCCACCCCCCCACCCCATCACCACACATAATTCTGCCCCCCACCCCATCACCACACATAATCCCGCCCCCACCACATTAACACACATAATCCTGCCCCCCTACCACATTATTACACATAATCCCGCCCCCCACCACATTACCACACATAATCCCGCCCCCACCACACATAATCCCGCCCCCACCACATTACCACATATAATGCCGCCCCCCACCATATCACCACACATAATCCTGCCCCCACCCCATCACCACACATAATCCTGTCCCCCCAAATTAACACACATAATCCTGCCCCCAACCACATTACCACACATAATCCCGCCCCCACCACATTACCACACATAATCCTGCCCCTCACCACATTACCACACATAATCCTGCCCCCCACCCCATCACCACACATAATCCCGCCCCCACACCCCATCACCACACATAATCTTGCCCCCCACCCCATCACCACACATAATCCCGCCCCCACACCCCATCACCACACATAATCTTGCCCCTCCACCCCATCAACACACATAATCCCGCCCCCCCACCCCATTACTACACATAATCCTGCCCCCCCACCCCATCACCGCACATAATCCCACCCCCCACCACACTACCACACATAATCCCACCCCCCCACCACATTACCACACATATTCCCACCCACCACATTACCAAATATAATCCCGCCCCCACCACATTACCACGCATAATTCTGCCCCCCACCCCATCTCCACACATAATCCCGCCCCTCACCCCATCAACACACATAATCCCGCCCCCCACCCCATCACCACACATAATCTTGCCCCCCCACCCCATCACCACACATAATCCCGCCCCCCCACCCCATCACCACACATAATCCTACCCCCCTACCCCATCACCACACATAATCCTGCCCCCCCACCCCATCACCACACATAATCCTGCCTCCCACCCCATCACCACACATAATCCCTGCCCCCCACTCCATCACCACACACAATCCTGCTCCCCCGCCACATTACCACACATAATCTCACCCCTGCTACATTACCACACATAATCTTGCCCCCCACCACATTACTACACATAATTGCGCCCCCCACCCCTTCACCACACATAATCCCACCCACCCACCACGTCACCACACATAATCCCGCCCCCCACCATGTCACCACACATAATCCCGCCCCCCACCACGTCACCACACATAATCCTGCCCCCCAACACATCACTACACAAAATTTCGCACCCCCACCCCATCACCACACATATTCTCGCCCCCCCACAACATCACCACACATAATCCCACCCCCCACCCCATCACCACACATAATCCCACCCCCCACCCCATCACCACACATAATCCCACCCCCCACCCCATCACCACACATAATCCCGCCCCCCACCCCATCACCACACATAATCCCGCCCCCCACCACATCACCATACATAATCCCGCCTGCCTACCACATCAACACACATAATTCCGCCCCAACACATCACCACACATAATCCCACCCCCTCATCACATCACCACACATAATCCTGCCCCCCCACCCCATCACCACACATAATCCCGCCCCCCATCCCATCACCACACATAATCCCGCCCCCCCACAACATCACCACAGATAATCTCGCCCCCACCACATCACCACACATAATCCCGCCCCTCACCACATTATGACACATAATCCTGCCCCCACCACATTAATACAGAAAACCCCGCCTTCCACCACATTACCACACATAATCCCACCCCCACCACATTACCACAGATAATCCCGCCCCCCACCACATTACCACACATAATCCCGCCCACCACCACATTACCACACATAATCCCGCCCCCCACCACATTACCACACATAATCCCCCCACTACATTGCTACAGATAATCCTGCCCCCCACCACATTACCACACATAATCCAGCCCCCCCACCACATTACCACACATAATCCCGCCCACACCACATCACCACACATAATCCAGGCCTTCCACCACATCACCACACATAATCCCGCCCCCATCCCATCACCACACATAATCCCGCCCCCCCACAACATCACCACAGATAATCTCGCCCCCACCACATCACCACACATAATCCCGCCCCTCACCACATTATGACACATAATCCTGCCCCCACCACATTAATACAGAAAATCCCACCTTCCACCACATTACCACACATAATCCCACCCCCACCACATTACCACAGATAATCCCGCCCCCCACCACATTACCACACATAATCCCGCCCCCCACCACATTACCACACATAATCCCCCCACCACATTGCTACAGATAATCCTGCCCCCCACCACATCTCCACACATAATCCCGCCCCCCACCACATCTCCACACATAATCCCGCCCCCCACCACATCACCACACATAATCTCGCCCGCCCACCACATCACCACACTTAATCCCGCCCCCCACCACATCACCACACATAATCCCGCGCCCCAACACTTTACCACACATAATCCCGCCCCCCACCACATCACCACACATAATCCCGCCCCCAACAACATTACCACACATAATCACGCCCCCCACCACATCACCACACATAACCCCGCCCCCCACCACATCACCACACATAATCCCGCCCCCAACACATTACTACACATAATCCCGCCCCCCACCATATTACCACACATAATCCCACCCCCCACCACATCACCACACATAATCCCACCCCCCACCACACATAATCCTGCCCCCACCATCTGACCACACATAATCCCGCCCCCCAACACATCACACATAATCCCGCCCCCCACCCCATTAACACACATTATCCCGCCCCCCACCACATCACCTCACATAATCCCACCCACCCACCACGTCACCACACATAATCCCGCCCCCCACCATGTCACCACACATAATCCCGCCCCCCACCACGTCACCACACATAATCCTGCCCCCCAACACGTCACTACACAAAATTTCGCACCCCCACCCCATCACCACACATATTCTCGCCCCCCCACAACATCACCACACATAATCCCACCCCCCACCCAATCACCACACATAATCCCACCCCCCACCCCATCACCACACATAATCACGCCCCCCACCCCATCACCACACATAATCCCGCCTCCCACCACATCACCACACATAATCCCGCCTGCCTACCACACCAACACACATAATTCCGCCCCAACACATCACCACACATAATCCCACCCCCTCATCACATCACCACACATAATCCCGCCCCCCCACAACATCACCACAGATAATCTCGCCCCCACCACATCACCACACATAATCCCGCCCCTCACCACATTATGACACATAATCCTGCCCCCACCACATTAATACAGAAAATCCCGCCTTCCACCACATTACCACACATAATCCCACCCCCACCACATTACCACAGATAATCCCGCCCCCCACCACATTACAACACATAATCCCGCCCACCACCACATTACCACACATAATCCCCCCCCCCACCACATTACCACACATAATCCCCCCACCACATTGCTACAGATAATCCTGCCCCCCACCACATTACCACACATAATCCAGCCCCCCCACCACATTACCACACATAATCCCGCCCCACACCACATCACCACACATAATCCAGGCCTTCCAGCACATCACCACACATAATCCCGCCCCCCACCACATCTCCACACTTAATCCCGCCCCCCACCACATCACCACACATAATCTCGCCCGCCCACCACATCACCACACTTAATCCCGCCCCCCACCACATCACCACACATAATCCCGCGCCCCAACACTTTACCACACATAATCCCGCCCCCCACCACATCACCACACATAATCCCGCCCCCAACAACATTACCACACATAATCCCGCCCCCCACCACATCACCACACATAACCCCGCCCACCACCACATCACCACACATAATCCCGCCCCCACAACATTACTACACATAATCCCGCCCCCCACCATATTACCACACATAATCCCACCCCCCACCACATCACCACACATAATCCCACCCCCCACCACACATAATCCTGCCCCCACCATCTGACCACACATAATCCCGCCCCCCAACACATCACACATAATCCCGCCCCCCACCCCATTAACACACATTATCCCGCCCCCCACCACATCACCACACATAATCCCACCCACCCACCACGTCACCACACATAATCCCGCCCCCCACCATGTCACCACACATAATCCCGCCCCCCACCACGTCACCACACATAATCCTGCCCCCCACCACGTCACTACACAAAATTTCGCCCCCCACCCCATCACCACACATATTCTCGCCCCCTACAACATCACCACACATAATCCCACCCCCCACCCCATCACCACACATAATCCCACCCCCCACCCCATCACCACACATAATACCGCCCCCCACCCCATCACCACACATAATCCCTCCCCCCACCACATCACCACACATAATTCCACCCGCCTACCACATCAACACACATAATTCCGCCCCCCAACACATCAACACACATAATCCCACCCCCTCACCACATCACCACACATAATCCCGCCCCCCACCCCATCACCACACATAATCCCGCCCCCATCCCATCACCACACATAATCCCGCCCCCCACGATATCACCACAGATAATCTCGCCCCCACCACATCACCACACATAATCCCGCCCCTCACCACATTACCACAAATAATCCCGCCCCCCACCACATTATGACACATAATCCTGCCCCCACCACATTACTACAGAAAATCCCGCCTTCCAGCACATTACCACACATAATCCCACCCCCACCACATTACCACAGATAATCCCGCCCCCCACCACATTACCACACATAATCCCGCCCACCACCACATTACCACACATAATCCCGCCCCCCACGACATTACCACACATAATCCCCCCCACCACATTACTACAGATAATCCTGCCCCCCACCACATTACCACACATAATCCAGCCCCCCACCACATCACCACACATAATCCCGCCCCAACACATCACCACACAATCCCGCCTCCCCAACACATCACCACACATAATCTCGCCCCCCACCACATCACCACACATAATCCTGCCCCCCACACCATTACCACACATAATCCCGCCCACACCACATTACCGCACACAATCCGCACCACATCACCACACACAATCCCACCTCCCACAAATCCCGCCCTCCACCACATCACCACACATAATCCCGCCCCCACCTCATCACCAAACATAATCCCGCCCCCCAACACATCACCACACAATCCCGCCTCCCCAACACATCACCACACATAATCTCGCCCCCCACCACATCACCACACATAATCCCGCCACCCCACCACATTACTACACATAATCCCCCCCACCACCACATTACCACACATAATCCCCCCCCAAACATTACCACACATAATCCCGCCCACAACACGTTACCACACATAATCCCGACCCCCACCCCATTACCACACATAATCCCGCCCCCACCACATTACCACACACAATCCGCACCACATCACCACACACATTCAAGCCCCCCCACAAATCCCGCCCCCCACCACATCACCACACATAATCCTGCCCCCCCACCACATCACCACACACAATCCCGCACATTCAACACATCACCACACATAATCCCACCCCCCAACACATCACCACACAATCCTAACTCTCCAACACATCATCACACATAATCCCACCACCCCAACCCATTACCACACATAATCCTGCCCCCACACCACATCAACACATATTCCCGCCCCCACCATGTCACCACACATAATCCCGCCACCCACCACGTCACCACACATAATCCTGCCCCCCACCACGTCACTACACAAAATCTCGCCCCCCCACCCCATCACCACACATAATCTCGCCCCCCACCCCATCACCACACATAATCCCATCCCACACCCCATCACCACACATAATCCCACCCCATCACCACACATAATCCCGCCCACCCACCCCATCACCACACATAATCCTGCCCCCCCACCCCATCACCACACATAATCCTGCCCCCCCACCCCATCACCACACATAATCCCGCCCCCCACCCCATCACCACACATAATCCCGTCCCCCACCCCATCACCACACATAATCCCGCCCCCCCACCCCATCACCACACATAATCCCGCCCCCCCACCCCATCACCACACATAATCCCGCCCCCCACCCCATCACCACACATAATCCCGCCCCCCCACCCCATCACCACACATAATCCCGCCCCCCCACCCCATCACCACACATAATCCCGCCCCCCCACCCCATCACCACACATAATCCCGCCACCCACACCATCAACACACATAATCCCGCCCCCCACCCCATCACCACACATTATCCCACCTCCCACCCCATCACCACACATAATCCCGCACCCCCACCCCATAACCACACATAATCCCGCCCCCCACCCCATCACCACACATAATTCCGCCCCCCACCCCATCACTACACAATCCTGCCCCCCCACCCCATCACCACACATAATCCCACCCCCCACCCCATCACCACACGTAATCCTGTCCCCCACCCCATTACCACACATAATCCCGCCCCCACCGCATTACCACACATAATCCCGCCCCCCACCACATTACCACACATAATCCCGCCCCCACCACACATAATCCCGCCCCTACCACATTACCACATATAATGCCGCCCCCCCACCATATCACCACACATAATCCTGCCCCCACCCCATCACCACACATAATCCTGTCCCCCCACATTAACACACATAATCCCGCCCCCACATTACCACACATAATCCCGCCCCCACCACATTACCACACATAATCCCGCCCCCCACCACATTACCACACATAATCCTGCCCCCCACCCCATCACCACACATAATCACGCCCCCCCACCCCATCACCACACATAATCCCGCCCCCCCACCCCATCACCACACATAATCCCGCCCCCCACCCCATCACCACACATAATCCCGCCCCCCACCCCATCACCACACATAATCCCGCCCCCCACCCCATCACCACACATAATCTTGCCCCCCCACCCCATCACCACACATAATCTCACCCCCCCACCCCATTACTACACATAATCCTGCCCCCCCACCCCATCACCGCACATAATCCCACCACCCACCACACTACCACACATAATCCCACCCCCCACCACATTTCCACACATAATCCCGCCCACCACATTACCAAATATAATCCCGCCCCCCACCACATTACCACACATAGTCCTGCCCCCCACCCCATCACCACACATAATCCCGCCCCCCACCCCATTAACACACATAATCCCGCCCCCCACCCCATCACCACACATAATCCCGCCCCCCCAACCCATCACCACACATAATCCTGCCCCCCCACCCCATCACCACACATAATCCCACCCCCCTACCCCATCACCACACATAATCCCACCCCCCACCCCATCACCACACATAATCCCACCCCCCACCCCATCACCACACATAATCCTGCCTCCCACCCCATCACTACACATAATCCCTGCCCCCCACCCCATCACCACACACAATCCTGCTCCCCCGCCACATTACAACACATAATCTCACCCCCCACCACATTACCACACATAATTGCGCCCCCCACCCCTTCACCACACATAATCCCACCCACCCACCACGTCACCACACATAATCCCGCCCCCACCATGTCACCACACATAATCCCGCCCCCCGCCACATCACCACACATAATCCTTCCCCCCACCACGTCACTACACAAAATTTCGCCCCCCCACCCCATCACCACACATATTCTCTCCCCCCCACAACATCACCACACATAATCCCACCCCCCACCCCATCACCACACATAATCGCACCCCCCACCCCATCACCACACATAATCCCGCCCCCCACCCCATCACCACACATAATCCCGCCCCCCACCACATCACCACACATAATCCCGCCCGCCTACCACATCAACACACATAATTCCGGCCCTCAACACAATACCACACATAATCCCACCCTCTCACCACATCACCACACATAATCCCGCCCCCCACCATCACCACACATAATCCCCCCCCATCCCATCACCACACATAATCCCGCCCCCCCACGACATCACCACAGATAATCTCGCCCCCACCACATCACCACACATAATCCCGCCCCTCACCACATTACCACAAATAATCCCGCCCCCCACCACATTATGACACATAATCCTGCCCCCACCACATTACTACAGAAAATCCCGCCTTCCAGCACATTACCACACATAATCCCACCCCCACCACATTATCACAGATAATCCCGCCCCCCACCACATTACCACACATAATCCCGCCCACCACCACATTACCACACATAATCCCGCCCCCCACGACATTACCACACATAATCCCCCCCACCACATTACTACAGATAATCCTGCCCCCCACCACATTACCACACATAATCCAGCCCCCCACCACATCACCACACATAATCCCGCCCCAACACATCACCACACAATCCCGCCTCCCCAACACATCACCACACATAATCTCGCCCCCCACCACATCACCACACATAATCCTGCCCCCCACACCATTACCACACATAATCCCGCCCACACCACATTACCGCACACAATCCGCACCACATCACCACACACAATCCCACCTCCCACAAATCCCGCCCTCCACCACATCACCACACATAATCCCGCCCCCACCTCATCACCAAACATAATCCCGCCCCCCAAAACATCACCACACAATCCCGCCTCCCCAACACATCACCACACATAATCTCGCCCCCCACCACATCACCACACATAATCCCGCCACCCCACCACATTACTACACATAATCCCCCCCACCACCACATTACCACACATAATCCCCCCCCAAACATTACCACACATAATCCCGCCCACAACACGTTACCACACATAATCCCGACCCCCACCCCATTACCACACATAATCCCGCCCCCACCACATTACCACACACAATCCGCACCACATCACCACACACATTCAAGCCCCCCCACAAATCCCGCCCCCCACCACATCACCACACATAATCCTGCCCCCCCACCACATCACCACACACAATCCCGCACATTCAACACATCACCACACATAATCCCACCCCCCAACACATCACCACACAATCCTAACTCTCCAACACATCATCACACATAATCCCACCACCCCAACCCATTACCACACATAATCCTGCCCCCACACCACATCAACACATATTCCCGCCCCCACCATGTCACCACACATAATCCCGCCACCCACCACGTCACCACACATAATCCTGCCCCCCACCACGTCACTACACAAAATCTCGCCCCCCCACCCCATCACCACACATAATCTCGCCCCCCACCCCATCACCACACATAATCCCATCCCACACCCCATCACCACACATAATCCCACCCCATCACCACACATAATCCCGCCCACCCACCCCATCACCACACATAATCCTGCCCCCCCACCCCATCACCACACATAATCCTGCCCCCCCACCCCATCACCACACATAATCCCGCCCCCCACCCCATCACCACACATAATCCCGTCCCCCACCCCATCACCACACATAATCCCGCCCCCCCACCCCATCACCACACATAATCCCGCCCCCCCACCCCATCACCACACATAATCCCGCCCCCCCACCCCATCACCACACATAATCCCGCCCCCCCACCCCATCACCACACATAATCCCGCCACCCACACCATCAACACACATAATCCCGCCCCCCACCCCATCACCACACATTATCCCACCTCCCACCCCATCACCACACATAATCCCGCACCCCCACCCCATCACCACACATAATTCCGCCCCCCACCCCATCACTACACAATCCTGCCCCCCCACCCCATCACCACACATAATCCCACCCCCCACCCCATCACCACACGTAATCCTGTCCCCCACCCCATTACCACACATAATCCCGCCCCCACCGCATTACCACACATAATCCCGCCCCCCACCACATTACCACACATAATCCCGCCCCCACCACACATAATCCCGCCCCTACCACATTACCACATATAATGCCGCCCCCCCACCATATCACCACACATAATCCTGCCCCCACCCCATCACCACACATAATCCTGTCCCCCCACATTAAACACACATAATCCCGCCCCCACCACATTACCACACATAATCCCGCCCCCACCACATTACCACACATAATCCCGCCCCCCACCACATTACCACACATAATCCTGCCCCCCACCCCATCACCACACATAATCCCGCCCCCCCACCCCATCACCACACATAATCCCGCCCCCCCACCCCATCACCACACATAATCCCGCCCCCCACCCCATCACCACACATAATCCCGCCCCCCACCCCATCACCACACATAATCCCGCCCCCCACCCCATCACCACACATAATCTTGCCCCCCCACCCCATCACCACACATAATCTCACCCCCCCACCCCATTACTACAGATAATCCTGCCCCCCCACCCCATCACCGCACATAATCCCACCACCCACCACACTACCACACATAATCCCACCCCCCACCACATTTCCACACATAATCCCGCCCACCACATTACCAAATATAATCCCGCCCCCCACCACATTACCACACATAGTCCTGCCCCCCACCCCATCACCACACATAATCCCGCCCCCCACCCCATTAACACACATAATCCCGCCCCCCACCCCATCACCACACATAATCCCGCCCCCCCAACCCATCACCACACATAATCCCACCCCCCACCCCATCACCACACATAATCCCACCCCCCACCCCATCACCACACACAATCCTGCTCCCCCGCCACATTACAACACATAATCTCACCCCCCACCACATTACCACACATAATTGCGCCCCCCACCCCTTCACCACACATAATCCCACCCACCCACCACGTCACCACACATAATCCCGCCCCCACCATGTCACCACACATAATCCCGCCCCCCACCACATCACCACACATAATCCTTCCCCCCACCACGTCACTACACAAAATTTCGCCCCCCCACCCCATCACCACACATATTCTCTCCCCCCCACAACATCACCACACATAATCCCACCCCCCACCCCATCACCACACATAATCGCACCCCCCACCCCATCACCACACATAATCCCGCCCCCCACCCCATCACCACACATAATCCCGCCCCCCACCACATCACCACACATAATCCCACCCGCCTACCACATCAACACACATAATTCCGGCCCCCAACACAATACCACACATAATCCCACCCTCTCACCACATCACCACACATAATCCCGCCCCCCACCATCACCACACATAATCCCCCCCCATCCCATCACCACACATAATCCCGCCCCCCCACGACATCACCACAGATAATCTCGCCCCCACCACATCACCACACATAATCCCGCCCCTCACCACATTACCACAAATAATCCCGCCCCCCACCACATTATGACACATAATCCTGCCCCCACCACATTACTACAGAAAATCCCGCCTTCCACCACATTACCACACATAATCCCACGCCCACCACATTACCACAGATAATCCCGCCCCCCACCACATTACCACACATAATCCCGCCCACCACCACATTACCACACATAATCCCGCCCCCCACCACATTACCACACATAATCCCCCCCACATTACTACAAATAATCCTGCTCCCCACCACATTACCACACATAATCCAGCCAACCCCACCACATTACCACACATAATCTCGCCCCACACCACATCACCACACATAATCCAGGCCTTCCACCACATCACCACACATAATCCGGCCCCCCACCACATCACCACACATAATCCCGCCCCCCACCACATCACCACACATAATCTCGCCCGCCCACCACATCACCACACATAATCCTGCGCCCCAACACATCACCACACATAATCCCGCCCCCCACCACATCACCACACATAATTCCGCCCCCAACAACATTACCACACATAATCCCGCCTCCCACCACATCACCACACATAATCCCGCCCCCACCACATTACTACACATAATCCCACCCCCCACCACATTACCACACATAATCCCACCCCCCACCACATCACCACACATAATCCCGCCCCCCACCACACATAATCCTGCCCCCACCATCTGACCACACATAATCCCGCCCCCCAACACATCACACATAATCCGGCCCCCCACCCCATTAGCACACATTATCCCGCCCCCACCACATCACCACACATAATCCCACCCCCAACACATTACCACACATAATCCCGCCCCCTACCCCATTACCACACATAATCCCGCCCCCACCACATCACCACACATAATCCAGCCCCCAACACATCACCACACTATTGTTATTAACTTCATTTTAAGTTAATTTACCACCTGCATAAGCGCTATTGAATGTTGTCATTATTTACTTTAGTTTAATCACCAGCAGCGTTAATTAGATAGCAATGAACGTGCCGAGCGTTAGCTGGCTGGAAACATCTAGTAGATCTATAAGACAGCGCGTGGAAGTGGAGCGATCCAGTAGAGCTAGCCTCAGTGGGAGGTGTTGTGATGAAAAGGTGAAGACACCTATGTCATCAATATAGTCGGCTCTATAAAAAAGAGAAATAGTTGTTAGAATAGGAGCCGGGGGAATAGATTAATAATATATAACATCAGCGGTAGATATACAGAAAAAGGAATATAACATATGCACCTCCAAAAGTAGTTTTAAACCAATACTGGAGCATAGAGATGATAATCATAATAACTGTGAGCGGGATGAAGAATAATCGCTCAATTCTACATAAGAAACCAACACACATATTACTTGTAGCGGTATGATAGTAAAGGAGACCCACAATTGTGAACAGAAAAAATAAGGCAGATATACTATAACTTAATCATTAGTGTCATATAAAGTACGCCAGATTATAGTCTCTATTTAGGCCTTTCAGGTGCAGAGTCTCCAGGTTGTGTATCCAGAAGGCCTCCCAGCATTTCAATAGGGCGATCCTATTGCCACCACGTCTGGGTTGGGTTATGTGCTCGATCACCTGAAATCTCAACTGGGTAATACTGTGGCCCTGAGTGACAAAATGAAGAGGGATTGGCAAAAGAAGATTTTTGTAACGTATGGTTGACTTGTGTTTTGATTAGTGTTGAGCATTCCGATACCGCAAGTATCGGGTATCGGCCGATACTTGCGGTATCAGAATTCTGATACCGAGTTCCGATACTTTTGTGGTATCGGGAATCGGAACCATATTCATGTGTAAAATAAAAAATTAAAATAAAAAATATGGATATACTCACCTCTCTGGTGGCCCCTGGATCTTACCGATGTAACCGGGAGCCTCCGTTCCTAAGAATGAGCGCGTGAAGGGCCTTCGATGATGTCGTGGCTTCTGATTGGTCACGTGACCGCTCATGTGACCGCTCATGTGACCACTCAGAAGCCGCGACGTCAGCCGCGACATCATCAAAGGTCCTTCACGGGCTCATTCTTAGGAACGGAGGCTCCCGGTTACAGCGGTAAGGTCCAGGGGCCGCCGGAGAGGTGAGTATATCCATATATATCCATATACTCACCTCTCCGGCGGCCCCTGGACCTTACCGCTGTAACCGGGAGCCTCCGTTCCTAAGAATGAGCCGTGAAGGACCTTCGATGACGTCGCGGCTTACGTCGCGGCTTCTGATTGGTCGCGTGAGCGGTCACATGAGCGGTCACGCGACCAATCAGAAGCCGCGACGTCATCGAAGGCCCTTCACGCGCTCATTCTTAGGAACGGAGGCTCCCGGTTACAGCGGTAAGATCCAGGGGCCACCGGAGAGGTGAGTATATCCATATTTTTTATTTTAATTCTTTATTTTACACATGAATATGGATCCCAGGGCCTGAAGGAGAGTTTCATCTCCTTCAGACCCTGGGAACCATTCCGATACTTTGCGTCCCATTGAAATGCATTGGTATCGGGTATCGGTATCGGCGATATCCGATATTTTTCGAGTATCGGCCGATACTATCCGATACCGATACTTTCAAATATCGGACGCTATCGCTCAACACTACTTTTGATATTCTGTCGCGTATGGGCTGTGTGGTTTCCCCCACATACAACAGGCCGCATGTGCATTTTATCAGGTAATCAGGTATACAACCCATGAAGTGTCACAGGTGAAGAAATCTGGAATATTAAATGTCTTACCCTAATGGGGATGATGAAAAGAGGTACCCTTCAGAACATTATGGCACTGTGTACAGTGTAAACAGGGGAAGGTCCCTGTTCTGGGATTTTGAAGGAACCGTTGGCGAGGTACTGATTTGTTAGTACCAATGTCTGCATTTACTAGGGAATCTTTTAAATTAGGAGCCCATCTAAAACGGGGTAAAAAAGGTTCCCGAAATTCCGGAATATCTGGATGGGCCCTAGAGAGCAAGTGCCAGTGTCTGCGTATCGATTTGTGTAAAATGTAGGCAAACGGATGGAATGAGTGTACAAACGGAATGCAACCCGAGGATCTGTTTGGGCTGGATGGAGAGGGTAAAACAGCATTATTGAGTACTGTGGCTGGGTAACCTCGGTGAGAGAATTTGGTAGACATCTCTTTGAACCTTAGAGAACGGAGATCTGTATCTGAAACAATGTTAGAGACTCGGTGAAACTGAGATTTAGGTATAGATCGCTTGGTGGAAGGAGGGTGAAGACTGGTATAATGCAACAGGCTGTTGCGGTCAGTGCTTTTGGTGTAGAGGTCAGTAGAGAGTGAACCATCAGAGTTCAGTATGACAATGATATCCAAGAAATTGATCCTGTGTGGATCATGTGACATCATAAAAGAGATACCTGGCCAAGATGTGTTAAGCCATTCAAAAAAGGAAGTAAGGGACTCCAACGAGCCCCCCAAAAGCAGAAGATATCATCTATATAATGTCTCCAAAGGAGAACGTTGGTGTGGAAGAGCGAGTTGCTGTAGATAGTGCTCTCCTCAAAGTCAGCCATATAGCAGTTTGTATAGGGGGGCGCTACTTTGGAGCCCATTGTGGTGCCGCGGATCTGGAGGTAAAAATCATCCTGAAACATAAAATGGTTCATGGTTAGAATGATGGTTAGAAGTTCCATGCATAAATTTACCTGGTCCTCGTGCATTCTGGAGTGGGTAAGTAACCTGTGGACAGAATTAATGCCCTCGATGTGTGGGATGGATGTACAGATCCTTAACATTCAGAGTAACCAATACCGCATTAGGGGGAATGTTAACTAGGTCCTTGAGGATTTTAAGGAAAGACCCAGTATCGAGGATGAAGGACTTAGAGATCTGAATTAGTGGAGTCAAGATTTTCTCTAAATACACGGCAATGGAAGAGAGTATGGTATCCGTGGAAGCCACTATGGGTCTTCCTGGGAGTTTCTCGAGATTTTTGTGTACCTTTGGGAGAGTATAGAAAACAGGGATTACCGGATGAGAGTTAGTTAGAAAATCGCAGGTTTTGGCATCAAGGACCCCCAGATGTGTGTATCTGTGGAGGGTGTCTGCAATTTTTTGATGTATAGTGGCAGTGGGATTATTCTGTAGTTTCTGATAAATCATGGTGTCGCTCAATTGTTGTGAAATTTCACACAAATAGTCTGACTTATTCATAACCACCAAGGCACCGCCTTTTTTGGCTGGTTTGATTATCAGACTATTGTCCTCCTGTAGGAGGTCCTGGTGCTCTGTGATCATACGGTTAGGGGGATAGAACATCCTGCCCCTAATGATGTCCTCCCGTAGTGTATAAAATGCGTCCTTGACAAACTCAATGAAAGTCTCAACGGAGTATGAGCCGTGTGGGGGTCTAAAGTGACTTTTTTTGTATAACCCCAAACCCTGAGATGAAAGAATGTTGGGTGCAGTTTCCATGTGGGGTTGGATAGGGGTTGTGTCAGGGGACCTAGAGAAATAAACCTTCAATCCAAGTGACCGAAAGAAGCGTTGGAGATCCATCTCCAAATCAAAAGTGCGACAGCGATAGGTGGGACAGAATGACAGTCCCTTCTGTAACACATTATACTCTGCCACCCCCAGCGTTCTGTCAGAGATATTGATTACCAGAGGGTTGGTACCTGTGACCTGGTGATCCTCATTTGGTCTGGATTTCGTCCTGCGTCCATGGCCGCGCCTCATGGTTTTCTTTGTAGAAGGCGAGGTCTTTGGCCTAAATAACGTGGAAGTCCTGCCGATGGGGTTCCCCTTTCTTGCTCCAAACCAGATGTAGAATAGTCGAGAGAGGAACGATGAGTTGGACGTACCGGGTTTCTTCGGTTGTGGAAGTTGTCTTGCCATTTGTAGATTTGATTGGACTTGTAGTCCTCCGCGTCTCTATTAAATTTAGTCCATTTCCTGTCTTCTGTCTCATGTCGGTGTTTGTCGATATTTCTTCAGATCTGTTCTTTAAGAGAGTTGAGTTCCTCAGGGGTTCCAGATTATGTCAGCTGTGCTTCTATCATTTTTATGCGCTCCGTGCTTGTTGTGATGGCCTTCGGTCTATTGTTAAGGTGATTATATCAAAAGAACATTTGCTAAGTATCTGTTCGTATTTAGTACAGTAATCAGGAGAGTCCCAAAAGAGTGTGGGACAGAGTGGTACATGAAGTCCCCTGGGGATCCTTTGTACTCTAAGGTATTCTGTGAGTGTAGCACAGTGCAGTTCTATATTCGTGAAATGGCGAAGCTCCCGTTCCAGGTCACGTCCCCGTGTTTCCCTGGGTGGGATATTCAAAAAGTCACTACTAAGAGTGGACCATGCCAATATACTTGAGGTCTCTTCCGCGTTATAAGAGAAAGTTAGTATGATTATCATCTCTATGCTCCAGTATTGGTTTAAAACTACTTTTGGAGGTGCATATGTTATATTCCTTTTTCTGTATATCTACCGCTGATGTTATCTATTACACTGGTCAACAGCATTTTTAGTGCCAAAGATATTTCATCGAATTTAGGGTATTTTTGGGGTGCTGATTCTGAATATGTCATCAGTTTTGCCAGATTGGCTCAAGTTTTTGAGATTTTTGGTATCTTATTTATAGCACTTGTTGGTAAATGCGACGCATCATCTCATTAATTTCTTTGGATTAGTACTTGAACTGAGCAGTTCTCAATATAGTTTTGTGTTAATTAGTGTTCTAAAAGTTTGTTCATAGCTTGATTTTTGCACTAACTTTATGTTGTTGTCTGTTTTCCAGTGAAAAGCATGAACTCATCAAGAAGAAGTTGTCTTAACGATCCAGACTCATTCTGTTACATTTGTGGTGAATACACACTGCCAAAACATAGAAGAAACATAACAGACTTCGTAAAAAAAGTGTATTTTGCCTATTTTGGGGTTATGCTTGGGGACCAAGACAAGTTTTGGGCACCACACATAGTGTGCAAAGCATGTATCGAATTATTACGAAAATGGAGCAAAGGACAAAGAAAAAGCTTCAAATTTGGTGTTCCAATGGTGTGGAGAGAGCCAAAAAATCATCATGATGACTGTTATTTATGGTAAACACAGGTACAGGCACATCTTCACAATGAGGGACAGGCCTTCTTGCAGATTCCATGTTACTCCCATTTTCGTTTCTTATGCTTATTGAATCCTTGCACTTGCACTGCACAGAAATAACAGTCATCATGATGATTTTTTGGCTCTCTCCACACCATTATTGGAACACCAAATTTGAAGCTTTTTCTTTGTCCTTTGCTCCATTTTCGTAATAATTCGATACATGCTTTGCACACTATGTGTGGTGCCGAAAACTTGTCTTGGTCCCCAAGCATAACCCCAAAATAGGCAAAATACACTTTTTTTACGAAGTCTGTTATGTTTCTTCTATGTTTTGGCAGTGTGTATTCACCACAAATGTAACAGAATGAGTCTGGATCGTTAAGACAACTTCTTCTTGATGAGTTCATGCTTTTCACTGGAAAACAGACAACAACATAAAGTTAGTGCAAAAATCAAGCTATGAACAAACTTTTAGAACACTAATTAACACAAAACTATATTGAGAACTGCTCAGTTCAAGTGCTAATCCAAAGAAATTAATGAGATGATGCGTCGCATTTACCAACAAGTGCTATAAATAAGATACCAAAAATGTCAAAAACTTGAGCCAATCTGGCAAAACTGATAGCATATTCAGAATCAGCACCCCAAAAATACCCCAAATTCATTAAAATATTTTGGACACCAGAAAAATTTTTTTTTTTTTTTTGACCTGTGTTATTAATCTATTCCCCCGGCTCCTATTCTAACAACTATTTCTCTTTTTTATAGAGCCGACTATATTGATGACATAGGTGTCTTCACCTTTTCATCACAACACCTCCCACTGAGGCTAGCTCCACTGGATCGCTCCACTTCCACGCGCTGTCTTATAGATCTATCACTGGACCGCCGCCTCTCTTTAGACTTCATCACAGTGCTCCGGACGCTCCAGGCACCTCCCCTGTACAGGAACTTCCCCCCACGTCAGCACATACCGGCCTCTCATAGAGTGGAACGCACACCGTCTACCTAGTGACACGCATGACCATATTGCTTCCGGCGATGTCCCTTCCGGTTTCACAATGCGCTCTCCCATTGCCCGGCAACACATCCCCGGCAACGCCCCCCCTATCTACATAAGGCACGCATTTTACACCTTACACCAGACTAGCGGGGGATACCGCATCTGGATACCAGTGCACACCGGCCACATTAAGTAATTTTTTTATATATACCATTGGTAGCTTCTCTCTCCATCGACCGCTGCTTTCTGGATGTCCCGCAGGCATACCAGAGCGGTACACTTATTTACTGCAACTTATCTTTATTTCTAGTCCATCCTAACTGCCAAAATACTATCTGCGTAATAACAGGTATGCTTTTATACACCTTCCACACATCACTTAATGCGCACTGGTGCTATCAGCAACTTTATGTTATGTCACTATAGACGCAGATCACGGTGTGCTCTCTGACAGCATTGTCACCATTATGAAAAAATCTTACTACTAGTATGGTATATTTCATCTTGTTCCTCTCTTCCCCCTGCCCTCACTTACCTATGCCTGATACTTGTTGAATCTCATTTGACAAGATGCCCTATTGTCTATTCCGTTTTTTCTATATGAACATGTAATCTCCCGCTGTTGTTCTGACATTTTATATTTTGCATTTTGTATAAACTTTCTTTGATGTTTTTCCTTTGTATTTTTGTATATTTGTAAACGTCATTTTTTATGTTCACCTTTGTAGTAACTGATGAAGGTCCTAACATAGGACCGAAATGTTTTGGGTACTACAAATAAAAATTCCCACGAGCATTAAGTTGAGTGCCAGGTTCTTTGCTTTTGTGTCAGAGATAACGAACTCTATAAATTTTCTTTAACCTCTTAACCCCCAAGGGTGGTTTGCATGGTAATGACCGGGCCAATTTTTACAATTCTGACCACTGTCCCTTTATGAGGGTATAACTCTGGAACGCTTGCATGGATCAAGGTTATTCTGACAATATTTTCTCATGACATATTGTACTTCATGATAGTGGTAAAATTTCCTTGACATTACTTGTTTTTATTTGTGAAAAAAAATGGAAATTTGGCAAAAGTTTTGAAAATTTCGCAATTTTCCAACTTTGAATTTTGATGTCCTTAAATCACAGAGATATGTCACACAAAATACTTAATAAGTAACATTCCCAAATGTCTAGTTTACATCAGCACAATTTTGGAACCAAATTTTTTTTTTTGTTAGGAAGTTATAAGGGTTAAAATTTGACCAGCAATTTCTCATTTTTACAACACCCTTTTTTTTAGGGACCACATCCCATTTGAAGTCACTTTGAGGGGTCTATATCATAGAAAATACCCAAGTGTGACACCATTCTAAAAAATGCACCCCTCAAGGTGCTCAAAATCACATTCAAGAAGTTTATAAACCCATCAGGTGTTTCACAGAAGTTTTTGGAATGTTTAAAAAAAATGAACATTTACCTTTTTTTCATACAAAATTTACTTTAGATCCAATTTGTTTTATTTTACCAGGGATAGCAGGAGAATTTGGACCCAAAAGTTGTTATACAATTTGACCTGAGTACGCAGATACCCCATATGTGGGGGTAAACTACTGGTTGGGTGCATTGCAGAGCTCGTAAAGAAAGGAGCGCTGTTTGACTTTCCAATGCAAAATTGACTGGAATTGAGATAGGATGCCATGTCGCTTTTTTAGAGCCCCTGACATGCCTAAACAGTAGAAACCCCCCACAAGTGACACCAGTTTGGAAATTAGACGCCCTAAGGAACTTACCAAGAGGTGTTTGGTGAGCACTTTGAGCCACCAAGTGCTTCACAGAAGTTTATAATATAGAGCCGTAAAAATAAAAAATCATATTTTTTCACAAAAAAAATTTTGCCCCCAATTTTTTATTTTCCCAAGGGTAACAGAAGAAATTGGACCCCAAATGTTGTTGAGAAATTTGTCCTGAGTACGCTGATACCACAATTGTGGGGGTAAACCACTGTTTGGGTGCATGGCAGAGCTCAGAAGGGAATGAGCGCCGTTTGGAATGCAGACTTAGATGGAATGGTCTGCGAGCATCACGTTGCATTTGCTGAGCCCCTACTGTACCTAAACAGTAGAAATCCCCAACAAGTGACCCCATATTGGAAACTAGACCCTCCAAGGAACTTATCTAGATGTGTTGTGAGAACTTTGAACCAGCAAGTGTTTCACTACAGTTTATAACGCAGAGCCGAGAAAAAAAAAATCTTATTTTCCCACAAAAATGATTTTTTTTGCCCCCAAATTTTTATTTTCCCAAAGGTTGATGTCCAATTTGTCCTGACTATGCTGATACCCCGTATGTTGGTGTAAACACGTTTGGGCGTACGAGAGAGCTCGGAAGGGAAGGAGCACAGTTTTACTTTTTCAACGCATAATTGGCTGGAATTGAGATCGATGACATGTCACATTTGTAGAGCCCCTGATGTGCCTAAACAGTCTAAACCCCCCAATTCTAACTCCATCCCTAAGCACAACACACCCCTAACCCTAATCCCAACCCTATCCATAACCCTAACCACACCCTTAACCTGAACACGCCCCTAACCCTAATCCCAACCCTAACCACACCCCTAACTCCAACACACCCCTAACCCCAACCAATACCCTAACCACACCCCTAACCCTGACACACCCCTAAACCTAATCTCAACCCTAATCCCAACCGTAAATGTAATCCAAACCCTAACGCTAACTTTAGCCCCAGCCCTAACCCTAACTTTAGCCCTAACCCTAACCTTAATGAGAAAATAGAAATAAATGCATTTATTTTATTTTATTTTATTATTCCCCAACAAAGGCGATGATAAAGGGGGGTTTGATTTACTATTTATAGTGGGTTTTTATAGTGGGTTTTTATGTTTGGCAGCTGTCACACACTAAAAGACGCTTTTCGTTGCAAAAAATAGTTTTTGTATTGCCACATTTTGAGAGCTATAATTTTCCAAATTTTGGTTCCGCAGAGTCATGTGAGGTCTTGTTTTTTGCGGGACAAGTTGATGTTTTTATTGGTACCATTTTTGGGCACATGACATTTTTGGATAGTTTTTTATTCCGATTTTTGTTAGGCAGAATGAACAAAAACCAGAAATTCATGAATTTCTTTTATGGGGGGCATTTATACGATTCCTCGTTTGGTAAAATTGATAAAGAAGTTTTATTCTTCGGGTAAGTACGATTACAGCAATACCTCAATTATTTCATTTTTTATGTTTTGGCGCTTTTATACAATAAAAACTATTTTATAGAAAAAAGCGGCATGATGATAAAGCATTGTTTTTTGCCTCAGTTTTTATTTTTACGGTGTTCACTGAAGGGGTTAACTAGTGGGACAGTTTTGTAGGGTGGGTCGTTACGGACGAGGCAATACTAAAAATGTGTACTTTTATTTTTTTTATTATTTAAATAAAAAAAGTATTTATTGGAACAATATATTTTTTTTTTTCCGTTGTTCAGGATTTATTTATTTTTTTTACACATGTTAATATCTTTTTTTTACTTTTTTACTGTGTCCCAGGGTGGGACATCATTGTACAGTGTCAGAACTCTGATCTGACACTTTGCAAAGCACTGTGTCAGATCAGCGATCTGACAGGAAGCGCAGGAGGCTTGTCGGTGCCTGCTCTTAGCAGGCGCTTGCAAGCCACCTCCCTGCAGGACCCGAAAGGAACCTCGCGGCCATTTTGGATCCGGGGCATGCAGGGAGGAGGACGGAGGAGATGTTCTGAAAAGTGCGATCACATCGTAAAACAATAAATACTGATTAGACCAAGGCTGGCAGATAGAAAAATGAAACGCATGCCAGCGAAAAAAAAGATTTTGACACCACTGATACAACAAAGAGAAATGAAGGACAGCATCCAATCTGGGTGAAATATCAAAAAGTTCTTTATTATGCCAGATGCAACTTTTCAAGCATGAAAAAGACCTTTGTTGGTTGAAACGTTGCATCTGGCACAATAAAGAACTTTTTGATATTTCACCCGGATTGGATGCTGTCCTTTATTTCTCTTTGGTATGTACTTTTCCATTGGGTCCTGTGGAGCTAGGACTTGCATCCCCATATCTTATGTGCTGTCGGCTATTTTCTAGTTTGTGGACCACTGATACAACAGGCGTCAGCCACAGATAACAGACTGATCAAAATGTGTCCTTGATTTTTTTGAACACACCAAAATTGTGTCCAAAATTTGGCTATTACACACAAAAAAAGTACTAAAATTGAAACATATATTGCGCAATGATGCGCAATGCGTGTGGCGTACAACTCACAGTGATAAATATAACAACTGTAGCCAACTATTTTGGGGCCAGCTACAGATTTTTGGGGCAGCAAAATGGTGTGTTAGGACTGGCGGAATGCACCAAATAATAATTAGAGATGACATAAGGTGGGTTCACAGTCCAGGGTCCACCTTGCAGCTAAGACACCTGCTGATTGGTAATGACAGACTGTATGGTGGTATAATGAGAGTACACACACGGGTTAGCTTCACCCATTATGAAGGAAGCGAACTCTGTTCTGTCACAGGGCCACGATACCGCATAGAGAGTGCAAGCAAGGCGACACAGAACTCTGCCCCAAGACTCAGGGTAAGAGTCCCTCTAGATCTCTTGTGCTCGACATCGCTACCGTGGTGCCAGGGAATCAACTAAACTAAAACATTTACCGCACCGTAGTACATGCAGCGCCACTCTGGTGGACGCCACAAACCAGCCTAACTAGGGCTAGGAAAGCGCACTATCTGCGCACGGCACCGCTCTGGCAGTCGCAGTTAATTCAGTATCTTGTGCTAATGTGCAGGATAGCACTGTCTGGCGCTAGGTAGCTCTACCATTCGCGAGCAGTCAACAACACGAGGGATTGGAATGATTCAGAGCTTTCATCCATCGACAGGCATGCATCCACACACAAGTTAACAAGTTTACACTAGCGCATGGCCGAGCGGCCATGCAAATCTTTTATACTAGACGTGCCCCAGGACCTTCCTAATGGTCCAATAGGAGCCGCAACTGGACCTGAGCATGTGACCTCTGACCTCCAATGGGAGGTCGTCCCATGGGCATGCTCAGTGTGGGAAAAGCAGGACTTAGTCCCTGAAATGCCTACTCACTGCTGATCAGTGCTGGCTACAAAGGCAGAGCCTGGAAAGGCAGCAGTACCCAAATGCACAGCATCAGCTTGAGCCAGATGCTGGGATCAATGTGTCTGCTGAGCAGGTTCCACTCTGGCTGGAGAAGAATGGGGGACTGCAGGAGCTCGACACCTATCATTACCCCCCCTACTAGGGCCCCCCTCCTTGGGCCTTGCTATGTTCAAAGGCTGCAATGAGCAGTGGAGCCCGATTGTGCTCCACAGGTTCCCAAGTTCTGTCCCCTGGGCCTAGACCCTTCCAGTCCACCAGATAGTACTTTTTGCCACATACCACCTTGCACCCCATAATAGTGTTCACCTTCAATCATCCATGGACGAACCCGATGTCCCGGCAGATGACTCAGACAACCAGGACATGTGAATGGGCTTTAAAAGGGACACATAAAAGGTGTCGGCGATACCCAGGCATGGAGGAAGAGCCAGATGGTAGACCACAGGGTTAACCTGTTCTAGTACCTTGAAGGGCCCTAAGTAGTGAGGCGCAAACTTAGTGGACTCAAACCGCAGCCTGATGTTATGGGCGGAGAGCCACACTAAGTCGCCAGGAGCAAAGGTCGGAGCGGGGCGCTGATGTGCATCGGCGGAGACTCTCATTCTATCCTTGGAGGACCGTATGGCATCCTGTGTGTGGTCCCAGATGTCCCATGCTTCCACTGCCCAGTCTGACACCCAAGAGTCATCAGAAGACACGGGCATGGGCACAGGAACCCGCGGATGCAGGCCGTAATTAGGAAGGAATGTAGTCTGCCCAGTGGAGTCAGCTACGGCGTTGTTCAAGGCAAACTCCGCCCACGGTAGCAGGGATGCCCAGTCATCCTGCCTGGCCGAGACAAAATGTCATAGGTATGTGACCAGGGTCTGGTTGGCCCTCTCTACCAACCCATTCGTCTCTGGATGGTATGCTGTAGAGAGATTCAACTCAAAACTAAGCAGGAGACAAAGCTCTCTCCAGAACTGAGATGCAATCTGAGACAAACAACACTGCCAAGGCCCATGCAGAAGGTAACCGTGGGAGAGGCACCAAATACACCATTTTAGAGAAATGATCGGTAACTACCCAAATAATGGTGCAGCTACGGGACTTGGATAAGCCAACCACAAATTCCATCCTGACCATCTCCCAGGGTCTATCAGCCACTGGTATGGGGTAAAGTAGCCCAGCAGGCCGTTGTCAAGAAGACGTATTCTTGGTGCAGGAGATGCACGCCCGAATATAGTCTTCAACATCACGGGCCATATGCAGCAACCAGGATGTCCTCGCCAGAAGCTCTGATGTCCTCTTGATCCTGAAATATCCACCTACCTTGGATGAGTGAGTCCAAGAGAGAACCTCCGGTCGCAAATTAGATGGCACGAAAGTCTTGCCCGGGGGCACAGACTTTTGCGACACCGGAGCCACAGTTCTCAGACTCTCAAAGGGAACAATTAGCCGAGGCTCAGCCTCCTCCTCTGATGACACCATGGAGCGGGACAGAGCGTCGGCGCGAATGTTCTTCTCCCAGGATAGGAAATGAAGAGTGAAGTGGAACTGGGAGAAGAGCAGGGACCATCTAGCCTGGTGAGAATTTAGCTGCTGGGCTGTTTGCAAATACACCATATTCTTGTGGTCAGTATAAAATTGGAAGGGAATGCGAGCCCCCTCCAAGAGGTGTCTCCACTCTGAAAAGGCCAACTTCATTGCTAGCAACTCCCTGTCCTCGATGGAATAATTCCTCTCCGCCAGAATGAAGGTCTTGGAGTAGAAGAAGCAAGAATGTTTCCGACTTTGAGCGTCATTATGGAAGAGGACCTCTCCAGCACCGATGGATGAGGCATCTACCTCAATAATGAATGGCTTATCTACATCGGGACGATGCAGAATGGGAGCGCTAGCAAAATGGGACTTAACAGATAAGAAGGCCTTGGAGACCTCCTCCAACCACAATTTGGGATTTGCACCCTTCTTGGTGAGGGCTACCAAGGGAGCTACCAAAGTGGAGAAGTGGGGAATGAACTGCAGATAATCAATGAACCCCATAAAGTGCTGCACCGCTTTGAGAGAATGAGGTTCCTGCCAGTCCATCACTGCTTGCAGCTTGGCAGAATCCATAGCTAATCCTCGGGCTGAGATGATATAGCCCAGGAAAGGTAAGGACTCAGGCTCAAACACCCACTTCTCCAACTTGGCATAGAGGGAGTTTGCCTGTAGGAGGTCGAAGACTCTGCAAACATCTTTCCAGTGGGAAGGTATATCTGGAGAGTAGATGAGAATATCATCCAGATAGACTACCACTGAGGTGGAGAGAATATCCCGGAAGATATCATTCACAAAGTCTTAAAAGACGGATGGGGCATTACAGAACCAAAAGGACATCACTAGATACTCTTAGTGCCCATCCCTGGTATTAAAAGCCATCTTCCATTCGTCCCCCTCAATGATGAGAATCAGGTTGTAAGCACCCCACAGATCTAACTTAGTAAATACCCTCGTAGTCTATCGAAGAGCTCAGATATGAAGGGTAGAGGGAACTGATTGTTAACGGTGATGGTGTTGAGACCCTGATAGTCAATGCATGGACACAATTCTCCGTTCTTCTTTTGCACAAAGAAGAACCCCGGCACTGCAGGTGACACTGACTTCCTAATGAATCCTCTTGCCAGATTTTCCTGGATGTTTAGTGACATTGCCTCCTTCTCTGGGAGAGACAGGGGATAGACTCATACCCTGGGAGGCTCTGACCCAGGCAAGAGATCAATGGGACAGTCATAGGGGTGGTGAGGCGGAATAGTCTCTGCAGCTCTCATGGAGAATACATCCGCATAAGACAAATTGTGCTTGGAGAGAGAAGTAAGATCTGCGGGTACCTCTGTTGTGGCAACCTGAATGCACTCCCTCAGACATCTGCCCTCACAAGATTTACTCCATCCCAGTATTTTCCCAGAGGACCACTCCATATGTGGACATAACGTATCGCTAGCAGAATCTGGTCTATTCCCTCAGGAATGACAAGAAGGGAAATGATCTCCTGATGGGATGGAGACATGGATAACATAAACGGGATAGTCTGGTGTGTAATTTGTGAGGGCAGTGTCGACACATTCACCACGCTTACGGTCACTGGTATGGCTAGCATAACCAGGGGTATTGCATGCCATTGGGCGAAGGCTGATGACTAGTGTTGAGCGATACCTTCCGATATCGGAAAGTATCGGTATCGGAAAGTATTGGCCGATACCGGCAAAATATCGGATCTCGCCGATACCGATACCCAATACCAATGCAAGTCAATGGGACGAAAATATCGGAATTAAAATAAACCCTTTCTTTCCTTGTAGGTTCATTCTACATGAAGGAAAACAACTAAGAATAATGTAGGATGTATTGGGGGAGGTGGCGGAGACATTAAAGGCATAGAGGTTTAGCCCAATCAAATAGAATAGCAGGAATTTAAAAAAAAATTTAAGACGTTCGGAGTTACAAAGATATTGACTATGTTAAGATTTTTTTTACTTTGTCAGATATTGATGTGTCACTACTTCCACGCCCTTCACCCTCTTTTTTACTTCTCCCACACTTTGTTCTTCATCATCATCAGCATCTTTGACATCAAGTTCTTCTTCACCTTATTCATCTTCTTCTTCATCTTCTACCTATAATTTTTTTTGTTACATTGTTCATATTCTTTTTATTTAACTATTATTCTTCTTCATATTCAAGTTCTTCATCAAATTCTTATTTGTGACAGGCATTCCCGTAGTTGTTATCTATAAAAGTTTGAAGATTACACCTTCCGTTCTGCCTGTCACAAAAGAGTTACATTTGTCCGCGTTCAGTTTGGCCTGCAGCATCAGGCTTTATCCAGGGGCACCACGAGGAGGAACGGACTCACCCCCATACACTGCTTAGTCTTCTTCTGCTTATAATTTAGATAATATCTTTTGCTCTGATATTTTGTGTTATGCTTAATGTTCTTCTGCTCTTTGTTCTGCAGCCTCTTGTTCTTCTGCTTCTCGGTCTCCCATGTTGTCGTCGTCTCCAGGGTCGTCGTCATCTCAGTGGTTGTCGTCTCTGGTGTCGTTGTCATCTTAGGGGTGGTCTTCCGGGTCATCGTCTTTAGGGTCTTGAACTTGGAAATGTAGCAGAAGGTACAAGAAGGCTGAGAAAATGCTGAGAAACAGCTGATGGAACTGGAACTCGGATGGCTACCCGAAGGTCCAAGAGCCAATGGAACTACCGAGGACCAGATGACGTTACTGGAACCCGGATACTAAGCAGGAGGTACCCGTGCCTGAAAGCACTACCAAGGACCACCTGACGTTGGTGGAACTCGGATACCCAGTGGGAGGCACCTAAGCCGAAGGCTCTACCCAGAACCAGCTGACGGTACTGGAACCAGGATGGGGAGCAGAAGGTACAAGAGCAAAAGACACTGCCAAGAACCATCTGACGGTACTGGAACCCGGATGGGTAGCCGAAGGTCCAAGAGCCAATGGAACTACCGAGGACCAGCTGACGTTACTGGAACCCGGTTACTAAGCAGGAGGTACCCGTGCCTGAAAGCACTACCAAGGACCACCTGACGTTGGTGGAACTCAGATACCCAGAGGGAGGCACCTAAGCCAAAGGCTCTACCCGGAACCAGCTGACGGTACTGGAACCAGGATGGGGAGCAGAAGGTACAAGAGCAAAAGACACTGTCGAGAACCAGCTGACGGTACTGGAACCCGGATGGGTAGCCGAAGGTCCAAGAGCCAATGGAACTACCGAGGACCAGCTGACATTACTGGAACCCAGTTACTAAGCAGGAGGTACCCGTGCCTGGAAGCACTACCAAGGACCACCTGACATTGGTGGAACTCGGATACCCAGAAGGAGGCACCTAAGCCAAAGGATCTACCCGGAACCAGCTGACGGTACTGGAACCAGGATGGGGACCTATTCAAGCTTGTCTTCTTAGAGCCCCAACTAGTGGTGTTGGAGCAAAGGGTCAGCAGGGGGAGCAGAGTGTAGGCCGAAGCTTGCACTGGAGGCATTTGGAGGTCTGTTGTGTCTGCATGGCATTTGCAGGACACGATGCCGGCTACACAGCAGGGGCACAGCTGGCGTTGCTGAACCCCACTGACACATTGGCTGGTGGTTTTCTCTGTGCAGCTAGCACTTCCGGGCGCCAACTGGCAGTGTTAGAGCCCAAGGTCAGCAGGAGGAGCAGAGGGAGCAGAGTGTAGGCCGAAGCCTGCACTGGCGGCAGCTTTGTGTCTGCGTGGCGTTTGCAGGACACGTTGCCGGCTACACAGCAGGGGAACAGCTGGCGTTACTGAACCCCACTGACACATTGGCTGGTGGTTTTCTCTGTGCAGCTAGCACTTCCGGGTGCCAACTGGCGGTGTTAGAGCCCAGGGTCAGCAGGAGGAGCAGAGGGAGCAGAGTGTAGGCCGAAGCCTGCACTGGGTGCAGCTTTGTGTCTGCGTGGGGTTTGCAGGACACGATGCCGGCTACACAGCAGGGGAACAGCTGGCGTTACTGAACCCCACTGACACATTGGCGAGGTGTTTGGCTCTGTGCAGCCAGCACTTCCGGGCGCCAACTGGCGGTGTTAGAGCCCGGGGTCAGCAGGAGGAGAGGGAGCAGAGTGTAGGCCGAAGCCTGCACTGGCGGCAGCTTTGTGTCTGCGTGGCCTTTGCAGGACACGTTGCCGGCTACACAGCGGGGGCACAGCTGGCGTTGCTGAACCCCACTGACACATTGGCGAGGTGTTTGGCTCTGTGCAGCCAGTACTTCCGGGCGCCAACTGGCGGTGTTAGAGCCCAGGGTCTGCAGGAGGAGAGGGAGCAGAATGTAGGCCGAAGCCTGCACTGGCGGAAGCTTTGTGTCTGCGTAGCTTTTGCAGGACACGTTGCCGGCTACACAGCAGGGGCACAGCTGGCGTTGCTGAACCCCACTGACACATTGGCGAGGTGTTTGGCTCTGTGCAGCCAGAACTTCAGTCGTTTGTTGCTGAAAGAGCCATCTTGTACAGCACTAATGATGCAAAAGGAAAAGGTGGTTTTTATAATTATGCTCCTTTCAAAGGCTGAACTAGACACTTATGAAATGTGTCCCCTCACACCGTTAAACCATCCCGGAGGTGGGACTTTCCTTTGTAATGTGACGCAGCACAGCCGTCATTCCTACCCCCTTGGCGCCGTGCGCCGCCTCCTCAGCATTGTTTGATTCTGTCCTGGAGCCTGCGCTGTTATGTTATCCCTTGGCCAGGCACACTTAGCGCTGCCCATCTTCTGACATCATTTGGTGTCAGGCTGGCTGCCCCTGTGCGGCCGCGCTGGCCTAGATCCCGCCTCGCAGTGTCATCTAATGTAATCCCACCGCGGGCCTGGGATCCGTGGCCATGCACAATGCATATCATCGCCTCTCACTCCCCTCCCTCCGGCTTCTTCAGACTGTGCGGTGTCACGGTCGTGGCATGCTATTAGGGATCAGCTGACGGCGCACAGTCTGAAGAAGGCGGAGGGAGATGAGTGAGAGGCGGAGGTGAAGATATGCACTGCGCATGCCCATGGATCCCAGGCCCGCAGTGTGATTAAATCAGAAGACACTGCGAGGCGGGATCTCATCCAGCGCGGCTGCACAGGCGCAGCCAGCCTGACACCAAATGATGTCAGAAGACGGGCACCGCAAAGTGTGCCTGGCCAAGGTGTTATGAGCTGATGGTTTAGGAGCAACATGGGACGTGCTCTGGAGGAGGTGGTACCTGTACTTACCGCAGTTCCTGAGCTTAACACAACACTAGAAGTAGCCGTGGGATGTTCCTGTTACTCCCTAGACACCTCGTCACAGCCGGAGGACTAACTACCCCTAAAGATAGAAACAGGAAAGCTATCTTGCCTCAGAGAAAATCCCCAAAGGATAGGACAGCCCCCCACAAATATTGACTGTGAGTGGAGAGGGAAATGACATACGCAGAATGAAACCAGGATGTAGCAAAGGAGGCCAGTCTAACTAGATAAATAGAGCAGGAAAGAATACTGTGCGGTCAGTATTAAAAACTAGAAAAATCCACCACAGAGTTTACAAAAATCTCCACACCTGACTAAAGGTGTGGAGGGTAAATCTGCTTCCCAGAGCTTCCAGCTTAACTGAATAAATCCATTCTGACAAGCTGGACTAGAAAAAACATAGACAGTGCAGAAAGATTAAGTCCACAACAAGTGGACTGCAAAAGAACAAAGCAAGGACTTATCTTTGCTGAACTGGTCAGAATATCAGGGAAATCCAAGCAGAGATGTGAAACTAACCAGGAACCATTGACAACTGGCACAGGCTGAAGGATAGAACCAGGCTAAATAGTCGAGCCAGAAAGACAATCAGCAGCTGCTGACTACTAAATCCAAGGAGCAGCAGTACCACTTAAAACCACCGGAGGGAGCCCAAGAGAAGAACTCGCAAAAATGCCACTTACAACCACCGGAGGGAGCCCAAGAGCGGAATTCACAACACCAAGGGATAACATAACAGCGCTGGCTCCGGGACAGAATCAAACAACGCTGAGGAGGTGGCGCACGGCGCCAAGGGGGTAGGAATGACGTCTGTGCTGCGTGACATTACAAAGGAAAGTTCCACCTCCGGGACGGTTAAACGGTGTGAGGAGACACATTTCATAAGTGTGTAGTTCAGCCTTTGAAAGGAGCATAATTAAAAGCACCACTTTTTCCTTCTGCAGCATTACTGCTGCTCAAGGTGGCTCTTTCAGTACCAAACGCCTGGGGGATGGGGGTGGGCAGGTTCTCTTAAATTTTAGTTGTGCCAGCGTGGCGGTCGCATGACACGTTGCCGGATACACAGCAGGGGAGCAGCTGACGTTACTGAACCCCACTAACACATTGGCGAGGTGTTTGGCTCTGTGCAAACAGCACTTCCGGGCAGCAGCCAGCAGTGTTGGAGCCCAGGGACAGCAGGAGGAGCAGAGTGTAGGCCGAAACCTGCACTGGAGGCATATAAATGTCTGTTAGTTGTGCCAGCGTGGCGGTCGCATGACACGTTGCCGGATACACAGCTGGGGAGCAGCTGACGTTACTGAACCCCAATAACAGAGGAGTGACTGTTGACTGTGCGGACAGCACTTCCAGGCACCAACTAGTGGTTTTGGAGCCCAGGGACAGCAGGAGGAGCAGATAGGAGGTATTGCAGCACACACAGCAGGGGAGCAGCTGACGTTACTGAACCCCAATAACAGAGGAGCGACTGTTGACTGTGCAGACAGCACTTCCAGGCACCAACTAGCGGTGTTAGAGCCCAGGGACAGCAGGAGGAGCAGATAGGAGGTATTGCAGCACACACAGCAGGGGAGCAGCTGACGTTACTAAGCCCCAATAACACGGCAGCAAGTGTTAACTGTGCATCCAGCACTTCCAGGCACCAACTAGCGGTGTTGGAGCCCAGGGACAGCAGGAGGAGCAGAGGAACACCGTTTAGGCCGAAGCCAGATTGGAGCAAGTCGAAAGGGAACCTTTAACCCCCCCAAAAGGCGTTTGTAGCTGAAAGAGCCAGCTTTTGCATCACAAAGGATGCCAAAGGAAAAGGTGGCTCTTTTCATTATGCTCCTTGCAAACACAGAACTAAACACTTTTAAAGTGTGTCCACTGATACCGTAAAACCATCCCGGAGGTGGGACTTTCCTTTATAATGTGATGCAGCCCAGCCGTCATTCCTACCCCCTTGGTACCATGCGCCGCCTCCTCAGCGTTGTTTGATTCCGTCCCGGAGCCTGTGCTGTTATGTTATCCCTTGGCCAGGCGCACTTTGTGGTGCCCGTCTTCTGACATCATTTGGTGTCAAATATATCACGATGCAGAAGGTGCTCACTATAATGAGTCAAGGTGCTCAGGAGAAAAATAGGAATATATGAAAAATGACTTCGGCACACTTTAAGTAATGAATTTCAAGATTTCACAGTTTATTTTCCATTGTGGTAAGAAAAGGGGTTTCAAAAAATGCATATATCTTCAGTACACTTGATTTGGACACATACAATTCTTTTCTCAACGTTTCGGCTTAAAACGCCTTTTTCAAGAGATTAAATGTCCTTCTGAAATATATATATAAGAGTAATTATATACCAGATAACACATAAAATAAATCCAATACAAGAAATTATCCTGAGGAAAAAATAGAACACAAAATAAGGGTGAACATTTCCCTCATGTCCCCCTATTTTGTTCGTGGGATTGAACCACAATAACGTCGTTTAGACAAATTATAGATTTTCTGAGGCTTGTAATATAAAGAATACGTAGGTACATATCAAATCATTGTAGGTATGACGGTAACTCCAGGATACACATTAAAGAAATAGCCATGCTGTATATATGCAATTATGTTTCTATGATATAAAATTGCCTGAACCCAAGTGTCCAATATGCTGGAGAAGAAAATAACTAAGTCCCGCACAATAAAATATAGAAAAATAAAGGATATACTTATAGGTATGAAGAGCGTGGCACGGAAACCCACTGTTGAAAAGATAAAGGGAAAAATAACTGCATGTCAGCGCTGATATCAGAGTCGCAGTTGTGCGCATGGCACCCATAGGGGCAGGTAACACCGCTGAAGATAAATACCTTGAATGGCAATGTCTCATATAGATACGGTGTCCGTAATGGAGGACCGGGGAGCTGAGACCCTGAGGAAGGCACGTGTGGCAGTCGGCGTGCTGGCGGCTATTTACCTGCTGTGAGTGAAAGTGAATCCGGAAGAAGGTGAGACATGTGACCGGAAGTGAGGTAGAGCCGAGAAGCCGAGGAAAGCCGGAAAATGCCGAGGTGGTGCGCATGCGTCACAACTCAGACGCCGGGTACTACGTTCCGCTTGTGAACTATAGGAGGAAAAGAGAAGCGGTTATGAAAAACCGTAATATTGACATGCAGAGGTTATTGTATCATGTTTAGTGTGGTGATTATGGTCAAATGGATCCATTATTAATAGTGTTGAGCGATACTTTCCGATATCGGAAAGTATCGGTATCGGAAAGTATCGGCCGATACCGTCAAAATATCGGATCCAATCCGATACCGATACCCGATCCCAATGCAAGTCAATGGGACGAAAATATCGGAATTAAAATAAACCCTTTATACACTTGTAGGTTCATTCTACATGAAGGAAAACAACTAAGAATAATGTAGGATGTATTGGGGGACGTGGCGGAGATATTAAAGGGACAGAGGTTTAGCCCAATGTAATAGAATAGCAGGATTTTTTATTTTTTTTTATGAAGTTCGGCGTTAGAAAGAATTTGACTATGTTAATTTTTTTTTTTTTTATGTCAGATATTGATGTTTCACTACTTCCACGCCCTTCACCTTCTTTTTTACTTCTCCCACGCTTTCTTCTTAATTATCCTCATCATCAGCTTATTTGACATCAACTTCTTCACCTTATTCATCTTCTTCTTCATCTTCTACCTATTATTTTTTGGGTTACATTGTTCATATTCTTTTTATTTTACTATTATCTTCATCATATTCTACTTCTTCATCATATTCTTATTTGTGACAGGCATTCCCGTAGTTGTTATCTATAAAAGTTTGAAGATTACACCTTCCGTTCTGCCTGTCACAAAACAGTTACATTTGTCCGCGTTCAGTTTGGCCTGCAGCATCAGGCTTTATCCAGGGGCACCACGAGGAGGAACGGACTCACCCCCATACACTGCTTAGTCTTCTTCTGCTTATAATTTACATAATATTTTTTGCTCTGATATTTTGTGTTATGCTTAATGTCCTTCTGCTCTTTGTTCTGCAGCCTCTTGTTCTTCTGCTTCTCGGTCTTCCAGGTCGTCGTCGTCTCCAGGGTCGTCGTCTCCGGGGTCGTCGTCATCGGGGTGGTCTCCGGGGTCGTCGTCAGCGGGGTGGTCTTCAGGGTCATCGTCTCCAGGGTCGTCGTCATCACGGTGGTTGTCGTCTCTGGTGTCGTCGTCATCTTAGGGGTGGTCTTCCGGGTCATCGTGTTTAGTCTCTTGAACTTGGAAATGTAGCAGAAGGTACAAGAAGGCTGAGAAAATGCCGAGAACCAGCTGATGGAACTGGAACTCGGATGGCTACCCGAAGGTCCAAGAGCCAATGGAACGACCGAGGACCAGCTGACGTTACTGGAACCCGGTTACTAAGCAGGAGGTACCTGTGCTGAAAGCACTACCAAGGACCACCTGACGTTGGTGGAACTCAGATACCCAGAGGGAGGCACCTAAGCCAAAGGCTCTGCCCGGAACCAGCTGACGGTACTGGAACCAGGATGGGGAGCAGAAGGTACAAGAGCAAAAGACACTGCCGAGAACCAGCTGACGGTGCTGGAACCCGGATGGGTATCCGAAGGTCCAAGAGCCAATGGAACTACCGAGGACCAGCTGACGTTACTGGAACCCAGTTACTAAGCAGGAGGTACCCGTGCCTGAAAGCACTACCAAGGACCACCTGACGTTGGTGGAACTCGGATACCAAAGGGAGGCACCTAAGCCAAAGGCTCTGCCCGGAACCAGCTGACGGTACTGGAACCAGGATGGGGAGCAGAAGGTACAAGAGCAAGTGTCTGCGTGGCTTTTGCAGGACACGATGCCGGCTGCACAGCAGGGGAACAGCTGGCGGTGCTGGACCCCACTGACACATTGGCGAGGTGTTTTTCTCTGTGCAGCTAGCACATCTGGGCCCCAACTGGCGGTTTGTTAGAGCCCAGGGTCAGCAGGAGGAGGAGGAGCAGGAGCAGGGGGAGGGGAGTGTAGGCCGAAGCCTGCACTGGCGGCAGCTTTGGGTCTGTTGTGTCTGCGTGGCGGTCGCAGGACACGTTGCCGGCTACACAGCAGGGGAACAGCTGGCGGTGCTGGACCCCACTGACACATTGGCGAGGTGTTTGGCTCTGTGCAGCCAGCACTTCCGGACAGCAACTAGCGGTGTTGGAGCCCGGGCTCTGCAGGGGGAGCAGAGTGTAGGCCGAAGCCTTTCTTGAACCAATTTCAAAGGTAACCTTTAACCCCCCCTCAGGGGTTAGAAAGTAGAAGAGCCACAGCTTATGCAGCAGTAGTGCTGCACAAGTCAAAGGTTGCTCTTTTAATTTTTCTCCTTGCACACGCTGAATGAAACACGTATAACATTTAGCCCTTTATACAGTCAAACTGTGTTGGAGGCGCGAGTTCCCTTTGTAATGAGACGCAGCACAGATGTCAAGAATCCCACCTTGGTGCTGGGTGCAGCCTCCTGAGCGTTGTTATTTGCTGTACAGGAGTCTGCGCTGTCGTGTTATCCCCTGGCCTAGCGCTGTTAGCGCTGCCCATCTTCTGACCTCATTTAATGTTGGCCGGTGCGGTTCGCGATGCCCATGAATCACAGCCCTGCAGTGTATTGACATAGTTAAAACACTGCGGGGCTGGGATTCATGGCCTGGCGCAGTACATATGTTCGCCTCTCGCTTGGGTTCTTACACCTGCTTCAGACTATGTGGCGTCAGCTGATCCCTTATCGCATGCCATGGCCATGAAGCCGCACAGTCTGAAGAAGGCGGAAGGAGATGAGGGACAGGCGAACTGATGCACTGCTCCTGCCCATCAAACACACCCTCGCAGTCCCAAGAAGTAAGACACCGAGGGGTGTTGTGTGGGTCAGGGCGGCCGCAGAGGCGCAGGCAGCCAAACAATGATGCCAGAAGACGGGCAGCGCTACCAAGGGGGTTGCAGCGTGTCATTACAAAGGAAAGTCACACCACCGGGACGGTTAAATGGTCACACAGAGGACACATTGCAGACGTGTTTTCAGTTCCACATGTGCGAGGAGAATACGTTTCTGAGCCACCTTGCACACATGCAGCATTACCGCTGTACAAGGTGGCTGGATAACGTAAAAACGCCTGGGGGAGGGGGGACAGGTTCCCTTCAATTTCAGTTCTTGTGTCTGCGTGGCTTTTGCAGGACACGATGCCGGCTGCACAGCAGGGGAACAGCTGGCGGTGCTGGACCCCACTGACACATTGGCGAGGTGTTTTTCTCTGTGCAGCTAGCACATCTGGGCCCCAACTGGCGGTTTGTTAGAGCCCAGGGTCAGCAGGAGGAGGAGGAACAGGAGCAGGGGGAGGGGAGTGTAGGCCGAAGCCTGCACTGGCGGCAGCTTTGGGTGTGTTGTGTCTGCGTGGCTTTTGCAGGACACGATGCCGGCTGCACAGCAGGGGAACAGCTGGCGGTGCTGAACCCCACTGACACATTGGCTGGTGTTTTTCTCTGTGCAGCTAGCAGTACCGGGCCCGAACTGGCGGTGTTGGAGCCCGGGCTCTGCAGGGGGAGCAGAGTGTAGGCCGAAGCCTACTTGAACCAATTTCAAAGGTAACCTTTAACCCCCCCTCAGGGGTTAGAAAGTAGAAGAGCCACAGCTTATGCAGCAGTAGTGCTGCACAAGTCAAAGGTTGCTCTTTTAATTTTTCTCCTTGCACACGCTGAATGAAACACGTATAACATTTAGCCCTTTATACAGTCAAACTGTGTTGGAGGCGCGAGTTCCCTTTGTAATGAGACGCAGCACAGATGTCAAGAATCCCACCTTGGTGCTGGGTGCAGCCTCCTGAGCGTTGTTATTTGCTGTACAGGAGTCTGCGCTGTCGTGTTATCCCCTGGCCTAGCGCTGTTAGCGCTGCCCATCTTCTGACCTCATTTAATGTTGGCCGGTGTGGTTCGCGATGCCCATGAATCACAGCCCCGCAGTGTATTGACATAGTTAAAACACTGCGGGGCTGGGATTCATGGCCTGGCGCAGTACATATGTTCGCCTCTCGCTTGGGTTCTTACACCTGCTTCAGACTATGTGGCGTCAGCTGATCCCTTATCGCATGCCACGGCCATGAAGCCGCACAGTCTGAAGAAGGCGGAAGGAGATGAGGGACAGGCGAACTGATGCACTGCTCCTGCCCATCAAACACACCCTCGCAGTCCCAAGAAATAAGACACCGAGGGGCGTTGTGTGGGTCAGGGCGGCCGCAGAGGCGCAGGCAGCCAAACAATGATGCCAGAAGACGGGCAGCGCTACCAAGGGGGTTGCAGCGTGTCATTACAAAGGAAAGTCACACCACCGGGACGGTTAAATGGTCACACAGAGGACACATTGCAGACGTGTTTTCAGTTCCACATGTGCGAGGAGAATACGTTTCTGAGCCACCTTGCACACATGCAGCATTACCGCTGTACAAGGTGGCTGGATAACGTAAAAACGCCTGGGGGAGGGGGGACAGGTTCCCTTCAATTTCAGTTCTTGTGTCTGCGTGGCTTTTGCAGGACACGATGCCGGCTGCACAGCAGGGGAACAGCTGGCGGTGCTGGACCCCACTGACACATTGGCGAGGTGTTTTTCTCTGTGCAGCTAGCACATCTGGGCCCCAACTGGCGGTTTGTTAGAGCCCAGGGTCAGCAGGAGGAGGAGGAGCAGGAGCAGGGGGAGGGGAGTGTAGGCCGAAGCCTGCACTGGCGGCAGCTTTGGGTGTGTTGTGTCTGCGTGGCTTTTGCAGGACACGATGCCGGCTGCACAGCAGGGGAACAGCTGGCGGTGCTGAACCCCACTGACACATTGGCTGGTGTTTTTCTCTGTGCAGCTAGCAGTACCGGGCCCGAACTGGCGGTGTTGGAGCCCGGGCTCTGCAGGGGGAGCAGAGTGTAGGCCGAAGCCTACTTGAACCAATTTCAAAGGTAACCTTTAACCCCCCCTCAGGGGTTAGAAAGTAGAAGAGCCACAGCTTATGCAGCAGTAGTGCTGCACAAGTCAAAGGTTGCTCTTTTAATTTTTCTCCTTGCACACGCTGAATGAAACACGTATAACATTTAGCCCTTTATACAGTCAAACTGTGTTGGAGGCGCGAGTTCCCTTTGTAATGAGACGCAGCACAGATGTCAAGAATCCCACCTTGGTGCTGGGTGCAGCCTCCTGAGCGTTGTTATTTGCTGTACAGGAGTCTGCGCTGTCGTGTTATCCCCTGGCCTAGCGCTGTTAGCGCTGCCCATCTTCTGACCTCATTTAATGTTGGCCGGTGCGGTTCGCGATGCCCATGAATCACAGCCCCGCAGTGTATTGACATAGTTAAAACACTGCGGGGCTGGGATTCATGGCCTGGCGCAGTACATATGTTCGCCTCTCGCTTGGGTTCTTACACCTGCTTCAGACTATGTGGCGTCAGCTGATCCCTTATCGCATGCCACGGCCATGAAGCCGCACAGTCTGAAGAAGGCGGAAGGAGATGAGGGACAGGCGAACTGATGCACTGCTCCTGCCCATCAAACACACCCTCGCAGTCCCAAGAAATAAGACACCGAGGGGCGTTGTGTGGGTCAGGGCGGCCGCAGAGGCGCAGGCAGCCAAACAATGATGCCAGAAGACGGGCAGCGCTACCAAGGGGGTTGCAGCGTGTCATTACAAAGGAAAGTCACACCACCGGGACGGTTAAATGGTCACACAGAGGACACATTGCAGACGTGTTTTCAGTTCCACATGTGCGAGGAGAATACGTTTCTGAGCCACCTTGCACACATGCAGCATTACCGCTGTACAAGGTGGCTGGATAACGTAAAAACGCCTGGGGGAGGGGGGACAGGTTCCCTTCAATTTCAGTTCTTGTGTCTGCGTGGCTTTTGCAGGACACGATGCCGGCTGCACAGCAGGGGAACAGCTGGCGGTGCTGGACCCCACTGACACATTGGCGAGGTGTTTTTCTCTGTGCAGCTAGCACATCTGGGCCCCAACTGGCGGTTTGTTAGAGCCCAGGGTCAGCAGGAGGAGGAGGAGCAGGAGCAGGGGGAGGGGAGTGTAGGCCGAAGCCTGCACTGGCGGCAGCTTTGGGTGTGTTGTGTCTGCGTGGCTTTTGCAGGACACGATGCCGGCTGCACAGCAGGGGAACAGCTGGCGGTGCTGAACCCCACTGACACATTGGCTGGTGTTTTTCTCTGTGCAGCTAGCAGTACCGGGCCCGAACTGGCGGTGTTGGAGCCCGGGCTCTGCAGGGGGAGCAGAGTGTAGGCCGAAGCCTACTTGAACCAATTTCAAAGGTAACCTTTAACCCCCCCTCAGGGGTTAGAAAGTAGAAGAGCCACAGCTTATGCAGCAGTAGTGCTGCACAAGTCAAAGGTTGCTCTTTTAATTTTTCTCCTTGCACACGCTGAATGAAACACGTATAACATTTAGCCCTTTATACAGTCAAACTGTGTTGGAGGCGCGAGTTCCCTTTGTAATGAGACGCAGCACAGATGTCAAGAATCCCACCTTGGTGCTGGGTGCAGCCTCCTGAGCGTTGTTATTTGCTGTACAGGAGTCTGCGCTGTCGTGTTATCCCCTGGCCTAGCGCTGTTAGCGCTGCCCATCTTCTGACCTCATTTAATGTTGGCCGGTGTGGTTCGCGATGCCCATGAATCACAGCCCCGCAGTGTATTGACATAGTTAAAACACTGCGGGGCTGGGATTCATGGCCTGGCGCAGTACATATGTTCGCCTCTCGCTTGGGTTCTTACACCTGCTTCAGACTATGTGGCGTCAGCTGATCCCTTATCGCATGCCACGGCCATGAAGCCGCACAGTCTGAAGAAGGCGGAAGGAGATGAGGGACAGGCGAACTGATGCACTGCTCCTGCCCATCAAACACACCCTCGCAGTCCCAAGAAATAAGACACCGAGGGGCGTTGTGTGGGTCAGGGCGGCCGCAGAGGCGCAGGCAGCCAAACAATGATGCCAGAAGACGGGCAGCGCTACCAAGGGGGTTGCAGCGTGTCATTACAAAGGAAAGTCACACCACCGGGACGGTTAAATGGTCACACAGAGGACACATTGCAGACGTGTTTTCAGTTCCACATGTGCGAGGAGAATACGTTTCTGAGCCACCTTGCACACATGCAGCATTACCGCTGTACAAGGTGGCTGGATAACGTAAAAACGCCTGGGGGAGGGGGGACAGGTTCCCTTCAATTTCAGTTCTTGTGTCTGCGTGGCTTTTGCAGGACACGATGCCGGCTGCACAGCAGGGGAACAGCTGGCGGTGCTGGACCCCACTGACACATTGGCGAGGTGTTTTTCTCTGTGCAGCTAGCACATCTGGGCCCCAACTGGCGGTTTGTTAGAGCCCAGGGTCAGCAGGAGGAGGAGGAGCAGGAGCAGGGGGAGGGGAGTGTAGGCCGAAGCCTGCACTGGCGGCAGCTTTGGGTGTGTTGTGTCTGCGTGGCTTTTGCAGGACACGATGCCGGCTGCACAGCAGGGGAACAGCTGGCGGTGCTGAACCCCACTGACACATTGGCTGGTGTTTTTCTCTGTGCAGCTAGCAGTACCGGGCCCGAACTGGCGGTGTTGGAGCCCGGGCTCTGCAGGGGGAGCAGAGTGTAGGCCGAAGCCTACTTGAACCAATTTCAAAGGTAACCTTTAACCCCCCCTCAGGGGTTAGAAAGTAGAAGAGCCACAGCTTATGCAGCAGTAGTGCTGCACAAGTCAAAGGTTGCTCTTTTAATTTTTCTCCTTGCACACGCTGAATGAAACACGTATAACATTTAGCCCTTTATACAGTCAAACTGTGTTGGAGGCGCGAGTTCCCTTTGTAATGAGACGCAGCACAGATGTCAAGAATCCCACCTTGGTGCTGGGTGCAGCCTCCTGAGCGTTGTTATTTGCTGTACAGGAGTCTGCGCTGTCGTGTTATCCCCTGGCCTAGCGCTGTTAGCGCTGCCCATCTTCTGACCTCATTTAATGTTGGCCGGTGCGGTTCGCGATGCCCATGAATCACAGCCCCGCAGTGTATTGACATAGTTAAAACACTGCGGGGCTGGGATTCATGGCCTGGCGCAGTACATATGTTCGCCTCTCGCTTGGGTTCTTACACCTGCTTCAGACTATGTGGCGTCAGCTGATCCCTTATCGCATGCCACGGCCATGAAGCCGCACAGTCTGAAGAAGGCGGAAGGAGATGAGGGACAGGCGAACTGATGCACTGCTCCTGCCCATCAAACACACCCTCGCAGTCCCAAGAAATAAGACACCGAGGGGCGTTGTGTGGGTCAGGGCGGCCGCAGAGGCGCAGGCAGCCAAACAATGATGCCAGAAGACGGGCAGCGCTACCAAGGGGGTTGCAGCGTGTCATTACAAAGGAAAGTCACACCACCGGGACGGTTAAATGGTCACACAGAGGACACATTGCAGACGTGTTTTCAGTTCCACATGTGCGAGGAGAATACGTTTCTGAGCCACCTTGCACACATGCAGCATTACCGCTGTACAAGGTGGCTGGATAACGTAAAAACGCCTGGGGGAGGGGGGACAGGTTCCCTTCAATTTCAGTTCTTGTGTCTGCGTGGCTTTTGCAGGACACGATGCCGGCTGCACAGCAGGGGAACAGCTGGCGGTGCTGGACCCCACTGACACATTGGCGAGGTGTTTTTCTCTGTGCAGCTAGCACATCTGGGCCCCAACTGGCGGTTTGTTAGAGCCCAGGGTCAGCAGGAGGAGGAGGAGCAGGAGCAGGGGGAGGGGAGTGTAGGCCGAAGCCTGCACTGGCGGCAGCTTTGGGTGTGTTGTGTCTGCGTGGCTTTTGCAGGACACGATGCCGGCTGCACAGCAGGGGAACAGCTGGCGGTGCTGAACCCCACTGACACATTGGCTGGTGTTTTTCTCTGTGCAGCTAGCAGTACCGGGCCCGAACTGGCGGTGTTGGAGCCCGGGCTCTGCAGGGGGAGCAGAGTGTAGGCCGAAGCCTACTTGAACCAATTTCAAAGGTAACCTTTAACCCCCCCTCAGGGGTTAGAAAGTAGAAGAGCCACAGCTTATGCAGCAGTAGTGCTGCACAAGTCAAAGGTTGCTCTTTTAATTTTTCTCCTTGCACACGCTGAATGAAACACGTATAACATTTAGCCCTTTATACAGTCAAACTGTGTTGGAGGCGCGAGTTCCCTTTGTAATGAGACGCAGCACAGATGTCAAGAATCCCACCTTGGTGCTGGGTGCAGCCTCCTGAGCGTTGTTATTTGCTGTACAGGAGTCTGCGCTGTCGTGTTATCCCCTGGCCTAGCGCTGTTAGCGCTGCCCATCTTCTGACCTCATTTAATGTTGGCCGGTGCGGTTCGCGATGCCCATGAATCACAGCCCCGCAGTGTATTGACATAGTTAAAACACTGCGGGGCTGGGATTCATGGCCTGGCGCAGTACATATGTTCGCCTCTCGCTTGGGTTCTTACACCTGCTTCAGACTATGTGGCGTCAGCTGATCCCTTATCGCATGCCACGGCCATGAAGCCGCACAGTCTGAAGAAGGCGGAAGGAGATGAGGGACAGGCGAACTGATGCACTGCTCCTGCCCATCAAACACACCCTCGCAGTCCCAAGAAATAAGACACCGAGGGGCGTTGTGTGGGTCAGGGCGGCCGCAGAGGCGCAGGCAGCCAAACAATGATGCCAGAAGACGGGCAGCGCTAACAAGGGGGTTGCAGCGTGTCATTACAAAGGAAAGTCACACCACCGGGACGGTTAAATGGTCACACAGAGGACACATTGCAGACGTGTTTTCAGTTCCACATGTGCGAGGAGAATACGTTTCTGAGCCACCTTGCACACATGCAGCATTACCGCTGTACAAGGTGGCTGGATAACGTAAAAACGCCTGGGGGAGGGGGGACAGGTTCCCTTCAATTTCAGTTCTTGTGTCTGCGTGGCTTTTGCAGGACACGATGCCGGCTGCACAGCAGGGGAACAGCTGGCGGTGCTGGACCCCACTGACACATTGGCGAGGTGTTTTTCTCTGTGCAGCTAGCACATCTGGGCCCCAACTGGCAGTTTGTTAGAGCCCAGGGTCAGCAGGAGGAGGAGGAGCAGGAGCAGGGGGAGGGGAGTGTAGGCCGAAGCCTGCACTGGCGGCAGCTTTGGGTGTGTTGTGTCTGCGTGGCTTTTGCAGGACACGATGCCGGCTGCACAGCAGGGGAACAGCTGGCGGTGCTGAACCCCACTGACACATTGGCTGGTGTTTTTCTCTGTGCAGCTAGCAGTACCGGGCCCGAACTGGCGGTGTTGGAGCCCGGGCTCTGCAGGGGGAGCAGAGTGTAGGCCGAAGCCTACTTGAACCAATTTCAAAGGTAACCTTTAACCCCCCCTCAGGGGTTAGAAAGTAGAAGAGCCACAGCTTATGCAGCAGTAGTGCTGCACAAGTCAAAGGTTGCTCTTTTAATTTTTCTCCTTGCACACGCTGAATGAAACACGTATAACATTTAGCCCTTTATACAGTCAAACTGTGTTGGAGGCGCGAGTTCCCTTTGTAATGAGACGCAGCACAGATGTCAAGAATCCCACCTTGGTGCTGGGTGCAGCCTCCTGAGCGTTGTTATTTGCTGTACAGGAGTCTGCGCTGTCGTGTTATCCCCTGGCCTAGCGCTGTTAGCGCTGCCCATCTTCTGACCTCATTTAATGTTGGCCGGTGCGGTTCGCGATGCCCATGAATCACAGCCCCGCAGTGTATTGACATAGTTAAAACACTGTGGGGCTGGGATTCATGGCCTGGCGCAGTACATATGTTCGCCTCTCGCTTGGGTTCTTACACCTGCTTCAGACTATGTGGCGTCAGCTGATCCCTTATCGCATGCCACGGCCATGAAGCCGCACAGTCTGAAGAAGGCGGAAGGAGATGAGGGACAGGCGAACTGATGCACTGCTCCTGCCCATCAAACACACCCTCGCAGTCCCAAGAAATAAGACACCGAGGGGCGTTGTGTGGGTCAGGGCGGCCGCAGAGGCGCAGGCAGCCAAACAATGATGCCAGAAGACGGGCAGCGCTACCAAGGGGGTTGCAGCGTGTCATTACAAAGGAAAGTCACACCACCGGGACGGTTAAATGGTCACACAGAGGACACATTGCAGACGTGTTTTCAGTTCCACATGTGCGAGGAGAATACGTTTCTGAGCCACCTTGCACACATGCAGCATTACCGCTGTACAAGGTGGCTGGATAACGTAAAAACGCCTGGGGGAGGGGGGACAGGTTCCCTTCAATTTCAGTTCTTGTGTCTGCGTGGCTTTTGCAGGACACGTTGCCGGCTGCACAGCAGGGGAACAGCTGGCGGTGCTGGACCCCACTGACACATTGGCTGGTGTTTTTCTCTGTGCAGCTAGCAGTACCGGGCCCCAACTGGCGGTGTTAGAGCCCGGGGTCAGCAGGAGGAGGAGAGGGAGCAGAGTGTAGGCCGAAGCCTGCACTGGCGGCAGCTTTGGGTGTGTTGTGTCTGCGTGGCGGTTGCAGGACACGTTGCCGGCTGCACAGCAGGGGAACAGCTGGCGGTGCTGGACCCCACTGACACATTGGCGAGGTGTTTTTCTCTGTGCAGCTAGCACATCTGGGCCCCAACTGGCGGTTTGTTAGAGCCCAGGGTCAGCAGGAGGAGCAGGGGGAGCGGAGTGTAGGCCGAAGCCTGCACTGGAGCAAGTTGAAAGGAAACCTTTAACCCCCCCCCCAGGCGTTTGTAGCTGGAAGAGCCATCGTGTACAGCACTAATGCTGGAAAAGGTAAACTTAGCTCTTTTAATTATGGTCCTTGCAGATGCTGAACCTAACACTTATGAAATGTGTCCCCTCACAGCGTTCAACCGTCCGGTAGGTGGAACTTTCCTTTGTCATGTGACGCAGCACAGCCGTCATTTTTACCCCCTTGTCGCCGTGCGCCGCCTCCTCAGCGTTGTTTGAATCTGTCCCGGAGCCTGCGCTGTTAGGTTACCCCTTGGCCATGCACACATTTTGCGCTGCCCGTCTTCTGACATCATTTGCTGTCAGGCTGGCTGCGCCTGTGCGGGTGCGCTGTCCGAGATTCAGCCTCGCGGTGTCGTCTAATGTAATCCCACCGCGGGCCTGGGATCCGTGTCCATGCGCAGTGCATATCCTCGCCTCTCACTCCCCTCCCTACGGCTTCTTAAGACTGTTCGGTGTCACGGCCGTGGCATGCTATTAGGGATCAGCTGACACCGAACAGTCTTTAGAAGCCGTAGGGAGGGGAGTGAGAGGCGAGGATATGCACTGCGCATGGACACGGATCCCAGGCCCGCGGTGGGATTACATTAGACGACACCGCGAGGCTGAATCTCGGACAGCGCACCCGCACAGGCGCAGCCAGCCTGACAGCAAATGATGTCAGAAGACGGGCAGCGCAAAATGTGTGCATGGCCAAGGGGTAACCTAACAGCGCAGGCTCCGGGACAGATTCAAACAACGCTGAGGAGGCGGCGCACGGCGACAAGGGGGTAAAAATGACGGCTGTGCTGCGTCACATGACAAAGGAAAGTTCCACCTACCGGACGGTTGAACGCTGTGAGGGGACACATTTCATAAGTGTTAGGTTCAGCATCTGCAAGGAGCACCACGAAAAGAGGCACTTTTTCCCTTTGCATCATTACTGCTGCACAAGGTGGCTCCTTCAGTAACAAACGCCTGGGGGGGGGGGAAAGGTTCCCTTAAATTTAACTTGTTGTGCCTGCGTGGCGGTCGCAGTACACGTTGCCGTATACACAGCAGGGGAACAGCTGGCGGTGCTGAACCCCACTAACACATTGGCGAGGTGTTTGGCTCTGTGCGTACAGCACTTCTGGACGGCAACTGGCGGTGTTGGAGCCCAGGGACAGGTGGAGGAGGAGGAGGTTGGAGGAGGTAGGAGGGATTGCCACACACACAGCAGGGGAACAGCTGACGTTACTGAACCCCAATAACAGAGGAGCGACTGTTGACTGTGCGTACAGCACTTCTGGACGGCAACTGGCGGTGTTGGAGCCCAGGGACAGGTGGAGGAGGAGGAGGTTGGAGGAGGTAGGAGGGATTGCCACACACACAGCAGGGGAACAGCTGACGTTACTGAACCCCAATAACAGAGGAGCGACTGTTGACTGTGCGTACAGCACTTCTGGACGGCAACTGGCGGTGTTGGAGCCCAGGGACAGGTGGAGGAGGAGGAGGTTGGAGGAGGTAGGAGGGATTGCCACACACACAGCAGGGGAACAGCTGACGTTACTGAACCCCAATAACAGAGGAGCGACTGTTGACTGTGCGTACAGCACTTCTGGACGGCAACTGGCGGTGTTGGAGCCCAGGGACAGGTGGAGGAGGAGGAGGTTGGAGGAGGTAGGAGGGATTGCCACACACACAGCAGGGGAACAGCTGACGTTACTGAACCCCAATAACAGAGGAGCGACTGTTGACTGTGCGTACAGCACTTCTGGACGGCAACTGGCGGTGTTGGAGCCCAGGGACAGGTGGAGGAGGAGGAGGTTGGAGGAGGTAGGAGGGATTGCCACACACACAGCAGGGGAACAGCTGACGTTACTGAACCCCAATAACAGAGGAGCGACTGTTGACTGTGCGTACAGCACTTCTGGACGGCAACTGGCGGTGTTGGAGCCGAGGGACAGGTGGAGGAGGAGGAGGTTGGAGGAGGTAGGAGGGATTGCCACACACACAGCAGGGGAACAGCTGACGTTACTGAACCCCAATAACAGAGGAGGGACTGTTGACTGTGCGTACAGCACTTCTGGACGGCAACTGGCGGTGTTGGAGCCCAGGGACAGGTGGAGGAGGAGGAGGTTGGAGGAGGTAGGAGGGATTGCCACACACACAGCAGGGGAACAGCTGACGTTACTGAACCCCAATAACAGAGGAGCGACTGTTGACTGTGCGTACAGCACTTCTGGACGGCAACTGGCGGTGTTGGAGCCCAGGGACAGGTGGAGGAGGAGGAGGTTGGAGGAGGTAGGAGGGATTGCCACACACAGCAGGGGAACAGCTGACGTTACTGAACCCCAATAACAGAGAAGCGACTGTTGACTGTGCGTACAGCACTTCTGGACGGCAACTGGCGGTGTTGGAGCCCAGGGACAGGTGGAGGAGGAGGAGGTTGGAGGAGGTAGGAGGGATTGCCACACACACAGCAGGGGAACAGCTGACGTTACTGAACCCCAATAACAGAGGAGCGACTGTTGACTGTGCGTACAGCACTTCTGGACGGCAACTGGCGGTGTTGGAGCCCAGGGACAGGTGGAGGAGGAGGAGGTTGGAGGAGGTAGGAGGGATTGCCACACACACAGCAGGGGAACAGCTGACGTTACTGAACCCCAATAACAGAGGAGCGACTGTTGACTGTGCGTACAGCACTTCTGGACGGCAACTGGCGGTGTTGGAGCCCAGGGACAGGTGGAGGAGGAGGAGGTTGGAGGAGGTAGGAGGGATTGCCACACACACAGCAGGGGAACAGCTGACGTTACTGAACCCCAATAACAGAGGAGCGACTGTTGACTGTGCGTACAGCACTTCTGGACGGCAACTGGCGGTGTTGGAGCCCAGGGACAGGTGGAGGAGGAGGAGGTTGGAGGAGGTAGGAGGGATTGCCACACACACAGCAGGGGAACAGCTGACGTTACTGAACCCCAATAACAGAGGAGGGACTGTTGACTGTGCGTACAGCACTTCTGGACGGCAACTGGCGGTGTTGGAGCCCAGGGACAGGTGGAGGAGGAGGAGGTTGGAGGAGGTAGGAGGGATTGCCACACACAGCAGGGGAACAGCTGACGTTACTGAACCCCAATAACAGAGGAGGGACTGTTGACTGTGCGTACAGCACTTCTGGACGGCAACTGGCGGTGTTGGAGCCCAGGGACAGGTGGAGGAGGAGGAGGTTGGAGGAGGTAGGAGGGATTGCCACACACACAGCAGGGGAACAGCTGACGTTACTGAACCCCAATAACAGAGGAGGGACTGTTGACTGTGCGTACAGCACTTCTGGACGGCAACTGGCGGTGTTGGAGCCCAGGGACAGGTGGAGGAGGAGGAGGTTGGAGGAGGTAGGAGGGATTGCCACACACACAGCAGGGGAACAGCTGACGTTACTGAACCCCAATAACAGAGGAGCGACTGTTGACTGTGCGTACAGCACTTCTGGACGGCAACTGGCGGTGTTGGAGCCCAGGGACAGGTGGAGGAGGAGGAGGTTGGAGGAGGTAGGAGGGATTGCCACACACACAGCAGGGGAACAGCTGACGTTACTGAACCCCAATAACAGAGGAGCGACTGTTGACTGTGCGTACAGCACTTCTGGACGGCAACTGGCGGTGTTGGAGCCCAGGGACAGGTGGAGGAGGAGGAGGTTGGAGGAGGTAGGAGGGATTGCCACACACACAGCAGGGGAACAGCTGACGTTACTGAACCCCAATAACAGAGGAGCGACTGTTGACTGTGCGTACAGCACTTCTGGACGGCAACTGGCGGTGTTGGAGCCCAGGGACAGGTGGAAAAGCAGAGGAACACAATGTAGGCCGAAGCCTGAGAAAGTCGAAAGGGAACCTTTAACCCCCCCCCAAGGCGTTTGTAGCTGAAAGAGCCAGCTTGTGCAGCACAAAAGATGCAAAAGGAAAAGGTGGCTCTTTTCATCATGCTCCTTGCAAACACAGAACTAAACACTTATAAAATGTGTCCCCTGCAACCGTAAAACCGTCCCGGAGGTGGGACTTTCCTTTGTAATGTGACGCAGCCCAGCCGTCATTCCTACCCCCCCGGCGCCGCGCACCGGCTCCTCAGCGTTGTTTTATTCAGTCCCGGAGCCTGCGCTGTTATGTTATCCCGTGGCCAGGCACACTTAGCGCTGCCCGTCTTCTGGCATCATTTGGTGTCTGGATGGCTGCGCCTGTGCGGCCGCGCTGGCAGAGAGCCCGCCTCGCAGTGTCTTCTGATTTAATCCCACTGGGGGCCTGGGATCCATGGACATGCGCAGTGCATATCCTCGCCTCTCACTCCCCTCCCTACGGCTTCTTAAGACTGTGCGGTGTCACGGCCGTGGCATGCTGTTAGGGACCAGCTGACACCGAACAGTCTGAAGAAGCCATAGGGAAATGAGTGAGAGGTGGAGGTTCAGATATGCATTGCGCATGTCCATGGATCCCAGGCCCCCAGTGGGATTAAATCAGAAGACACTGCGAGGCGGGCTCTCTGCCAGCGCGGCCGCACAGGCGCAGCCATCCTGACACCAAATGATGCCAGAAGACGGGCAGCGCTAAGTGTGCCTGGCCACGGGATAACATAACAGCGCAGGCTCCGGGACGGAATAAAACAACGCTGAGGAGCCGGTGCGCGGCGCCGTGGGGGTAGGAATGAAGGCTGGGCTGCGTCACATTACGAAGGAAAGTCCCACCTCCGGGACGGTTTTACGGTATCAGTGGACACATTTTATAAGTGTTAAGTTCTGCGTGTGCAAGGAGCTAAACAAAAATAGCTACCTTTTCCTTGTGCAGCATTACTGCTGCACAAGGTGGCTCTTTCAGTAACAAACGCCTTGGGGGGGGGGGGACAGATTCCCTTACATTTCAGTTGTTGTGTCAGCGTGGCGGTCGCATGACACATTGCCGGCTACACAGCTGGGGATCAGCTGACGTTACTGAAACCCAATAACACTGGGTCGTATGTTTTGACTGTGCAGACGGCACTTCTGAGCCTCAACTGGCGGTGTTGGAGCACAGGAATTTAAGTTCAGGTGGTAGAAAGATGAACACAACAGGAGACCTGGATAACGTATACAGTGACCTAATTATTTAATCAGGAGGAGGAGTGGCAAATTCCTGCGAGATCCAGGCCTTGTTCATTTTCAGGAAAGTAAGCCGGTCAACGTTATCGGAGGATAGTCGCATGCGACGGTCAGTTAGTACACCACCTGCAGCACTAAAGACACGTTCCGATAATACACTGGCCGCAGGGCAAGACAGCACCTCCAATGCATACTGGCTTAGCTCTGGCCATGTATCCAGCTTTGAGACCCAAAACTTGAAAGGGGAAGAGCCGTCTGGGAGTACAGCAAGAGGGCAAGACATGTAGTCTGTCACCATCTGACGGAACCGTTGCCTCCTGCTGACTGGAGCCGTCTGTGATGGTGTAGACTTTTGTGGGGGGCACAGAAAACTGTGCCACAGTTGGGCCATACTGGTCTTGCCTTGGGCAGAGGCACTGCTTCTGCTCCCTCTTTGTGCAGAGCCTCCACCACTGCCTGGACGCACTGAGCTGCTTTGGAATGCACTAGCAGCACTTCTCTCAGTTGGAATGGAGAAGATGATGGAATTGACCAGTGTGTCTTGGTACTCCCGCATTTTTCGCTCCCGGTTCAACGGTGTGATGAGGCTTTCTACGTTGTCCCGGTAGCGAGGATCGAGGAGGGTGAACACCCAATAATCAGACATGTTGAGAATGTGGGCGATGCGGCGGTCGTTTCTCAGGCACTGCAGCATGTAATCCACCATGTGCTGCAGACTGCCAACTGCCCAAGAAACGCTGTCCCCTGCTGGAGGCGTGATCTCTGCCTGCTCGTCATCACCCCACCCTCGCTGTACACACTGAGTACTGGACAATTCGGTAACTCCCTCCTCTGGACGGACGTCTTCCTCCTCCATTGACTCCTCCTCATCCTCCTCACAAACTGTCCCCTGCCTACGCGTTTGTGAGGAACCACGTGGCGCTGACTGTCCAGAAGATGATGGAAATGGTGAATCCTCATCCTCCACCTCTTCCACAACATCATCCCTTAGCGCTTGCAGTGATTTTTCAAGCAGGCAGATAAGGGGGACAGTCATGCTGACTAGTGCATCATCTGCACTCGCCATCCGCGTGGAATAATCAAAGGGACGCAAAACCTGGCAGACGTCATTCATAGTGGCCCACTCTGTGGTTGTGAAGTCTGTACGGCGCTGACTGCGACTTTTTTGCGCCTGAAGCAGCTGGTACTCCATTACAGCTTGCTGCTGCTCACACAACCGCTCCAACATATGTAACGTGGAATTCCACCTGGTAGGTAGGTCACATATGATGCGATGTTCCGGCAGGCGGTGTCGGCGCTGCAGAGCCGCAATGCGCGCTTTTGCCGTGCTGGAACGCCGCAAGTGAGCACACTCTAGGCGGACCTTGTGCAGCAGTGCATCAAGATCCGGATAGTCCCTCAAAATGCTCTGCACGACCAAATTGAGCACATGTGCCAGACATGGGATGTGAGTGAGGTTGCCGAGGCCCAGAGCTGCCACCAGATTTCGGCCATTATCACACACTACCATGCCTGGCTGGAGATTCGCTGGCACGAACCACACATCGCTCTCCTGCTTGATGGCATTCCAGAGCTCCTGCGCTGTGTGGCTACGATTCCCCAAAAAAATTAATTTCAAGACGGCCTGTTGACGTTTGGCCACGGCTGTGCTCATGTCGGTCGTAACAGGTACACGTTCATCACGGGTCCATGTGGAGGTGGACTGTGACGGCTCCTGCAGCGATGATTCTGAGGAACTGGTGTAAGAGGAGGAGTCAATGCGTACAGAATGGATTCCTGCAATCCTTGGAGTGGGCAGGACACGTCCTGCGCCACTCGCACGGTCTGTACCTGGCTCAACGACATTAACCCAATGGGCAGTGAGGGAAAGGTATCGCCCCTGTCCATGTTGACTGGTCCACGCATCGGTGGTGAGGTGGACCTTGCTACTGACGGCGTTCAGTAGCGCGTGTTTTATGTGTCCCTCCACATGCTTGTGCAGGGCAGGGACGGCTTGCCTGCTGAAGTAAAAGCGGCTGGGCACATTGTACTGTGGGACTGCCAATGACATCAAGTCACGGAAGCTGTCAGTCTCCACCAGCCTGAATGACAGCATTTCCAGTGACAGCAGTTTGGCAATGCCTGCAGTCAGAGCCTGTGCTCGTGGGTGGTTTGACGAGAAAGGCCGCCTTTTCTCCCATGCCTGTACTACCGATGGCTGTAGACTGGGCTGGGAGTGTGTGGATGACTGGGAAAGTGGTGCTGCGGGTGGAATTACAGCGGGTCTCTGGACAACAGGGCCAGAGGTTCTTCCACGGCGATCCTGGGAGGAAGCCGAACCAGCTGCGTGTGAGCTAGAGGAAGAGGCAACACGAGCTGAAGAGGTGGTAGCTGCCGCTGTTGGTTGGCCTACCTCTTCAGTGTGTTTTTCTAACTCCGCCGGGTGCCTGTTGCGCACATGTTTCCACATGTTGGAGGTATTGAGGTTGCTGACATTTTTCCCTCTTTTGACTTTTTGATGACACACGTTGCATCTGACATAGCAAATGTCATCTGCAACTGTGTCAAAAAAGGACCAGGCACTGCAAGTCTTGGGAGCGCCCTTTTTGGCTTTTGGAAGAGACATGCTCCTAACGGGTGCCAAAGCGGAGGCTGCAGGATCCGCAGTCTTCCCCCTCCCTCTCCCTCTTTGGGCCGTACGGGGAATCTCTTCCTCAGAGCTGCTCCCACCACCTTCCTGTCCCTCACGCCAAGATGGGTCGAGGACCTCATCATCTACACTACCCTCTGCCCCCAACTGCTCCTCCTGGGTAGTCTCAGCAGCAGAGCACGCACCAGTAAGTGGCACCTGAGTGTCATCATCAGCTGATGCGGCCTGCGATGTGGTGACCGGAGCCACTGGCCCACCCGCCTCTTCAGAGGAAGACAGAAAAAGCTGTTGGGCATCACTGCACCCTGCCTCTTCTTCCATTTCTCCAATGCTGCTTGGCTGGCCCCCTGTTTCCAAGCCAAGAGATTCAGAGAACAGAAGTAGAGACGGCTCCTGTCCTGGGCTCTCTGTCTGCCTGGGCAATTTGGCAGGTGGTGAAGAGACAGATGGCTGCTCTCCAGTGCTCTGTGTCTGAGAGGATGTGGCACTAATGGAAGTTGATGCATTAGCTGCCATCCATCCGACAACAGCTTCAATTTGGTCTTGACGCAGCAGCGGTGTACGGCGCTCTGACACAAAGCTGCGCATGAACGACTGTTGCCTGGTGAAAGTGGGTGCTGATGAGTCACCGGTGCCCGCAGCAGGCACAGAATCCCCACGTCCCCTCCCTGCTCCGCGCCCACGCCCACGCCCACGTGCCTTACTCACTGCCTTCTTCATCTTGGTTGACTGATAAAGATAAGCAGAAAAGTACTAACGGATTTGTGTGCTTATTCCTGAGCAACTCCTCCTAACAGGTATAAGAAACACTAATTTTCTAAAGTGTGGACTAGACTTTAATATGAGCTAATGTGGCCTACACAAATGTAAAGTGGTGTAACTGGTGTGTTTGGTGAACTTTATTATTTATTTCTTTTTTGGGGGCTGAACTGACAACAGATAGAGCTGCAGTCACACAGAGACCGTGCAGACAGACGTAAACGGCGCTGCAAGGCCCAAAAACCCTCCTCTACTTTATCCTATGTAGTGTTTTTCC